>NC_081181.1:201018287-201618287 GCF_029867415.1 Vicia villosa
TGACGAGAAAAATCAATTTCCTTACCACGCACCCAAGTTTTGAACTCAAAGGGAACACCTTCAACCGGAAATTCTTCATTTGGAACGGCATTAGCATAGAACTCTCTTACAATCTCCAAATGAAACTTAGGTGCAGGCTCACAAAGTCTAAGCCAACCATACTCTTCAATGGTGCGATGACACCACCCATAGGTTCCCTCAGGATTGATCCTCACAATTCGCTCTGGCCACCATGTCCTAACCTCTAACTTCTTATACCTCGCCTCCTGAACATGACTCTTAAAACGGTTTTGATTAAACGGAATAGCCCTAGGTGCTTGAGAAGAACTGCCACCTTCGGTTCCGGTCTTTCTTTTCTTAGAGCCCAGGAATTTCGGTCCCATCTGAAATGATTAAAGAAATAGCACACAAAAACCAATATGTTAACACATTATATAATCAAAAATTAAACAGCCCTAGTATGAATCAAAGAACAAGATCACTCCCCCTGCATCAAACAAAAACAGGCAGAAGAGGGGATTTTTCTGAAATCCCCAGACCGCGCTAAGCGCGCCTACCGCGCTAAGCGGGCTCTGCGATTTGCAGAAAAAATCCCCTGCGAACCAGGGTTTCATCCATGCATTTCCAGCACCCAAATATGATTCTAAACAAGCACAAAGCACTGGAAACCAGATTGAATCACTAAGTTTTCAAAACAACAACCCTAACCACAAAATTTCTATTTCCTAAACTAAAATTAAACCCTAATATATAAAACAAGCATAAAGAAATAGTAAAGGAAATGGAGAAATTACCTTGGTGAAGATGAAGGAGAAGAAAAGCAAGGAATTTGAATGCTAAGCAACACAAAAATGGAGAAGCAAAGAGAGAAATTTCTTTAGGAGAGCAAAATGAGGGAAATGAGGCAACAAGACCTCAAAACCCTATTTTCTCCACTTTGCAACGCGCTGGGCCGGGTCAAAAACATAAAGGCCCAAAATTGCAATATTTTTTTTTCTGAAAAACCAACCCGCGCTAAGCGGGCTCTGAAGCGCGCTAAGCGCGCAAGTCTCTGGAACTTGGGGTTCCAAAATTGCAAAAGCGCGCTAAGCGGGCTAGTGGCGCGCTAAGCGCCCTTGACAGAACACAGAAAAATTTTTCTTCTACCAGCAAGTGTAACTTTACCGGTAGACTGATTTTGGCTCGACCAGAACGCAAAAAACATAAACGGTAAAAAACACATAAAACAAGCTGAATATTTACAAATTGGGGTGCCTCCCAATAAGCGCTTTGTTTAACGTCGGTCAGCTCGACGGTCAAAGGCAATCAAGGATCACCAAACGATAAAACACAAGTTTCACGATTAAAATCGCATCCTCGATAAACCTTCAACCTCTGACCATTAACTACCCATTCTTGCTTTGATTTTTGGTCCTCTATCACAATAGCCCCATGGCTTCTAACCTCTTTGACCAAAAACGGTCCGGACCATTTAGACTTCAACTTTCCCGGAAAAAGTCTTAACCGGGAATTGAAAAGTAAAACTAATTGCCCTACCTTAAAGTCCTTCATTCTAACCTTACTATCATGATAGAATTTGGTCTTTTCCTTGTAAATCGAATTAGACTTATAGGCATGCAATCTCATCTCTTCCAACTCATTAAGTTGGATTTTTCTTCTCTCTCCACACAACTTGTGGTCAAAATTCAAAAGCTTCAAGGCCCAATATGCCTTATGTTCTAGTTCTACGGGAAGGTGACAGCTTTTACCATACACCATTTGGAATGGTGTAAGACCGATCGGTGCTTTGAAAGCGGTCCGATACGCCCACAAGGTTTCATCAAGCTTCATTGACCAATCCTTCCTAGAACTAGACACAGTTTTCTCAAGAATTCTCTTAATCTCTCGATTGGTCCTCTCAACTTGCCCATTAGTTTGTGGATGATATGGAGTAGCTACCTTGTGCTTTACTCCATATTGCTCCAACACTTTTTCAAGCGGAGCATTACAGAAATGAGATCCACCATCACTAATTAATACTCTTGGCGAGCCAAACCGCGAAAATATATTTTTCTTCAAAAACTTTATCACGGTCTTACCATCCGCTTTGGGTGAAGCAATCGCTTCCACCCACTTAGACACGTAATCCACAGCTACCAAGATGTATTCATTTGACATTGAGGAAGGGAATGGTCCAACAAAGTCAATACCCCAACAATCAAATACCTCAACTTCTACAATACTTTGGAGGGGCATTTCCTCTCTTTTCCCTATTCCACCAGTTCTTTGACAACTGTCGCATGAGGCAACATGGTGGTAAGCATCTTTGAACAAAGTAGGCCACCAAAATCCCGATTGAAGGACTTTTGTGGCCGTACGCAAACCATTAAAATGACCACCATAAGGCGAATTGTGGCAATGCCACAAAATGCTTTTTGTCTCCTCATCTGCGACACATCTTCTCAAAAGATTGTCACTACTCAACTTAAACAAGTGAGGATCATCCCAAACATAGAAATTAGCATCGTTTAAAAACTTTTTTCTTTGATTCCAAGTTAGATCCTCCGGTATCCAGCCAGATGCTTTGTGATTAGCCATATCTGCGAACCAGGGTCTAACTTCTTGTACCATGTACAGTTTTTCATCGGGGAATTCTTCCCTCACCTCTTTTTCATTGTTTGTCACCTCGGTATTCACTAACCGAGACAAATGATCCGCAATCAAATTTTCTGTACCTTTCTTATCTTTCACTTCAAGATCAAATTCTTGAAGCAAAAGAATCCACCGAATAAGCCTCTGTTTTGAATCAGGCTTGGTGAGAAGATATTTGATTGCGGCATGATCAGTATAACACACAACTTTAGAACCAATGAGGTAAGAGCGAAACTTTTCCAATGCAAATACAATTGCGAGCAATTCTTTTTCGGTAGTGGCATAGTTAACCTGTGCCTCATTTAAAACTTTGCTCGCATAATGTATAGCATGGAATTGTTTGTTCTTCCTTTGGCCTAAGACCGCACCAACCGCATAGTCACTCGCATCGCACATGAGTTCAAACTCAAGCGACCAATTAGGAGCGACAATTATGGGTGTGGTGGTCAAATTTGCTTTAAGTTCTAGGAAAGCTTTTAGACATGATTCATCAAAATTAAATTCCATACCTTTGTTGAGCAAATTACTCAAAGGCTTTGCGACCTTGGAGAAATCCTTGATGAATCTTCTATAGAACCCAGCATGTCCCAAGAAGCTCCTTATGCCTTTCACATTCACCGGAGGGGGAAGTTTTTCAATAACTTCAATTTTTGCCGGATCGACCTCAAGACCCTTTGAAGAAACCTTGTGGCCAAGAACAATCCCATCCGTCACCATGAAAGTGCATTTCTCCCAGTTGAGAACCAAATTTGTTTCAATGCATCTCTCCATCACCACATCAAGGTTCTTCAAGCACAAGTCAAATGATGACCCGTACACAGAAAAATCATCCATGAACACCTCAATGCTTTTTTCGATCAAATCTGAGAAGATAGCTTGCATGCACCTTTGAAATGTTGCAGGAGCATTACATAGTCCAAATGGCATTCTTCGGTATGCAAAAACGCCAAAAGGACATGTAAAAGCAGTTTTCTCGTGGTCCGCCGGATTCACTGATATTTGATTGTATCCCGAATAACCATCCAAGAAACAATAGAAATTTCTTCCGGCTAACCTCTCTAACATTTGATCCATAAAAGGTAATGGAAAGTGATCTTTTCTTGTTGCTTGGTTCAACCTCCTATAATCAATACACATACGCCATCCGGTCACCGCTCTCGAAGGAATCAACTCGTTCTTCTCATTTCTCACAACTGTCAATCCTCCCTTCTTAGGAACCACATGCACCGGGCTCACCCATTCGCTATCGGAGATGGGATAAATCATCCCCGCCTCTAATAACTTCACAACCTCTTTTCTAACAACTTCTTTCATGGTTGGATTCAATCGCCTTTGAGGTTGTGCCACGGGCCGAAAATCATCTTCTAACATAATCTTATGCATACAATAGGCCGGACTAATACCCTTCAAGTCGGATAAAACCCATCCTATTGCTTCTTGATTCTTCGTCAACACTTCCTTCAATCGATGCTCTTCCTTGTTAGACAAACCACTATTAATGATAACCGGCTTAGTAGAATTGTCACCGAGAAACACGTATTTCAAGTGAGATGGTAACACATTCAACTCCACCTTTTGCTCTTCAACTTTAGGTTCATCCTTCAACTCTTCAATTTGAGTTTCAAATGGATTCATCTCCTCACAAGCCTCTAAATTTCTCAAGCAATCTTCAATTTCCTTCTCTTGATCTTTGGTGAGAACTTCGAGAGCTTCCATTAAAGTCTTCTCAAGAGGATTCGACAAGTGCATTTGATTCTCCACTTTCATAATAGCCCTTTCGGTAGCATCGATTCTAAAACAATCATCCTCATCATTAGGATGCTTGATGGCTTCAAAGAGATCAAGACATAATTCTTCATCTTGGTACCTTAATTTCATTAAGCCATCATCAATATCGATCATCATTCGGGCCGTCTTCATAAAAGGCCTTCCTAAGATCAATGGAATCTCAGGATCTTCTTCCATGTCTATGACGATAAAATCAACAGGATACCAAAATTTGTCGACCTTGACAAGCAAGTCTTCCGCAACTCCATGAGGATGAGCTGTGGATTTATCTGCTAATGATAACGTCATTCTTGTCGGCTTCAAATCATTGATTCCTAATCTTCTCACCATAGACAATGGGATCAAATTAATGCTAGAACCGGTATCTACCAAACCTTTGCCTATGTGAACATTTCCAATAGACACCGGTAAGGTTACCCGCCCAGGATCATTTGATTTTATCGGAGTAGTGCGTTGAATTAACGCATTACAACAAGAGCTCACCGTTACTACCTCCGGATCCAAGAATCTTCTCTTCTTAGTGATGATGTCTTTGATGAATTTTGCATACATCGGCATTTGCTCTAATGCCTCGGAAAAAGGAACATTGATTTGCAACTTGCTAAAAATGTCCAAGAACCGAGCATAGTGCTTTGCATCTTCTTTCTTTGACGGACCGGGAGGGTAAGGTAATTTCTTCACTTGTATAGAATCATCCACCTTCTTCTTTCCCTTTTCACTCACACTCAATTTTTTTCTCTCTTTTTCTACAACTTTCTCAAGAGTTTCTTTTTCCACTAATTCTTTCTCTTTCTCATTTTCAACTAAATCACCCTCAACATTTTTTTCTACTTCAATCACCCTATCTTTTTCACTCTCAACAATCTCCTCCTCAACTATTTCTCCTACACCCATATCAATATTTCTACCGCTACGAGTTAGAATTGACTTACAATGCTCACGAGGATTTTCTTGTGTAGTAGCCGGAAAAGGACCTTTGTTTTGATCGGCAAGTTGCTTTGACAATTGCCCGACTTGAGTTTCAAGGTTCTTAATTGCGGCATCCGTACTCTTTTGGCTTGCAATTTGCAATTGCATGAATTGGCTAAGAGTGTCCTCGATAGAAAGCTTTGTTTGTTGAGGTTGTTGATTGTAACCGCCTTGATAAGGATTTTGACGATTCGATGGGCCCGCTTCCGGCCTCCATCCTTGTTGATAACCTTGATTACCTCTTTGTTGGTAACCTTGGTTATTGTTGTAAGGTTGTTGTTGTTGTCTTCCACCATATCCTTGATTAGGATTAGACACATAATTCACCTCTTCACCCGGTGGAGGACAAAAACCAGTTTGATGGTCACCCCTACACAATTCACAACACATCACATGTTGATTTTTAGAAGGGCTCCCATTTATCTCTTTGATTTGTTGAGGGAGTTTTGACATTTGTTGAGTGAGCAATTCTACTTGTTGTGTCAATAACTTGTTTTGAGCAAGTATTGCATCACTAGTATTCAATTCAAGAACTCCCGGTTTTCTTTGTAATGCACTACGGTTGTGTTGCCCTTGATGATCATTCAAAGCCATTCTATCAATGATAGCAATCGCTTCTGCAGCAGTTTTTGACATCAACGAACCACCCGCGGTAGCATCTAAAAGAGTTTTTGGTTGAGGTTGGAGTCCATTTCTAAAGATATGGATTTGAGACAATTCATCAAACCCATGACCTTTGCACTTTCTAACCATGGACTTGAACCTCTCCCATGCTTCATTGAGAGATTCATTCGAACCTTGAGAGAACACCGCAATAGAAGTTTTCGCTTCCATGAACCTATTGTGAGGAAAGAACCGATCCAAGAACTTCTCTTCTAACTCGTTCCAATTTGTCATGACATTATTAGGTTGATCAAGGTACCATTCCTTAGCTTTTCCAATTAAGGAATGAGGAAAAAGTCTCCTGAACACCTGTTCTTCTTGGTCTTCCGGAGCACCAATTGTTCCGGCAATCTCGTAGAACTTTGTTAGATGAGTAAATGGATCCTCGTGATCTGCCCCTGTGAACGGATTTTGATATAATAATTGAAGTAACCCCGTCTTCATCTCGGAGTTTCTTCCATTGGCCTGATCACGAGCAAATTGTGCATTGAGACGAGGGCTGTTAACACATGGCCCTCGAGGTGGTGGATCCGCAGCCATTTCTTCCTCAACCAAGTTTTCAACAGGAGTTGAAGAAGAAGATGCCTCTTGTTGTTGTCTTCTTTCCCTAGCTAGTTGTCTCCTCCTACGAGTTTTGCTATTCTCTCTACGAGCAGTCCTCTCAATCTCAGGATCAAAAAGGAGTTGATCTGCGGGTACACGTCCTCGCATAAACTGTAATCTGAAAAACTAACCAAGCAAATTAACAAACACAAGGAAAATAAATTTAGAAACAAGATATTAATTATGAGACTCAATACAAAACAAACTATTGCAATGCTTGCAATATCTAAACAACAATCCCCGGCAACGGCGCCATTTTGTTGGAAGAGTATTGTGGTGTACTTTTCGTTATTATCGTCTCCACAGGGATTATTGCGATATCACCGCCGTTCTATAGCCTATTTTGTCTTGAGTTAATGTTACTTTAGTTTTAGGTTTGCAAAAGATCATTCAATTCTTTTAGTAGCAAAGAGTAAATTAGTGAAAGTTCTAAGTTAAAGAAAACGTATCAAGATTCGATTTCGTCGACCTAAATTTGTATGTTTCCTTATAAATAGATGCTTATGAACTTGCTAACGATCAATATAATTACGTTTCGACACCTATATCGTCCGTGTCCGCAACGATATAGTTAGATTTACCGTATTGTTTAACCGACGATTTCTCCACCGTTTAAACAATACAAATAACGTTTTAAGAACCGATACTTAGTAAACATCAAACTCTAAATCCATGTCTGCAACTTATAGTTTGAAAGATGATTAGTTAGGTCTAGATACAAACATTGATGTCTCAAACACTTATACCAAAGAAAAAGCTTTAATAAACAAACTAAACCATCTATATTGATCATCACTTGTTCATACACATATATTCACAAGAAAAACATACAAAAGGCTAGGAAGATTACATCTTATCTTGATACAAAAGTGATTTAGCTATCCATGAGAATGGTAGCTTGCACAAGAAGGTAAGGATGAAGATCAACAAGCATCAAATGGCGATTAATCGACGATCAAGGCCTCCAATCTTCAACTCTATATTTGCTACAGTGTATATTGCTCTTGTTTCTCTCTAAAAATATCTCCAACCAACTTCAAAAGTGATCTGGCCCATAAACAAATAAACAAAGTTTCGCAGACCGCGCTTAGCGCGGTGCAGCCCGCTAAGCGCGCTATCAATAATTGCTTAAACCGCCCAATCGCGCTAAGCGGGCTCCAGACCTCGCTTAGCGCGGAACTCTCTGCCAGAACTTCCTTCTTTTCTTCAAAAGCGCGCTTAGCGGGCTCAACCTCGCTTAGCGCGCTACCTCTTTTCAGCAATCCCTGGCTTTGGTCTAGGAACATCTTCAAAGTGCTTTTTCCATGGTCCCAGCTTCCAATTATCTATAAAAACTACAAAATCCAACATAGATTGCAAAGATAAGAACTATTCAACAATAATATAAATATAAGAATAAATATATACCAAATGACAATAAAATACTACTATTAACCACAAAAAGACTTGAGAGTTACCAAAAATTGCCTAAGATATTTACACAAATTGGTAACTAACAACATTTTAATTTACTATGATTGTTATCTATGACCGCAGTGAAAATTCTTTTAGTAAACACAAAAAAAAGCACCCACCTACAAGTTTATACCACGGTTAACAGAAAGGTCGTAGTAATATTGTGTTACGAAAGGTCAATTTTATAATAGTGCAAGCATATCAAGCACATCACTTACTGGTGATGGCTGGTGATGCAGGAGGAGTGATCTGTTGTTTTAATTCTTGTTGTGGCTGTTTAATTTTTGTTATGTATTGTGTTAACATGTTGGTTTTGTGGTGCCGTGTTCCTAATTATTTCAGATGGGACCGAAATTCCTGGGCTCTAAGAAAAGAAAGACCGGAACCGAAGGTGGCAGTTCTTCTCAAGCACCTAGGGCTATTCCGTTTAATCAAAACCGTTTTAAAAGTCATGTTCAGGAGGCGAGGTATAAGAAGTTAGAGGTTAGGACATGGTGGCCAGAGCGAATTGTGAGGATCAATCCTGAGGGAACCTATGGGTGGTGTCATCGCACCATTGAGGAGTATGGTTGGCTTAGACTTTGTGAGCCTGCACCTAAGTTTCATTTGGAGATTGTAAGAGAGTTCTATGCTAATGCCGTTCCAAATGAAGAATTTCCGGTTGAAGGTGTTCCCTTTGAGTTCAAAACTTGGGTGCGTGGTAAGGAAATTGATTTTTCTCGTCAAGCTATCCGTGAGTTTCTTGGAACTCAATTACCTTTTGAGGATGGTGAGCTGTGTGGGTATCATGTGCAATTGGCAAGGGGTAATTTTGATTGGGAGCATCTGAGGGAGGTCTTGTGTTCGGTTGGGCAATCTTATGATCTTAATCCTTCACAGCAGCCCCAGAAATTCTCTAGGAAGTCGTTGTCTACTAATGCTCAGATTCTCATGTCTGTGGTCCTTCATAATTTGAGGCCTAGGAGTCACACTTCTTCTTTACCTGCTGAGTCTGCTGCTTTGGTTGCTCGTATGATTGAGCATGAGCCGATTGATATTACTCGCATTATTGCGAATGAGCTGAAGAGGGTTGCTTTGAGTGGAACTCGCCATGGTGATCGTGCCCCGTGCAAGTTGATATTCCCGGGTTTGATCATGAATCTGTGCAGGAGAGCTAGAGTGCAAATTCCTTCTGAGGGGCTTATGTCCATTGACACTTTTATTGATGATACTTTTATTGAGCGTTATTGTTTGTCCAGGTTAACTGCTGTTCCTGTTGCTGCTGCTCGCCCTGCTCGCCGCCGTAGTGATCCTGATAGAGAGGAGAACTTGGCATTTCATATGGCACATCAGAGAGCATTCATGTTTATGCATGACGCTATGTCTCAGCTGAGGGTGCAGATGATGGAGCCCCATGTGGCTCATCCGTGGAGTTCTCGCCAAGATTTGGTGGATTATGCTAATTGGCCTGAGGTCAGTCCATTTCCTGAGGAGGAGGGAGATGGTGGCGAGAATGAGAATGTGGAAGATGATGATGAGAATGAGTAGTTCTTTTTAGTTGATACTTAGTATGTTTAGTTAGTATGTTTAGTGCTAGTTTTTTTTTTATTTTTGACTTAAGCTATGTAGTTTTTGTTCCGTCCTTTTATAGGATGAGGTATTTTGAACCTTAGGCATTGCTATGCCTTTTTGGATATTTTGACACCTGTTGGTGTTTGTTTTTAATTTATTAAGTTTTTAGTTTAATTGCTTTTATTTCTATATACATATGCAATTGTGTTTTTAAATTTTTGTTGTTGTTCTTGTGAAAGTGCTTCCTTTGTTGAAGCAAGCTTTTACAACCAATTGGGGCGGTGATGATATAGTGTGAAATTAGCACGTGCAAGGTACATTTCTACCGTTCTTTTAAATATACCATGAATGAGATGCTTGTAACTGTACAATTGAGATGTCATATTTTCTTTAACAAATATAGTTCAATAATGAATCATTTTAGTTCTAAAACTAGTGTGAGGAGCCTTTCCATTGTACATATATATATTATTTTGTGGTTACCAACAATGTGCGTTTAACTCGTGTTTATTATGTTTAATCTTGCGTTTTTTATTTTAATTGTGTAAAGCATGAAAGTGATCAAAGCATTTTGTTTCGCATTACGAGTATAACTTCTCTTCCAAATATAACCTACCCGGTGAGTGTGTGAGTATTTGCTAACCACTTTGAGCCATTTTGCCAAGATTCAATCGGTATCATGTCATGCCTTATAATTGCCGATTTTTGATTTGAATCTTGATGACTTTCTTTGAACCTTGAAAAGTACCATGAAATGTGGTTAGGATTGATTCCTTTTCGCCTTAGAATAGGGAGCATTCGTGATTATGTGGTGGTAATATTCAAGTTGGGGAGAATAAAATTTTGATCTTGGTTGTATTGGTGTGTAGAAGAAAATAAATAATTGCTCAAGAGAGAAAAAGAAAAAGAAAAAAGAAAAAAAAGAAAAAGAGAAAAGAGAAAAGAGAAGAGCTTAGTATATAGCTAGTTCTTTTAAAATAAAAAGATGAACTCTTGAGCAATAAAATTGTGTGATCGGTTGATAAGGATGTGTGGATTTAATCATGATTTGAATGCTCTCTTAGGAATTGACCCCTTTTGTTTCAATGGCCTTGAGAAATGACACTTCCTTGTTAACCAACCCAAGTTTCAACCCTTAAGTCTTTGTGATTCTTGCTTCTACGCTTTTTATATAAATGTTGTGTAGATGATTGCATAATTAATTCTGGATGTTGGCGACATTGTTGTGTGAGTGTTAGGTCCTCAATTTTGTCTCTTACTAGAGAAGTGTGTAGGTTGTGATTCAATTTTGAACTTATTTTGTTTTAGGAGCTGTTTACATCAATTGTGTATTTAGTATTAGTATCTCAAGCATGGTATTATTTGAGCAAGGGTGAGATGTTGCTTGTGTGCTTATGGAATTTGAACCACCCATTTGTTCTTGTCTTAGCTTGTGCTCTCTTGGTTTTGCTTGTTGATTGTTTTTGTGTTTGTTTTCGTTTGAGGACAAACAAAGGTTTAGTTGGGGAGAGTTGTTAGTTACCAATTTGTGTAAATATCTTAGGTAATTTTTGGTAACTCTCAAGTCTTTTTGTGGTTAATAGTAGTATTTTATTGTCATTTGGTATATATTTATTCTTATATTTATATTATTGTTGAATAGTTCTTATCTTTGCAATCTATGTTGGATTTTGTAGTTTTTATAGATAATTGGAAGCTGGGACCATGGAAAAAGCACTTTGAAGATGCTCCTAGACCAAAGCCAAGGATTGCTGAAAAGAGGTAGCGCGCTAAGCGAGGTTGAGCCCGCTAAGCGCGCTTTTGAAGAAAAGAAGGAAGTTCTGGCAGAGAGTTCCGCGCTAAGCGAGGTCTGGAGCCCGCTTAGCGCGGTTGGGCGGTTTAAGCATTTATTGATAGCGCGCTTAGCGGGCTGCACCGCGCTAAGCGCGGTCTGCGAAACTTTGTTTATTTGTTTATGGGCCAGATCATTTTAGAAAGGAGTTGGAGATATTTTAGAGAGAAACAAGAGCAATATACACTGTAGCAAATATAGAGTTGAAGATTGGAAGCCTTGATCGTCGATTAATCGCCATTTGATGCTTGTTGATCTTCATCCTTACCTTCTTGTGCAAGCTACCATTCTCATGGATAGCTAAACCACTTTTGTATCAAGATAAGATGTAATCTTCCTAGCCTTTTGTATGTTTTTCTTGTGAATATATGTGTATGAACAAGTGATGATCAATATAGATGGTTTAGTTTGTTTATTAAAGCTTTTCCTTTGGTATAAATGTTTGAGACATCAATGTTTGTATCTAGACTTAACTAATCATCTTTCAAACTATAAGTTGCAGACATGGATTTAGAGTTTGATGTTTACTAAGTATCGGTTCTTAAAACGTTATTTGTATTGTTTAAACGGTGGAGAAATCGTCGGTTAAACAATACGGTAAATCTAACTATATCGTTGCGGACACGGACGATATAGGTGTCGATACGTAATTATATTGATCGTTAGCAAGTTCATAAGCATCTATTTATAAGGAAACATGCAAATTTAGGTCGATGAAATCGAATCTTGATACATATTCTTTAACTTAGAACTTTCATTAATTTACTCTTTGCTACTAAAAGAATTGAATGATCTTTTGCAAACCTAAAACTAAAGTAACATTAACTCAAGACAAAATAGGCTATAGAACGGCGGTGATATCGCAATAATCCCTGTGGAGACGATAATATCGAAAAGTACACCACAATACTCTTTCAACAAAATGGCGCCGTTGCCGGGGATTGTTGTTTAGATATTGCAAGCATTGCAATAGTTTGTTTTGTATTGAGTCTTATAATTAATATCTTGTTTCTAAATTTATTTTCCTTGTGTTTGTTAATTTGCTTGGTTAGTTTTTCAGATTACAGTTTATGCGAGGACGTGTACCTGCAGATCAACTCCTTTTTGATCCTGAGATTGAGAGGACTGCTCGTAGAGAGAATAGCAAAACTCGTAGGAGGAGACAACTAGCTAGGGAAAGAAGACAACAACAAGAAGCATCTTCTTCTTCAACTCCGGTTGAAAACTTGGTTGAGGGAGAAATGGCTGCGGATCCACCACCACCACCTCGAGGGCCATGTGTTAACAGCCCTCGTCTCAATGCACAATTTGCTCGTGATCAGGCCAATGGAAGAAACTCCGAAATGAAGACGGGGTTACTTCAATTATTATACCAAAATCCGTTCACAGGGGCAGATCACGAGGATCCATTTACTCATCTAACAAAGTTCTACGAGATTGCCGGAACAATAGGTGCTCCGGAAGACCAAGAAGAGCAGGTGTTCAGGAGACTTTTTCCTCATTCCTTAATTGGAAAAGCTAAGGAATGGTACCTTGATCAACCTAATAATGTCATGACAAATTGGAACGAGTTAGAAGAGAAGTTCTTGGATCGGTTCTTTCCTCACAATAGGTTCATGGAAGCGAAAACTTCTATTGCGGTGTTCTCTCAAGGTTCGAATGAATCTCTCAATGAAGCATGGGAGAGGTTCAAGTCCATGGTTAGAAAATGCAAAGGTCATGGGTTTGATGAATTGTCTCAAATCCATATCTTTAGAAATGGACTCCAACCTCAACCAAAAACTCTTTTAGATGCTACCGCGGGTGGTTCGTTGATGTCAAAAACTGCTGAAGAAGCGATTGCTATCATTGATAGAATGGCTTTGAATGATCATCAAGGGCAACACAACCGTAGTGCATTGCAAAGAAAACCGGGAGTTCTTGAATTGAATACTAGTGATGCAATACTTGCTCAAAACAAGTTATTGACACAACAAGTAGAATTGCTCACTCAACAAATGTCAAAACTCCCTCAACAAATCAAAGAGATAAATGGGAGCCCTTCTAAAAATCAACATGTGATGTGTTGTGAATTGTGTAGGGGTGACCATCAAACAGGTTTTTGTCCTCCACCGGGTGAAGAGGTGAATTATGTGTCTAATCCTAATCAAGGATATGGTGGAAGACAACAACAACAACCTTACAACAATAACCAAGGTTACCAACAAAGAGGTAATCAAGGTTATCAACAAGGATGGAGGCCGGAAGCGGGCCCATCGAATCGTCAAAATCCTTATCAAGGCGGTTACAATCAACAACCTCAACAAACAAAGCTTTCTATCGAGGACACTCTTAGCCAATTCATGCAATTGCAAATTGCAAGCCAAAAGAGTACGGATGCCGCAATTAAGAACCTTGAAACTCAAGTCGGGCAATTGTCAAAGCAACTTGCCGATCAAAACAAAGGTCCTTTTCCGGCTACTACACAAGAAAATCCTCGTGAGCATTGTAAGTCAATTCTAACTCGTAGCGGTAGAAATATTGATATGGGTGTAGGAGAGATAGTTGAGGAGGAAATTGTTGAGAGTGAAAAAGATAGGGTGATTGAAGTAGAAAAAAATGTTGAGGGTGATTTAGTTGAAAATGAGAAAGAGAAAGAATTAGTGGAAAAAGAAACTCTTGAGAAAGTTGTAGAAAAAGAGAGAAAAAAATTGAGTGTGAGTGAAAAGGGAAAGAAGAAGGTGGATGATTCTATACAAGTGAAGAAATTACCTTACCCTCCCGGTCCGTCAAAGAAAGAAGATGCAAAGCACTATGCTCGGTTCTTGGACATTTTTAGCAAGTTGCAAATCAATGTTCCTTTTTCCGAGGCATTAGAGCAAATGCCGATGTATGCAAAATTCATCAAAGACATCATCACTAAGAAGAGAAGATTCTTGGATCCGGAGGTAGTAACGGTGAGCTCTTGTTGTAATGCGTTAATTCAACGCACTACTCCGATAAAATCAAATGATCCTGGGCGGGTAACCTTACCGGTGTCTATTGGAAATGTTCACATAGGCAAAGGTTTGGTAGATACCGGTTCTAGCATTAATTTGATCCCATTGTCTATGGTGAGAAGATTAGGAATCAATGATTTGAAGCCGACAAGAATGACATTATCATTAGCAGATAAATCCACAGCTCATCCTCATGGAGTTGCGGAAGACTTGCTTGTCAAGGTTGACAAATTTTGGTATCCTGTTGATTTTATCGTCATAGACATGGAAGAAGATCCTGAGATTCCATTGATCTTAGGAAGGCCTTTTATGAAGACGGCCAGAATGATGATCGATATTGATGATGGCTTAATGAAATTAAGGTACCAAGATGAAGAATTATGTCTTGATCTCTTTGAAGCCATCAAGCATCCTAATGATGAGGATGATTGTTTTAGAATCGATGCTACCGAAAGGGCTATTATGAAAGTGGAGAATCAAATGTACTTGTCGAATCCTCTTGAGAAGACTTTAATGGAAGCTCTCGAAGTTCTCACCAAAGATCAAGAGAAGGAAATTGAAGATTGCTTGAGAAATTTAGAGGCTTGTGAGGAGATGAATCCATTTGAAACTCAAATTGAAGAGTTGAAGGATGAACCTAAAGTTGAAGAGCAAAAGGTGGAGTTGAATGTGTTACCATCTCACTTGAAATACGTGTTTCTCGGTGACAATTCTACTAAGCCGGTTATCATTAATAGTGGTTTGTCTAACAAGGAAGAGCATCGATTGAAGGAAGTGTTGACGAAGAATCAAGAAGCAATAGGATGGGTTTTATCCGACTTGAAGGGTATTAGTCCGGCCTATTGTATGCATAAGATTATGTTAGAAGATGATTTTCGGCCCGTGGCACAACCTCAAAGGCGATTGAATCCAACCATGAAAGAAGTTGTTAGAAAAGAGGTTGTGAAGTTATTAGAGGCGGGGATGATTTATCCCATCTCCGATAGTGAATGGGTGAGCCCGGTGCATGTGGTTCCTAAGAAGGGTGGATTGACAGTTGTGAGAAATGAGAAAAACGAGTTGATTCCTTCGAGAGCGGTGACTGGGTGGCGAATGTGTATTGATTATAGGAGGTTGAACCAAGCAACAAGAAAAGATCACTTTCCATTACCTTTTATGGATCAAATGTTAGAGAGGTTAGCCGGAAGAAATTTCTATTGTTTCTTGGATGGTTATTCGGGATACAATCAAATATCAGTGAATCCGGCGGACCACGAGAAAACTGCTTTTACATGTCCTTTTGGCGTTTTTGCATACCGAAGAATGCCATTTGGACTATGTAATGCTCCTGCAACATTTCAAAGGTGCATGCAAGCTATCTTCTCAGATTTGATCGAAAAAAGCATTGAGGTGTTCATGGATGATTTTTCTGTGTACGGGTCATCATTTGACTTGTGCTTGAAGAACCTTGATGTGGTGATGGCAAGATGCATTGAAACAAATTTGGTTCTCAACTGGGAGAAATGCACTTTCATGGTGACGGATGGGATTGTTCTTGGCCACAAGGTTTCTTCAAAGGGTCTTGAGGTCGATCCGGCAAAAATTGAAGTTATTGAAAAGCTTCCCCCTCCGGTGAATGTGAAAGGCATAAGGAGCTTTTTGGGACATGCTGGGTTCTATAGAAGATTCATCAAGGATTTCTCCAAGGTCGCAAAGCCTTTGAGTAATTTGCTCAACAAAGGTATGGAATTTAATTTTGATGAATCATGTCTAAAAGCTTTCCTAGAGCTTAAAGCAAATTTGACCACCACACCCATAATTGTCGCTCCTAATTGGTCGCTTGAGTTTGAACTCATGTGCAATGCGAGTGACTATGCGGTTGGTGCGGTCTTAGGCCAAAGGAAGAACAAACAATTCCATGCTATACATTATGCGAGCAAAGTTTTAAATGAGGCACAGGTTAACTATGCCACCACAGAAAAAGAATTGCTCGCAATTGTATTTGCATTGGAAAAGTTTCGTCCTTACCTCATTGGTTCTAAAGTTGTGTGTTATACTGATCATGCCGCAATCAAATATCTTCTCACCAAGCCTGATTCAAAACAGAGGCTTATTCGGTGGATTCTTTTGCTTCAAGAATTCGATCTTGAAGTGAAAGATAAGAAAGGTACAGAAAATTTGATTGCGGATCATTTGTCTCGGTTAGTGAATACCGAGGTGACAAACAATGAAAAAGAGGTGAGGGAAGAATTCCCCGATGAAAAACTGTACATGGTACAAGAAGTTAGACCCTGGTTCGCAGATATGGCTAATCATAAAGCATCTGGCTGGATACCTGAGGATCTAACTTGGAATCAAAGAAAAAAGTTTTTGAACGATGCTAATTTCTATGTTTGGGATGATCCTCACTTGTTTAAGTTGAGTAGTGACAATCTTTTGAGAAGATGTGTCGCAGATGAGGAGACAAAAAGCATTTTGTGGCATTGCCACAATTCGCCTTATGGTGGTCATTTTAATGGTTTGCGTACGGCCACAAAAGTCCTTCAATCGGGATTTTGGTGGCCTACTTTGTTCAAAGATGCTTACCACCATGTTGCCTCATGCGACAGTTGTCAAAGAACTGGTGGAATAGGGAAAAGAGAGGAAATGCCCCTCCAAAGTATTGTAGAAGTTGAGGTATTTGATTGTTGGGGTATTGACTTTGTTGGACCATTCCCTTCCTCAATGTCAAATGAATACATCTTGGTAGCTGTGGATTACGTGTCTAAGTGGGTGGAAGCGATTGCTTCACCCAAAGCGGATGGTAAGACCGTGATAAAGTTTTTGAAGAAAAATATATTTTCGCGGTTTGGCTCGCCAAGAGTATTAATTAGTGATGGTGGATCTCATTTCTGTAATGCTCCGCTTGAAAAAGTGTTGGAGCAATATGGAGTAAAGCACAAGGTAGCTACTCCATATCATCCACAAACTAATGGGCAAGTTGAGAGGACCAATCGAGAGATTAAGAGAATTCTTGAGAAAACTGTGTCTAGTTCTAGGAAGGATTGGTCAATGAAGCTTGATGAAACCTTGTGGGCGTATCGGACCGCTTTCAAAGCACCGATCGGTCTTACACCATTCCAAATGGTGTATGGTAAAAGCTGTCACCTTCCCGTAGAACTAGAACATAAGGCATATTGGGCCTTGAAGCTTTTGAATTTTGACCACAAGTTGTGTGGAGAGAGAAGAAAAATCCAACTTAATGAGTTGGAAGAGATGAGATTGCATGCCTATAAGTCTAATTCGATTTACAAGGAAAAGACCAAATTCTATCATGATAGTAAGGTTAGAATGAAGGACTTTAAGGTAGGGCAATTAGTTTTACTTTTCAATTCCCGGTTAAGACTTTTTCCGGGAAAGTTGAAGTCTAAATGGTCCGGACCGTTTTTGGTCAAAGAGGTTAGAAGCCATGGGGCTATTGTGATAGAGGACCAAAAATCAAAGCAAGAATGGGTAGTTAATGGTCAGAGGTTGAAGGTTTATCGAGGATGCGATTTTAATCGTGAAACTTGTGTTTTATCGTTTGGTGATCCTTGATTGCCTTTGACCGTCGAGCTGACCGACGTTAAACAAAGCGCTTATTGGGAGGCACCCCAATTTGTAAATATTCAGCTTGTTTTATGTGTTTTTTACCGTTTATGTTTTTTGCGTTCTGGTCGAGCCAAAATCAGTCTACCGGTAAAGTTACACTTGCTGGTAGAAGAAAAAATTTTCTGTGTTCTGTCAAGGGCGCTTAGCGCGCCACTAGCCCGCTTAGCGCGCTTTTGCAATTTTGGAACCCCAAGTTCCAGAGACTTGCGCGCTTAGCGCGCTTCAGAGCCCGCTTAGCGCGGGTTGGTTTTTCAGAAAAAAAAAAAATATTTTTGAATTTTGGGCCTTTGTGTGTTAGACCCGGCCCAGCGCGTTCTGAATGGAGAAAATAGGGTTTTGAGGTTTTGTGGCCTCATTTCCCTCATTTTGCTCTCCTAAAAGAATTTCCTCTCTTGGCTTCTCCATTTTTGTGTTGTTTAGCAATCTAACTCCTTGCTTTTTCTTCTCCTTCATCTTCACCAAGGTAATTTCTCTATTTCCTTTGCTATTTCTTTATGCTTGTTTTATATATTAGGGTTTAATTTTAGTTTAGGAATAGAAATTTTGTGGTTAGGGTTGTTGATTTGAAAACTTAGTGATTCAATCTGGTTTCCGGTGCTTTGTGCTTGTTTAGAATAATATTTGGGTGCTGGAAATGCAAGGATGAAACCCTGGTTCGCAGGGGATTTTTTCTGCAAATCGCAGAGCCCGCTTAGCGCGGTAGGCGCGCTTAGCGCGGTCTGGGGATTTCAGAAAAATCCCCTCTTCTCCCTGTTTTTGTTTGATGCAGGAGGAGTGATCTGTTGTTTTAATTCTTGTTGTGGCTGTTTAATTTTTGTTATGTATTGTGTTAACATGTTGGTTTTGTGGTGCCGTGTTCCTAATTATTTCAGATGGGACCGAAATTCCTGGGCTCTAAGAAAAGAAAGACCGGAACCGAAGGTGGCAGTTCTTCTCAAGCACCTAGGGCTATTCCGTTTAATCAAAACCGTTTTAAAAGTCATGTTCAGGAGGCGAGGTATAAGAAGTTAGAGGTTAGGACATGGTGGCCAGAGCGAATTGTGAGGATCAATCCTGAGGGAACCTATGGGTGGTGTCATCGCACCATTGAGGAGTATGGTTGGCTTAGACTTTGTGAGCCTGCACCTAAGTTTCATTTGGAGATTGTAAGAGAGTTCTATGCTAATGCCGTTCCAAATGAAGAATTTCCGATTGAAGGTGTTCCCTTTGAGTTCAAAACTTGGGTGCGTGGTAAGGAAATTGATTTTTCTCGTCAAGCTATCCGTGAGTTTCTTGGAACTCAATTACCTTTTGAGGATGGTGAGCTGTGTGGGTATCATGTGCAATTGGCAAGGGGTAATTTTGATTGGGAGCATCTGAGGGAGGTCTTGTGTTCGGTTGGGCAATCTTATGATCTTAATCCTTCACAGCAGCCCCAGAAATTCTCTAGGAAGTCGTTGTCTACTAATGCTCAGATTCTCATGTCTGTGGTCCTTCATAATTTGAGGCCTAGGAGTCACACTTCTTCTTTACCTGCTGAGTCTGCTGCTTTGGTTGCTCGTATGATTGAGCATGAGCCGATTGATATTACTCGCATTATTGCGAATGAGCTGAAGAGGGTTGCTTTGAGTGGAACTCGCCATGGTGATCGTGCCCCGTGCAAGTTGATATTCCCGGGTTTGATCATGAATCTGTGCAGGAGAGCTAGAGTGCAAATTCCTTCTGAGGGGCTTATGTCCATTGACACTTTTATTGATGATACTTTTATTGAGCGTTATTGTTTGTCCAGGTTAACTGCTGTTCCTGTTGCTGCTGCTCGCCCTGCTCGCCGCCGTAGTGATCCTGATAGAGAGGAGAACTTGGCATTTCATATGGCACATCAGAGAGCATTCATGTTTATGCATGACGCTATGTCTCAGCTGAGGGTGCAGATGATGGAGCCCCATGTGGCTCATCCGTGGAGTTCTCGCCAAGATTTGGTGGATTATGCTAATTGGCCTGAGGTCAGTCCATTTCCTGAGGAGGAGGGAGATGGTGGCGAGAATGAGAATGTGGAAGATGATGATGAGAATGAGTAGTTCTTTTTAGTTGATACTTAGTATGTTTAGTTAGTATGTTTAGTGCTAGTTTTTTTTTTATTTTTGACTTAAGCTATGTAGTTTTTGTTCCGTCCTTTTATAGGATGAGGTATTTTGAACCTTAGGCATTGCTATGCCTTTTTGGATATTTTGACACCTGTTGGTGTTTGTTTTTAATTTATTAAGTTTTTAGTTTAATTGCTTTTATTTCTATATACATATGCAATTGTGTTTTTAAATTTTTGTTGTTGTTCTTGTGAAAGTGCTTCCTTTGTTGAAGCAAGCTTTTACAACCAATTGGGGCGGTGATGATATAGTGTGAAATTAGCACGTGCAAGGTACATTTCTACCGTTCTTTTAAATATACCATGAATGAGATGCTTGTAACTGTACAATTGAGATGTCATATTTTCTTTAACAAATATAGTTCAATAATGAATCATTTTAGTTCTAAAACTAGTGTGAGGAGCCTTTCCATTGTACATATATATATTATTTTGTGGTTACCAACAATGTGCGTTTAACTCGTGTTTATTATGTTTAATCTTGCGTTTTTTATTTTAATTGTGTAAAGCATGAAAGTGATCAAAGCATTTTGTTTCGCATTACGAGTATAACTTCTCTTCCAAATATAACCTACCCGGTGAGTGTGTGAGTATTTGCTAACCACTTTGAGCCATTTTGCCAAGATTCAATCGGTATCATGTCATGCCTTATAATTGCCGATTTTTGATTTGAATCTTGATGACTTTCTTTGAACCTTGAAAAGTACCATGAAATGTGGTTAGGATTGATTCCTTTTCGCCTTAGAATAGGGAGCATTCGTGATTATGTGGTGGTAATATTCAAGTTGGGGAGAATAAAATTTTGATCTTGGTTGTATTGGTGTGTAGAAGAAAATAAATAATTGCTCAAGAGAGAAAAAGAAAAAGAAAAAAGAAAAAAAAGAAAAAGAGAAAAGAGAAAAGAGAAGAGCTTAGTATATAGCTAGTTCTTTTAAAATAAAAAGATGAACTCTTGAGCAATAAAATTGTGTGATCGGTTGATAAGGATGTGTGGATTTAATCATGATTTGAATGCTCTCTTAGGAATTGACCCCTTTTGTTTCAATGGCCTTGAGAAATGACACTTCCTTGTTAACCAACCCAAGTTTCAACCCTTAAGTCTTTGTGATTCTTGCTTCTACGCTTTTTATATAAATGTTGTGTAGATGATTGCATAATTAATTCTGGATGTTGGCGACATTGTTGTGTGAGTGTTAGGTCCTCAATTTTGTCTCTTACTAGAGAAGTGTGTAGGTTGTGATTCAATTTTGAACTTATTTTGTTTTAGGAGCTGTTTACATCAATTGTGTATTTAGTATTAGTATCTCAAGCATGGTATTATTTGAGCAAGGGTGAGATGTTGCTTGTGTGCTTATGGAATTTGAACCACCCATTTGTTCTTGTCTTAGCTTGTGCTCTCTTGGTTTTGCTTGTTGATTGTTTTTGTGTTTGTTTTCGTTTGAGGACAAACAAAGGTTTAGTTGGGGAGAGTTGTTAGTTACCAATTTGTGTAAATATCTTAGGTAATTTTTGGTAACTCTCAAGTCTTTTTGTGGTTAATAGTAGTATTTTATTGTCATTTGGTATATATTTATTCTTATATTTATATTATTGTTGAATAGTTCTTATCTTTGCAATCTATGTTGGATTTTGTAGTTTTTATAGATAATTGGAAGCTGGGACCATGGAAAAAGCACTTTGAAGATGCTCCTAGACCAAAGCCAAGGATTGCTGAAAAGAGGTAGCGCGCTAAGCGAGGTTGAGCCCGCTAAGCGCGCTTTTGAAGAAAAGAAGGAAGTTCTGGCAGAGAGTTCCGCGCTAAGCGAGGTCTGGAGCCCGCTTAGCGCGGTTGGGCGGTTTAAGCATTTATTGATAGCGCGCTTAGCGGGCTGCACCGCGCTAAGCGCGGTCTGCGAAACTTTGTTTATTTGTTTATGGGCCAGATCATTTTAGAAAGGAGTTGGAGATATTTTAGAGAGAAACAAGAGCAATATACACTGTAGCAAATATAGAGTTGAAGATTGGAAGCCTTGATCGTCGATTAATCGCCATTTGATGCTTGTTGATCTTCATCCTTACCTTCTTGTGCAAGCTACCATTCTCATGGATAGCTAAACCACTTTTGTATCAAGATAAGATGTAATCTTCCTAGCCTTTTGTATGTTTTTCTTGTGAATATATGTGTATGAACAAGTGATGATCAATATAGATGGTTTAGTTTGTTTATTAAAGCTTTTCCTTTGGTATAAATGTTTGAGACATCAATGTTTGTATCTAGACTTAACTAATCATCTTTCAAACTATAAGTTGCAGACATGGATTTAGAGTTTGATGTTTACTAAGTATCGGTTCTTAAAACGTTATTTGTATTGTTTAAACGGTGGAGAAATCGTCGGTTAAACAATACGGTAAATCTAACTATATCGTTGCGGACACGGACGATATAGGTGTCGATACGTAATTATATTGATCGTTAGCAAGTTCATAAGCATCTATTTATAAGGAAACATGCAAATTTAGGTCGATGAAATCGAATCTTGATACATATTCTTTAACTTAGAACTTTCATTAATTTACTCTTTGCTACTAAAAGAATTGAATGATCTTTTGCAAACCTAAAACTAAAGTAACATTAACTCAAGACAAAATAGGCTATAGAACGGCGGTGATATCGCAATAATCCCTGTGGAGACGATAATATCGAAAAGTACACCACAATACTCTTTCAACAGCTATCAAGGAAAAACTCCTAAATGCTTACAAGAGTTATTCTAGAGATGCATTTACAGAATCACCTCAGAAAAATTATAGATATGTACCTTCGAAGTAACCCTTAAGAGTATTTGGGGTGAATGATTCACTTGTGAAGCACAAAGTGCTTCCAGGAGTTAATTTGGAGATGCATCTATGTAATTTTTTGGGGGTGATTCCGTAGATCTATTTATGTAATTTTTCTGGCATGATTTTGTTGATGTATCTCTAGACCATTTTTTGACAAATATGTAGTGGATAGCTCACTTATGAAGCATTGTGTACATTTAAGGTGCGTCTAGAGACTCATCTCCGAAATATAAAAAGAACAAATTTGAGTTTTCAATGTGTTCAATCTCACCACATGGGATGGATAAAGTAATCCCCAATATTTAATGATCTAATAACACATCCTAACTCATAACAAGCATATCTGGTCGTAAGATGAACAAGTATATTTGGTCGTAAGATGAAGACACCATAATTATGTCAAATAAAGATATCGTTCCATCAGTTATGAACTCAAAGAAAGTTCCAAAACATCAAAAACAAACATAAACCTTAAAGGAGGGTTGTTAGAGCATCCACATTCATGCCACTTAAAATAATGGTATAAATGGACCTCACTTAATTAATTATATTTCTTTACACTTTTTAATTATTTAAACTATTTCACTATATTTTCCAAACATCCATACCACTCACTTAAAACTTTAAATTGAGTCTCATTAGGGTCTGTTTGGTTCAAATGAGGGGAGGGATTTTAATGGAGGGAAGGGAAGGGGGGATTTTTTGTAATTATATATATGTTTGGTTCAAACGAGGGGAGGAGAGGGATTTCGTTTAAAAAATATGTTTGGTTCACGAGGGGACGGGAGGGATTTTAATAATAATTTACAATTTTATCTTTGTAATTTTATATAAGTGATATGATATTCAATTGTAAAAATGTCATAAATATTTTCTTGGAAATAATATTTGTATAACTGAGTGATTAAAAAGTCATAAGTTATCGCATAATATTAAAAAAATTGAATACACTTGATTCGTATTATAACTCTCACACAAAATAAATTATACGTTGATAACAACTTTTGAATACATAAAATAAATTATAATTTTTATTAAATAAAAAATAATTTGAAGGTGAAGAATAATTATAATAAGTTAATGGGAGCAATAGAGAAAAAATTACAAAAAGATAAATAAGAAGATGAAAGAAAATAATATTTTTAATATAGTAAAATAAAACTAAGGATATTTTAGTAAATATAATAATTGAATTAATATTAAAACTCAGATCCCCTCTCCTCCCCTCCGAATCCCCCCGATTCGGGAGAATGCAAAAATGTTATTTGGAGGGATTTTGCTCCCCTCTCCTCCCCTCTACTCCCCTCCTCTCCCCTCCTAAAAATTGAACCAAACACATTTCATTTTAAATATTTCCTCCCCTCCTCTTGCTCTACCTCGAACCAAACACACCCTTAGTCTCAAAATATACTTCAACTCAATCCACCTGTTCCACCAAACCGTGGCTAGCACCTCTGCACAATGTTCATCTCCTTGCACAGTATTTTTTCTTGATATATTTGTGTGGAACCCATCGATCCATCCATGTGGGTGCTCTTAGATGTTTTATAGGGTAAGACCTCTTAATAGATTTGATTTTCACAAGAAATCAAATCAAATACCCAAATATGGCAACATAATTTGAAACCATCTGCATCATCCTCTAATTTAACGAAATATTCCACTTTGACCACATTGAAATCCATATGATAATTTCATTCACTTATCTACAATCCATCAACTCGTGAACACAAATGCATATAAAGAAACAAAAATGATATAGTTTCTTATTCTCAACAACAAAAGCAAAACTCATCGTGATTTAGGTCTATTTAAGAAAATCCCGAAACTACTCTAAATGGATTAATCAAACTGCAATAGGCATTGTTATGTACAACCCAAATTCTGCTAATAATATTAAAAATAATAACTAACATGACCCAAAAAAAATAATAAAATTATTGCATTGCCTTTTTTCATCACTTCCATAATTTTCATGACTTCTTCTCAAATGTAGTAAATATAAAGAAAAACTAGAAACTTGTTAATATGTTCTAATAACTGGACCCTTGTACAGTCCTCTTCTTATCGCAAACTCCTCGGAAGGTTGAAACTCTTCCAGCCATGTCACATCAGAAAACGTAACTCCGTCAACCTCAAGATTACCTACAATTCAATGCATGAATCCGTAACAAACGGGCTCAAAATAGAACACGATGTTTACAAGTGAAAGTTTGGTGAAAGGAAGAAAAAGAGATTACCTGGAAGATCATTCCTTTGGGATTGTTGGAAGTAAGAGCAGTGTCTTTCGTGTTCTGGAGAATAAGGTGGAGATAATATGTCAAAGATTGCGCAAGGAGTAATGGCCTTAAAACAATGAATGTTTCCTCCAACGGTGGGATAAAGAACTGTTGTTGAAGTTGGTGCTGTCATGTCTTTGTCTTTCACAAGCTTTGCAGCTCTAGCTGTCAGTAACAAATTGGAGACCAATATATCAAAGTTATTAATCATAATCAAGTCCTAAATGTTGAAGGAAAAAGAGATGAGAAGTTGAATGAGGACAAAAATAAGATGGCGTATAGATGTAGTCCCGACGCTACATATTGAAGGTGTGTCTGGTGTCCAACATGTGTTGGTGTCAAACACAAGACACAACACCGACACATTACATTCTATCAATTCTAATTTTTTTCAAATTGTTATCGATGTCTACGTGTCAGTGCTTCATATAGCATTTACAAAAGTGCTTCATATAGAATTTACAAAAGAGATATGTAATGGAAAGAAGGAAGAAAAAAAAAAAAAGATCACAAACAAGTGTTCTGTTCTATGAGATGATAAAAACTACCATCATATTCATAGGGTTAAGCAACTAAATAAGTTTTAAAAAAATTAATCAGAAGTTTGATAACTAACAGACCATTTTAGCCTTAGAATAGGTTTTTATGCACATTATAATTATGCCTAGCAAAGAACAAAAAGTAATGCTGCAATACATAGACTCTGTCTCGGTATCTTTGGTGATTGAATTTGAATCTCTCTATACTTAAAAATTTGGATCCTCGCATGTGGGATCCAAAACTACTATCATAAAACATGGCAGAGTACCAAGCTAAATGATTATACATTTCTCAATTATAAAAAGCCAAAGTATGATTTTCTTTGGCTCTGCATATCTGCCTAAACAATACAATTCTCAATTATTTCAATTGCCTAAACAATTGGCCTAACCTATCTGTATATCTGCCAATTCCAATTTTGTCATCAGAGTTATGGAGGCTGGGACAGAGTTTCTGGAGGGTTATGTCGGGTTATCAAAGGAAGTAGTTAGCAACCATAACGCCTAACTTGCTCGTCTTTGTGAGAGCATTGCAATAACCGATAGCAGCATCAAGCAGTTACTATCAAGTTGAATGCATAAGAAAAGGTTAAATTGGGATGATGATGGCAAGGAGTATCTAGCAAAGATGTAGGACTTTTAAATTCCATCTGAAAAACAACAACCAGTTCTTGACCGGGAACAAGGTCGAGGGTAGAATGACAATTCAGGAGAATCTTGATGGCATACAAAAAGGGTGGAAATTCCTGTGTTTGAGGGGCACATTGGGGCCAGGTAGATAGCCAGAGCTTAGAAATTATTTGACATGCAACAAGTTCAGGGTGCAAATTTTGAAGGATGAAGGTCTTGACCGAATATTGGCCGGCTTCACGGTAATGTTAAGTAGGAGGTTAGAAGACCATGTGGAGGAAAGTGTGTATGATCTGCTTGCAACTCTCTGGCAGTAGCAAGACTATTGCCATAGCGAGTACGGGTGTACGGAGTAACGCATAAGAACGGGGCTTGTTCACGGTACAGGGCACTAGGCAATTGCCTTATCAAGAGTTTCTTTGAAGGAAGAAGGAAGGGAGGTACTGTTGTTAAGCCCTGGAAACAGATGCCTAGAAAAAAGTATCCGGATATGATCTTGGAAGACAATGAACAGTAACCTTACAATGGAGAAATTATCAAGATCCAAAGGTAAGAAGCATGGCCATTATAGAGAGAAAATGTACTCTTGAAATTCTTGAACATGGAAAGTAATCACAACTTTCCAATCCATGATATCTACCTTGATGATAATGGTATGTATGGACAATCAAGTTCAGATAGTAAGAATCAAGAAACCATTATGAAGAAGGTATTGATTTTAATGGGATATATCACACGGTCTTTTCCCGGTAAAAAAAAGGAATTGATCAAAAAAGTAAACATTTTTCTAAAAATTTCCTAATTCAAAAGTCGTCGTATCATGATTTTAATTATACCTTGATCACATTAACCTACCTGCAAAGTATCATACCCTGCTGAAATCCCGAAAAACACTAGCCAAGGAAGTTTCATTTTAAATATTGAAAATCAAAAGTAAAATACAACCCCGCGTCCCCTTTCTCCTGATTAGTTATTCTCCACTCAAAAGCAAAACTTATCGACTAGATTTTAAATAGACCTTGAAATCTTCTCCATGTGAAAGGATGTTTTGATTATCTTGAATGGGACTAATTGAATATTGAACGAGGCTTGAGTAAAACAAATCTAAAAAAGGGCCACCTTAGGTTCAAGAAAAGAAGCTCCAATAATTGTAAGAGAAACAAATTATATTTTCCCGATTATTAAAAAAAAGATCTTCCTTACTTCATTGTAGAAAAGACCCTAACACGGTTGCAATGTTAATAGATACACGTCGAGACCAATCCCAACCCAAAATGTACAATCTCTCCAGTCTAAAGTTGGATTGCATATTATTAGGCTCCTTATTATAGGTATAAGGTTCCACCTGATCATTTAATATAGTGATCACTAAATTTGGGTACATGTGTAAATAAGAAAAACTCAGCCCTAACCTCTTGCAAAGTTTAGATGTAGAAATCACCTTAAGTTGATGATACACTAGCATATGGAGAAAGACCTTGCCTCTTGATCGCAAAATTCAGGTGCAGAAATAAATAAGAGTAAGACAAACTCACTCCCACCCCTTTGCGCAGTTTAATGCAAAAGAACTAAAGCATATGATAAAACCCTAAAAATCATGTAAAGACATGAATGTTCCAACTTCCAATCTTTCGTAGCTTAAGTTTTTAAAAGGAAAAAAACCTTTCTTTAAGGCTTTAACCAGAGCAAGAATCCAGCCAATCAACTCAGAATTATCCAATTTAACTCCGCCGAGATCCAGTTATCAATGGCGGGTTATGGCGGTCAGCTAAATATCTGCCATATAAATCTGATGTTGCAGCCTATGGCGGCTTACACAAAATTATCTATTCTATAACACCCGTGTTGGAAGGAAATTGGACAACACCGCTAAGATCATGCACTATCATCCACAAAACATCAAACATCAACCATTGACTTTTAAACAAGGGTATTCGATTTCCGTTTTTAGTTAGAGATTAGAAGACTGTTTTAGCGAATGATTGTAATAAAATAGTGTTTTTTTCTTAAGAACGAAACTAAGGCATGACACACTGTATTCAAGACTTGGTGCAGTCCAATTCAGATACAGGGGACTAAAAATTGGATAAAACATCATAAAAGTACGGAGAAAAAAACTATAAAGAACAAACCTTCAGTTGGATCATTTGGGCCAGGGAAATCGATCCAGTCATAGGATTTAACATGCACTGTACCATATATGAGCTTGCTTAGGACCGTCATTCCAGGATGATTGTGGAGAGGAATGACAGATGAAGGGGGCATGCAAAAAATTCCAATCTGATAAAGATGAAAATTAATAATGAATTTCAGTAGTTGTTCCCAGCATGGTTTCAAACTGCGGTTCGCAGTCGCAATTGCGGCTGTAATATAAAGGATTTTGAGATCTCTGCAATAACATTGCATCAGTAATTTTGACAGCCTCAGCCGCATTTTCCCACAATATAAAGGTTGGCAGCGCAGCCGCAATTTAAAACCATAGTTTCAAATTGCGGACTGCTTCACGTGTTGCGGCCGCAATATTGTGGTTGCGATAGTGATCACAACAGCATCAGACCGCAATTGCAGTGTGATTGCAAATCCTTTTTAAAATTGCATCGTAACGCTGCAGCGGCCGCACCGTAAGCTTCAACGATGTTTAAAAGAATCAAAGATGTTTAAAGTGGTGGAGTTATTAATGAGATAGATGTGAACCTTTAGAGAGGAAATAGAAGATATATGAGACATAAGATAAGTATTAAAGTATAATATTTTATTTTATTCAAAAATAAATTTACACCCCAATTGCAGCAATTCGCATCGCAACAACCCTAACCGCAATTGCAATTTAAAGCCACGGTTCCCAGTATTTAAAAAACAGAATTTTAAAAACCATCACTGGATAAAAATGATGTGGAGTTCTAAAAAATGATACTTACAGAGAAGCTGTCACATTCATGCAAATGTAAGTATTTGATCGGCGGTGGTTGATGGTTCCCATTAGTCTCGGGCATTTGACCGTTCCAATTGCGAACTACTTGTGCCTCTTGCTCGAGACCTACATCGGATGGCTTCATTTTTTCTGGAACATTATGTTAAAGGTTATTACAGAAATCTCATTTGAACATTAAAGAAGCAATTAATATGTATCAAATACATGTGTCTCAATTTTAAGCAAAAAGGTACTAAAAAAGTTGATCCGTTCGGAATGAAATATAAGCAAAAAGGTATTTAAAAAGTCGATGTATGTGGTCTCAATTTTAGACCACATAAATACGTCCACTTTTTAAATACCTTTAAATACCGTTTTTGCTAATATTTCATTATAGAGAGCAATATATCACTTTGACCTATCTAGTATCAATATGTGCTTGCAATTTTTACTCATCTGATTAGTGCCACGGCTTGTGAAACAAACCAATCCGTTATAAAATAAACTAGATTGGACAAACATAAAGTAAACAATGCTCAGTCAATGAGATCGGCAGGAAAAAGTCTATTTACGTGTTATACACGTAATTACCGAAATTGAATGTTTAACATATTCGGAATACAAAACTACGGAGTTGAAGATAGAAATATGCACGTAAACAACAAAAACAAATAAGTAAAACACGTAATATACCTAACTTCTCGCAAACTTTTGAAATGGCATCTTCTGACACGGGTCCATTGGGTGAAAAAGACGTCTTGCATAGCCTATACAATCTCTGTATATAATATGGCATCTTGTAAACGCGTACGTAATAAGCTTATCTACTCAGCGTACGTAATAAGCTTATCTACTCAGAACAATGCCCCGGATTCAGAACACCTTGTAATCAGCTTATCAATTGCAATAGCGACTGGATATACAATTGGATAACAAGAGTATTTTAGTCTCAGAATCAAACCAACTGTAATGAATCTGAATAGTTGCAGATGTTCCCTCACAGGTAATCTAATTTATGGGCCTATTCAACAACAAAATAAAACCAATAACAATTCATCACAATTCACAACTCTATAATAGCAAATCACTACATGATCTAAACACACACATTCACCAAGCTCAAAATACATTCCAAAACAATAAGATTCAATTCCCTTTGCCCTAAATTTCTCTAAACATACATCTCAAAAATCAAAACAACAAAAAAAAAAATCCATTTTTCCCTACAAACAAATTCACAAAACCCCACAAGTTTCTCAAACCCAAAAATCAAATCTTTCATTATTTTTTCATATCCACTAAACAAAACATACACTACAAAATCGAATGTTATCATATGTCAACAACAAAACCCTCTAAAAACAATCACAGACATAGAATATAGTCAATACACTGTCAAAAACTTAAAATAGGGAAAGATTCACAAACCAAAAAAATCGAAAATTGAGACTGACCCAATAAAAGTTTTATGCTAAAAAACCGAGTAAACACATAAAAATCAAAAATTGAACAAAAACCATAAATGGGGTATGAGATTCCAAAAAAAAACATTAAAAAATGAACAAAAAAGGTTCAAATAAATGGTAGAAAATTGAGAGAAAAACAATACCTGTGAAACCCATCACTATGAGGAGAAAGAAGGTTAGATGAAGGTTGAAGAGATTGAAGTAAGTAAGGGATCGAAACAAGGTAATAAAAACGAGGAATAGAAGGAGAAAATAGAGAAGAAGGTGAAAAACATTAAAGATTATGGGCCCATATAGAATAGAAAATCTTTTACACGTCATCATAAAGTTTTTTTATTTTTTATTTTGTTTTTTATTAAATAATTACCATGTCTAAATTCTCTCTGATTTTGTAAGATTTTTATCTTAGAAGTTTTTTTTTTTTAACTACAGCTGTATCTTAGTTAGCTTAACTTCACTTGTTCACACTTTTTGTTTTTTTGTTAGGTGTGTCTTGCAAGTGGTTATTTTGTTTGCTTATAATATTAAAATTGAATACAATAAGAGGAAGTTATAATAGGTTTGATTCTAGATGCATAATTTGAAAGCAATGTTGATACTTTTTATGGACATTGATTTATATATATGGATGTTTTATACAATTTTCTTTTATTGTTTTTTTTATATATGTTATTTTCTTTTTTTACTCTTTCTTTCTCTTTTTACTATTTATTTTTATCTATTTTAACGCGATCTCTCTTAGATTTGAATTTTTTGCGGCAGCCTTTTTTATGTATTTTTACGTTCATGTATCTATCACTCGTCATTTTCTTCTCCCTCACAATTATCGCGTCATTTTAAATTTTTATTTCTTACAAGATTGATTAAAAATTGTCTCTCTTTACCATTTTAACTTTTTGGGTTAAGTTGTTTAAACTCATATATTTGTTGTATGGTTCAACAACAAAATACATTTATCAAATGTAACACATAAAATAGATTAATTATATTATAGACAGGGGCGGAGCCACACCCAACCCAGGGGATGCAATTGCACCCGCTCAGTTTTTCAAATCATGCCTAAATTTACTTGTGTTATGCTATTTTGAAACCCTCAATATTTTAATTTGCACCCAGTATTGTTTTATGATTGATGGAAACATCTCCTTTAAATGTTTGTGACGTTGCTCTGCTTTTATTTTTCTGGCATGCACGTATTTTTGTTTTCTTTTGTTTTTGATAAAGAACCTACTTTGGTTTTCCTACACTCCCTACTATTATATTAATATTTTTATTATAAAATTCTCACCAAGAGAGGGCATCGACTCCTTGTCTTAAAGAAAGTATATGAGAATCGCCTAAAGATATTAAAATTTAAATATCTTATCCTTAAATTTCACTTATTTTAGTAGTTTCGACTTTAATTCAAATAGAACTTTTGTTTAAAAAATAATGAACATTGACATTTAAAATTATGAACTTTTAGACCTTTTTATCCAATATTTTGAGGTCTAAATTCCTTATTTGAATCGCCTTACCTTTGACTCAGTCCTAATTATGTTAAAATGTCTGCACCCATGACTGCATCCCTTAACCCAGGGTCTTGGCTCCGCCACTGATTATAGAAGAGAAAAATATGTGTTCCATTATGGGCCATTATTGGTAATCATTAAATTAAAAAGTTTTACTAGTTTTTATGATATATAGTTCGAATATAATTTTGTTCTTCTTCTTTCTTATCTTTTTTCGTGCCACCATTTACTGCATTCAAATCTTATGACCATCACTCAAATCCCTCTCATAGCAAATCAAATCACCACCATTTGTCCCTCAATTGCCAAAAGTGTGCTTAATTGTTGGCATAATCTTCATTTAACTGACTTGTCATCGCAATTTTCTCAATAATTTGACTTTTAACAAACAATATTCTATAGTGATTGGAAACTCATATATTTTGACTTTGGTCTTTTGAGATTTTGTTTTGTTTGGATTTTAATCAAAATCTCACTTCAAAAGTTATGATTAAATTTATTGCTCGATCATAATTGAAATATCCAACCATGTCATAATTGGGTTGCCTCTACAACAATAATATGGCCACACCTTAAGTCCGGTGTGAAACACATACATGTTGCTTCGTACTGCTCTTGTCACCACCAAAATGCCTCTGTTTTTAAATACTAGGTTTGGATTGTGACATATGGGATTGAAAGGGGAGGAACAATGGTTGTCATCAATAAAGTGATGTTATTGAAGAGGCTATATGGGTCAGTATTTTGAATCATAGATATTGCAATCTTGCTCTAATACTATTCACCAAAGTTGATCTAACCAAAAAGCAAAATCAGTCCACATGGTGGAGAGATTTAAGGGACTTGGGGGGCAAATTTAAAGTGGATAAGGACATTTTTATTGAGAACGTCATATGTAGTATAGGAGATGGTGGAAATATCTCTTTCTAGAAGAGTAAATAAATCAATAACCAAATTGTCAAAGATGTGTTTCCATTTCTACTTGTCCAATCAAAATTGAAGGAAGAAAGTGTGGTGGACATGGGGGTGTAGAACACTAATGATTGGTCATGGAGACTAGTGGAAAGGACGGAAGAGACGAAAAGAGACGATGATTGGATTAGAGAATAATTAATTAATGTGCTAGTGGATCAAATTCTAAATTGAAATTAGGGAGACGAGTTCATTTGGAAGGATGGCATCGATGATTATTTCTTTGTAAAATCCTGCCACAACATTCTTTTACAATCCAAAAGAAACGATGAATGAAGATTTGAAGAAGGCCTTAAAGCATTTATGGAGCTCTAATGTGCCAACTAAAATTAAAACTTTTGGTTGGCATTTGTTTCTTGAAAAGTTACCAATAATGGGAGCAATTAGGTTGTAGGGGAGTTATTCATGGAGAAATAAATAGGATATGCGTGTTCTGTTTCGAATAAGATGAAAGCTTAGATCATCTTTTTTTTATTGTAAATCCAGTCAAAGAATTTGGAAGGCTATTGAATTATGGATGGGCTTGGATATAGCTATGTTGGGTGAAAGTTGGATATGCTTTAACAGTTTTAGATTGAGCATGAAAAGTAAATGCAAGAATCCTAAACAGGGGTTAATTTTGCTAGCAACTTATTGGAGTATTTGGTTAACAAGAAACTGAATCATCTTCCAAGGGGAAACTTTTGTTCTTAATGATACTGTTTACTTAATCCAATTGTACTCTTGGGCTTGACTTGTAATTGGTAATAATCTCATAGAAAATTGTAATATTTTTAATGGTATTCATCTCCTATAGATTGCATTTCAAGGAGAGGAACATATTTCATGACTTTTGAATTTGGTTTTAAAGTAATTCTTGTACTCAATTAATAGATTAACCTCTTTGTTTATAAAAAAAACTTTGTAATAGTGTGTTTACTAAGAGTATGACATGGTTTATGTAACTATAATACTGCAGTTTTCGTGATTATGTCATAGCTTACGTTTTCAATTAAAATATAGTATAATGTTACTAGTAACAAAGTATTAATAGACTTATATGAGTGTTCGAATAATATTTTAGATCCAAGTGGTCTAGAATTTTACTATTGAGTATCTTTTTCATTCCTTAAAGTTTCTCTAATGACCTCTATGTAGTGTGCGAATCATATATTAGGAATGCTTACCTAATAAGCTGACTCATTTACCATTGAAAAGATAATATAATTACCTAAAATTTATATGTTCAGTGAATATCTATTTCATTTATATTCCATTTCTATTCAAGTGATAAATAATATGTATTTTTCTTTAACATTCTACTTAATCACTGCATAGTTTATTGGCTATATCTTGAGCCATAAATATTGATTTTAAGAATAAATCAATTCAATTAATTTTGTAATGTCCATACTCACATTGCTTGTGAAGACATCAAGACTTAATTTAATTATTTCATTTGATAATTGATTCATAATATCTTAGATTTAATTTGGAAAGCCACGATAATTACATTTTTATGAGTATGTCGTTATGAATTGGTTAATCTGGATTGTGAATTGAATCATAACCATCTGAATCAATGTATTTGCCATGTGATTTAATTCATTCGTGTTCAACTACATTTTATGTATGTTTTATGTGTATTAACAATAACATGACCTCTCAAAATGGTCAACCTCATACCAAATAACTTAGGACTCATGCCCAAATCATTCTAATACTCTTAGAACTTTAAAAATACAACTATAGTCTTGAGAAATGATCAACCACAAGTTCTCTACTCCTTTTTTAGCTATAATTTTCAAGTCAAACTATTGCAGTAGTAGTACCCATCTTATCAATCTTTCCTTTGCATCCTTGTCATCAATAAGGTCCTTGATTGTTATATGGTATGCGTTGAGTAAAACCTTAGTGTTAGGTTTTTGTTTGTTGGCTGCATTTTGTTAAAACAACTAGTTCAACAAGATGTTGGACAAGATGTCGAGACATGTTCGTACAACATTGCAGCTTGTATTATTTATATTTTTAGAATATTTGTTTCTTATGCTTCAGAATATTTGTTTGATGTTTCGTGTGGACTAAGTTGCGCATTTGGAGATTTAACTTACTGAAGATTTGTTTCAAGCAAGAAATATCTGAAGATTTAGTTCTCGAGATTGGATGTCAAAACATTAATGGGAACATTATTTTCAGCACCGAAATATTTTATTTTATATGATTTGATTTACAGATTATTTGGTTTGACCATATTTAATATCCAAAGCCCAAACGCTTTTATGGCTTTTAAAAAGAAATACTCTAAACCTAAAGGATTTACGAAGCCGATGTGCAAGAATATACTTTAGGGTTTCGTTTGTTAATTGTTTTTGTGAGTCATTTTTGCATCATCTTGTTGCTTGAATTAGACTGAGTGTTAAGTTGTAATTTGTGAATCACTCATAAGCTTTTAAGAAAGAGTGGATTCTGTTTAATTGGAAGTGTGTCTTATGTTTATTGTCATTATTGTTATTTATCATTGTTGTGTGATTAAGGGGAGGTGAGAGGGGTCTCATATTTAGTAGTTCTTCCTTAATTTATTATGAAGACGCCTATAGCATTTCCCTCCTTAATTTATGGAGTGATACTGAATCAGAACCCTAATATTCTCAACAGTTCTGATACTGCTTGCAAGAGAGAATCTTATATGTCTTTGCATTATAGATTGTTTAGAGGGAAACATGTCCCAAACATTGTCAGGATATCTGGCAAGAACTCTGCCAGCTCAACCTCCAAGGAAGGAATTATTGGTAAATTAAAAGATACTTGCAAAGCTCTGGATGAGACTATCAAGTCTTGTATTAAGAAGAAAATTAGACTTGAAAGCCTGATCAACGCCTTGTCAGAGGAAGATAATGAGGAAGAAGTAGATGGTGATGAAGAATAAGAGAATGAGGAAGGTGAAGGTAATGATGTTAATGTGGAAACAACTAGAAGTACTAGCAACTGATGTGCTATTCTGTTTTCTTTTTCCATGTACTTTTTGTTCTTCTGGATTTTTTTCGGAGGATATGCCTTGGATTATTTGTGCAAAATGAGTGCCTAGTCTGTAACATGACTACATCTGATATATTTCTAATTTCAATGCATGTTTTCTTGTGTTTGTCAATTTTTTTGACTAAAAAGGGGAAGCAACAGTGATAGTCAGATGAAGGTGTGATAATCATTATGGTAGTTTGGTTGTTGTGGGATAAAAAAATGTTGTACTATTTGAGGGGGTAGTATTTTTGTTTGTGTGCAACTGTTTAGGGGGAGCCTGATGTTCTACTTAATGTCATGTCGTTTTGTTGATGATCTGGGTTTTAGGGAAAGCATTGTGTGCTTTATGTCATTCCTGATGTCTTGACATCATCCTTGTTTTTTGTGGTTTGAGAAGTTTTTTGAGAGCTTATTTCTCTCTGAAAATGTTGTTGTGAGACTGTGTTCTAATTGGTTTTCTGCTACATATGCTTCTGATGTGAATTTGCGTAGTTCCTATTTTGTTTGTGCATTTTTATGAAGATATGACATTGAAATAATGTTGCTTGTTTGATCTCTCCATTTTTTTGTTACTTGTGGGTGTTTTATGCAAAGGTTGTTTTTGCTAAAATATTGCCAAAGGGGGGTTGTTAAGTTTTGACTCGCCCAAACACTATCCGAGATGGGGTAGATAATTCTTGCATCTAACGATTTGATAATCTCTTTCTTTACTACATCTCTTTCTTTGGCTTTCTATATTATTCTTCCCATTCTCTTCCAACAGTATTCTATGCATACAAACTATGTGATGATGTTAATGATATAATTTGTGTATTGTGATGTGTGATAATTTCTATTATGAGTTGTTGATAAAATTCCACCATCGATGGGTTTTGAAACATACGTGAATTCATGAGATTAAATGTGTTAAAAACTAATAAACTAATTTGTTATGGATGTATTATAACATGTATGCTGTGTATGTTGTATGATTTGGATGGTTGAGAGTCAAATTAAAAACTTAAAATGAGCTCCAATGGTGAAAATAGCATTTTTGAATTTTGCTGTCCTGGGTGTTGGGGCATAACCCCAGAAATCTGCGCGTAGTGAGCCTACACATAGCCCTAGAAACCTGCATGTACCAAGCCCGCGCTTAGCCCTAAAAAGTTGGGACTAGTGCAAATGACATTGTAGGATTTTCATTTTTTGATTATGTCTCGTGACAAAGATATGTTTTGAGGAGTATTGGTACTGTTATGTGCCTATTAACATTGTTGGGCATTGTTTGATGTTGATTGATGAATTAATCAATTATTATGTGATTAATTGGTGTTATATATTTGCATATGGATTACATGTATGATATGAATGGTGATGAGTTGTTGAATATGTAAGTGGTGATATTGATATATTATTGTATGAGTATGAATTATGTTAATGTATTATGTGATGTTTTGTTTATTGCATGTTTTGTTTATTGTTGGGAGGGTACTTTAAGCATTATGTTGTTGTTGCATTGACGTGTATTGACACGCATCATTAGGTCATTGTTGTTTATGTAAGTGGCAAATTGCAATCCGAGCATGATGGATCGATGACTTGTCTTGAATTCGAGCAGGGTGGATTCGAGGTTCGAGTAGGGTAGTAAGGTGAACCCGGTTTACGAGTGAACTAATTAGTGATGATATGGTAGTACATGCATATGAGTTTAGTTGATATTGTGAGTCTCATTGCATAATTTAAATGACGAACATGTGACTGTATCGAGTATGTTGATGGATTGAGTGTGAGAATGATATTGTGTGAGTGTTGTGATATATGTGTAGATGTTTGTATTTTACCATGCAACTTATACCATTTTATTATTGAAGTGAATTCTCACCCATTTGCTTTGATGTTGTCCACCACGGACATCTTGCAAATAATTAGGATTAGAAGTTGTTGATGTGAATGAAGGATAGCTTTTGAAGTTATTTCCATATAGTTTAGTTTTTTATTTAGTGGTTATGCTTTGATCATGTAACATCGGGGATGAGACACTTGTTTTAATTGTTGAATTCAAATTAATGGTTTTGAGGAGTTTTTATGACTTTTAATTTGAATGGATAACAAATAGGGGTGGAAATAGGCCAGGCCAATAACAGGGGCCTACAGGCTAGCCTATATAGGCTCAGGCCAGGCCACACATTATTTTTAAATAGAAAAGGCCTAGGCTTTTTTATAAGCCTATTTAGTTAAAAAGGCTAGGCCTCAGGCCCTAAAAGAAGCCTTTTAAGCCTATCAGTAGGGGTGGGAATAGGCCAGGCCGGCCTACAGGGGCCTATGGCCCAGCCTACATAGGCCTAGGCCAGGCCAGGCCTATTTAATAAAAAGGCAAGGCTTAGGCTTTTTTAAAAGCCTATTTTATTAAATAGGCCAGGCTTAGGCTATTAATAAAGCCTATGAAGCCTTATAGGCCGGCCTATATTTTCATATATATTAGAAATATGCTAAATAAGTTGGTCCATGTATACATATATATTAGAAAAAAAAGGCTAAATAGGCTACCCTATATATATATATATATATATATATATATATATATATATATATATATATATATATATATATATATATATATATATATATATATATATATATATATATATATATATATATATATATATAACAAAGGCTAAATAGGTCCGTTTATATATGCAAATATATGCCGACCTATAAGGCTTCTTAAGTAATATGAATAAATTGAAAACTTTAATGAGATACAAGCTTTTTAAATAGGCTTTCAGGCCAGGCCAGGCTTTTAAAAAGGCCAGGCCAGGCCTAAAAACTGAGCCTATGATAGGCCTTAGGCCAGGCTTAGGCCTTTTAAGTTTATCGTAGGCCAGGCTCAGGCCTTCTAAAGCCTAGCCTAGCCTAGCCTATTTCCACCCCTACCTATCAGGCCGGCCTATTTAAATAAATATGGATATTTTTTATTATCATTATGATATGTTTTATACTTTGAATTACAATACATAAATAAAATTTGGTTATCTTGAAGAACTTTTGAAAATAAGATGAAAACATCTGATGAACATTGTTTTCATAAGTTCTCTTAAACAAATAGTCTCCTAGAACTTATGCTAAGAGGTAAGTTAAAATAAGTCAATGCAAATAAATTTTTAGTCTCTTGGTCTTTTAGTTAGTTAGTCTATTTAAATATTATTTTAATTGCTTATATACATATGTCTAAAACAAATAGGCTTTTATATAGGCTAACAGGCTAACTAGGCCTTCGAAAAGGCCAGGCTCAGGCCTAAAAAATAAGCCTACGATAGGCCACAGGCTAGGCTTAGGCTTCATTTATTTTGACAGGCCAGGCTTAGGCTTGGCAAAGCCTAGCTCGGCCCAGCCTATTTCCACCCCTAATAACAAACATGATTTTGTCGAGTATTTTAATTTAATTGTCCGCTGCTATTTGAATAAAGTTTAGATATTTTGAAATTGGTAACAATTTAATCAACGTATAATGTTTTTTGTATAAGTTTCAAGAATAGGGTGTTACAAGGGGTCCAACACTTCCATCTTCTCCGTGGGGGTAGTCTCATCTTGCCGTTGTCGGATGTTAAGGACGCCATCCTCCAAGTTTTGATTTTTGCTGCGCAATTTATCCATGGAGGGGTATATCTCTGCTATGGCATTGGGATCACTGCTATTTCCGATATCCTCCTTTGTGGGTTATTGTGTCCTCCTAGCAATCATAATTGAGAACAATTAGGGCTAGTAGTGGAATTTTTGTTGAGTATCAATGTAATGGTCATAATGAAATGTGTGCCCCATGTTAGTTTTACCAGGACTCCACAATGGACGTCACTATACTTGCTAAAAGGGTACAAAGATGTGGCACCCCCATGCTGGTGGGGTGGCCAGAAGTTTTAGTATTTTTTGTTGGTTTAGGGCAAGCTCACGATGGTGAGAGGCCTTGTTTTAAATGTGTGTATAGTGTGGAGAGAACAAACTCACGAGGGTGAGAAGCACTGTATTTGAGGGTATTTTATGTGTATTTAGAATGATCCCTCCTCATTCTTAAAATATAGTATTTATAGAGGCCTATGGACCTAGATTTAGGGACTACTAAGAAGTAGTAACCATTCCACCTTGAAAAGGGAAACTGCTGATTGCCTACTGTTTGGGAGTCATGATCACGAGTTTCTGACACATGCGGTTATAGACTATGCACATGTCACCCCTAAGTTTCTCATGAAGGTGAGCCACATGTGGAGTGTGTTTTATGCTTGGGCCACATATTCTAGGGCGACCTTATGAGGCTTGGCCTCGTATCGCCCTATTGGAGGCCTTTACAAATATACCACTACAAAGATTATTCAACATAAAGTGAGTGAGATTTACTTATCTCGATGTATCATAAGTGATATGCAAAATGATGCTCGTACGATATGAGAAGAAGCGTGTCATACACCCCTTAATGAAACTGAGGCGACCGCTCTATATATGCCCCTACCTGCGCTTCATGTACATCTCTCACCACTTGAGCTCTCCATCTTACGCCTTCACTTGAAATAATTTTACCATTACGTTCTCAGCATCGTGACATTACTAAAAAACAATTTTAAACAACTTTGCAAAAAAAAAAACTAATTTTTCCAAACATGACCAAAAGACAAATGGTGAAGGAAAATATATGGACCAAATGTATTGTGTTATGGTTTTGCGATGGGTTAATTTTTTAATAAATAAGACCAAATAATTTATTTGTAAGTCCTTCGTGTGTTTTTGTATGGAGCGGATAACCTGATTGCAAGACCTCTATGAGTTTTTACGTGGATAAGATAAATTGAGTGCAAAATATTAAGGTATTCTTTTGTAGATCAAATAACTTGTAGGCAAGACTTCCTAGTGTTTTTTTTTTTTAAATCTTCAAGCATTTTTGTATCAGATAACTTAAAGACAAGACTACATCCAAAAGTACTATTGGATTAAATAACTTTTCTCTAAAACTTTTGGTACATAAATTCCTTCTATTTTTTTCAAATTCTTCTGCATGGACTGAAAATCTTTATACAAAAGTATTTTGATCGGAATATATATTGTAGGGGTCAGTGGATAAATAATTATTGGAATATAGGGTAACATTTCAAGGGTGTAGAGAGTAAAATTTCCAAAATATATCATTGTTGGCCCAAACAATAGCCCAAACACAAATATCTAACTGACCAAGAATCTCCACTTTATCTTCATCTTCTTCACAACCTTCCAACAAAAACCCTATACAAACTCAACGCAACCAACAACACCGCAACAATCAAATTCCGACACCAAAAATCAAAACTATCCAAAAATGTCAGGCGTTGGACCTCTTTCACAAGACTGGGAGCCCGTCGTTCTCCGCAAAAAAGCCCCCACCTCCGCTGCCAGGAAGGATGACAAAGCCGTCAACGCCGCTCGCCGTTCCGGAGCCGATATCGAAACCATGAAGAAACGTTGAGCTTCTTCCCTCTCATTTTTCTTCGATCATTCATTTTCATAAAACCCTAACCCTAGAAACGTTGTGTTCATTTTTTGATCTTTGTGCTTTGGATCGAAGCGTTTTACTCGTTATAGCTATGTTTAGATTCTTGATTATGAATTGATGTTATCTATTGCGATGTTGATTCTAGATATTTTTTATTAGGGTTCATTTTGTTACTTTTTTATATTCCAATTTTTGAGGTTTTATGTCTTTTGAGTTTGTTTATTTATCAATATGATGCGTTTAAATTTGATGTTGGATTCTGGATTATTTGATTTCAGTATTGTTTTGATAGGTTTTTCTGCCAGTGGATTTTGAAGTTTTGAAAGCAATTTTTTCTGCTGAATGTTGATGATTGTGTTTGGTTGTTCTATACAGATAATGCTGCGACGAACAGAGCTGCTTCTAGCAGCACTTCTTTGAACACTAAGAGGTTGGATGAGGATACAGAGAATTTAGCTCGTGAGTCTTTGGCGACTCTACTATTTTTGTATGCATTTTGTAATGTTGAATTGAATGAAGCTTTTCGTATCTATTTAAGGGGTTCCACTCGTCGACCGCATTGTACTCCTAATTTCCTAGTGTTTCCTAGTGTATTACTACTTGGTGTTAACTTTTGGAAATTGGAATATAAGACCATGTTTGGAATTGTTATATGTATAATGTGTTACATTCATAGTTATAGGTGTATTTCATATTGTTTTACTAGGTTGGGCATAGTATATAGATATAAAAGTTACAATTTTTTCAATATTATATCTTTAGGCTGTGTTTACTTTGCTAAATTTTGAAATATTGTATGTAAGTTCATGGAATTGTTATCTGCAGTTGTTGCATGATTACTTACTGAGAAAGTTCCTATTGCTTGTGATTGCTGTGGTTATATGTACTTTATTTGTTTGGTTTCATATCTCAGATTAAAGTTATATTTTAGGTATTATAAATATTTATGCTAATTTTTTTAATCCCTATGCCGAAAATGGCTACCTAGTTTGGACATGAGAATGTATGAGTGTACTGTGTTCTAGTGTAGTTCATTCCCTTCAATAATTTGTGGGCACGACAGTGTTGTTGATGGTGGATGGCCAAAACCTGCCACACAAACACACCATTGCAGCCTATGGTGCTGCCGTAGCAAACACCTCTTCTCTAATTACTGGCAGGTGTCATTTAATTTGCCATACCAGTACCCCGTGCCTGCCATTTAACAACCCTGATTCAGAGCTCGTGTACTGTCTTCTATAATAGTAGTCCCCCATCCCAAGCAAAGATTTTCTACAAATTGATATCCTCTATCGTTGCCCGATATTCAATTATCAATTAATGAGTAGGTAGTAGTGTGAATGTGTGATCTTACCATAGTAATTATAAAAATGCATCTCAGTGTAAAATGTACATCTGTTGCTTGTGGTTTACTTCTGTTTGTCGAATGATGAATGATTGTCTACTGTGTTTTGTTTATCAGTAACAAACTAGCACTGCTATTATACCAGTGTTAGGTTTCTTGTACTGAAAGCACCAGATCCACTGACTAGAATTTTCTGTTGAACACATCATCTTCCTTCTATATGAGTCGCACTTCTTTCTACTCTAATGCTTATATGTAATATGGACTTGTGTGCGCAGATGATCGGGTCCCAACTGAACTCAAGAAAGCTATAATGCAAGCCCGAACGGACAAGAAACTTACTCAGGCGCAGCTTGCTCAAGTATTGCTTCCGACTTCACCCACCTATGTTTTGTGTTTTAATTTCATTATTTGATGAAGTTCGATATTAATTACGAGCATGTTTGTTTGCAGATTATCAATGAGAAGCCTCAAGTGATCCAGGAGTATGAATCAGGAAAAGCCATTCCAAATCAGCAGATAATTGGCAAGTTGGAGAGAGCTCTTGGTGCCAAACTGCGTGGGAAAAAATGAGGAAAAACTAATCTGATGGCTGTGTATGTAGTTGGATCTATTTTACACTGTTGAAGCTAATCTGACGGCTGTTATGTAGTTGGATTTATATATTTAACTGTCATTGGTTGCTTGCTTTTGCATGTATATGCCTGAAGCTTTCACCTGTTCGAACTTAATGATGCTGTTTGGTAAATAAAGTTGTATGTGAACTTACTTTTAACCGCCACATGGGAATGGACATACAAAATATTGTTCATAAATTAGTTGTTTTTTGTTGTTCGAGTATTTCTAGTTCTTTTTTTAATAACGTTGAAAGCTGGTACAATTAAATTAAAATAGAAATTACATGTAAATATATGTTTTGATTTATAAAATAATCTGTATGACATGTATTATAAATAGTCTAATTACTCATGAATTATAAATAGTCTACTAAACGTTTTGGATAATTGTTGCTCCATACAAAAGTCTTGAACTATCTGTTGCATTTGCAAAATATTTTTCTTTCTAAAATAAAGAATAAATTATACTCTTTCATAATAACATCTTCCAAGTAACCCATTTATATAAATTTTTTTTGGTAAGCGATGCAAGTTGCATTCAAATTGCAACACTAGGGGTGTCTAATCCAAATATAACGGGCTAAATAACCATGTGTTTTTATCAATGTTCAAAGGACCTTTTCACCTATCTACAAACCAATCTCAAGACAATTAATTTGAAAGCATGATAATATCTTCTACACTTTTACGTTCTCCTTTGAACAAGATGTCGTTTCTCGTGAGCCAAATAGACCACATTGACATTTAAAAGAGAAGTTTGAATCTCTTAATAATCCCCCGTTCTCCTTTGAACAAGATGTCGTTTCTTGTGAGCCAAATAGACCACATTGTTGACATTTAAAAGAGAAGTTTGAATCTCTTAATAATCCTCCCTTTCATTCGAGAATTGAAACAAAGCAAGTGATCCGCCATGGATTTAGCTGTTTGAATCGAAGTCATGCCAAGCCACCTAGAAATTGAACTCCACATAGTGATTGAGGTCAGACAGCAGAGAAAGAGGTGAGTGAGATTCCTTCAAGCCCAAACACAACGGACACACAAGATCGTGTTGACCCGAAAGCACCCCACCCTTAACTAGCTCATCTCATGTTTGCAATCTATTACAAATCAATCTCCATGCGAAACCAAAATTTTGCTACGTAAATTTGAGCTCCAAAACACTTTCAAAACCTTTGCATTGTTCTCAATAACAGGGCCACCATTTGCACTTAAACTTTAAAGAAAATTATAATCAATTTTGACAGAAAAACCGTTCGCATCTCGCCACCAAAAAAATTGGTCTGCAGCCTCTGGAATTGGAGAAAAGTCATTAATGATGTCTTGCAACTCCTTTAACTCAGTACCTACAAAATCAGCATTAAAACCAGCAGGAGGATCAAGCCAGTACCCTGCATTTATAATCTTGTAGCTAGGTGAATGGGAAGCGTCGAACAAGCCAAGGAAAATAGACTTAAAAGGTACATTACCACACCAACAGATGTGCCATAAATCTATTTACGACCCCTTCCTAATTTACAAATACTACTACCGAACCATCCTCTCTCGTTCGTGATTGAGCCAGAAGAAGATACAATATCACACCACCATAGATAATGCTTTTTACATGTGTTATGAGAGTAATGCAATATCAATGCTTTTAAATCTCCATATCTGGATTGTAACAATTCATACCGAATTGTATTCTCTTCTGAGAGTATACGTCAAGCTCATTTCCCGAGTAACGACAAATTGAATAGCTCACAAATTTTAATACCAAGTCCTCCTTCTAGCTTGGGTTTACATATGGTGTCCTAAGAAGAAACCCATCTAATCCGTTAGTTGTTCTCCGAGCCGCCCCAAAGAAAAGTCCGTTGAATTCTAATTATCTTCCTTATGACCCCTTTTGGTGCTTTACAAAAAGAGAAGAAAAAAAGCGATAAAGCATTCAAAACATAATTTATAAGAGTAACTCCCCCGCCTATTGACATCAACTTTCCTTTTCAACCCGACAAACTATTATGAAACTTCAGAAGAATAGGCTCTCAAGTAGAACACCTACGCCGGTTAGCACCAATAGGAATGCCCATAAATGAGAATGGAAACTGACTTATAGCACATGAAAGGAAATCAGAAGATGCCTACAGAAAATCCTGTTTGACATTAAAACCAACAATCTTACTTTTGTGAGAATTTATGCGCAAATCTGATACCAGTTTGAACCCTCTTAAAATCTCTTTGATGGACCACAAATTTTCCCAGCAAGCCTTGCCCATGATTATGGTGTCATCTACATATTATACCAGGTTGAAGTCCAAGTTTTCTTCAACCGAGAACGAAAATAAATTGGATGAGGATCGAGCATTTCTCATGAGGCCAGCAAACCTTTCAGATGCGATAATGAAAAGTAGTGGTGATAAAGGATATCCCTATCGTAAACCTCTCTCTGCTTTAAAATTCCTTGAATGACTCCCATTAATCAAAACCGACACAGAATTATTAATGATGCAAGCTATGATCTAGCTAATCCATTTTACAAATCAACCTTGAGCAAAAACATGTCTCTTTTGTATCTTTTAGCAAAATCTACCAACTTGTTTACAATCAGGACTCTGTCAAGCATATTCCTATTTTGAATAAAAGCTATTTGATTATACGAAATGAGCTTGCCGATAACCCTTTTAACCTGCCAACCAACAACTTGAATATGATTTGTCGCTACCAATTAAGCAAATTGGTCGAAACTCATTAAAACTTTGCGGATTCGCCGTCTTCGAGATGAAAGATAAGAATGATGAAGCAAAAGCTTTAGGTAAGAAATTCTGATTGAAAAATTCGTTTACACAAGCAAATAGATCCTCTTTAATAAAACTCCAATAGACTTTATAAAATTCTAAACCAAAACCGTCCGGGCCAAGCCTTTTTCCCATCAGCAATCCATATCACATCTTTTAGCTCTTGTTTAGTAACCGGTTGTTCCATTTATATAAATATTTTATTCTACAATAATGTCTCATTCAATTTTTAATATAATTGTTTTTTTTCTTTTTTAATTATACTATTTTATTATTGTTTTTATCACTTCCAAATCAATATATTAATATTTTAATACTTATGGTAAATACAGGTATAATAAGTTTAATAAAATTATTATTTGAATTGAATTGTTTACTTCTTTTTAAAACGGTTCTCTGCTGGATTATTTACTTCTTTTTAAAATGATTCCTAGCTAGAATTTACCTGGATAACTGAACCAACAAGTCTCATAGTTTATAAGACTTTTTATTTCTTGATATGTTGAATAATTCGGAGAATATAGCATATGCAAATGTGGAGTTTCCACATTTCAATATGGTTTTGAAGTAGCACAAGAAATATTGCACATTTTGGTTCGAATATCAACGAGGATTTAACTTACCACCCTCAAAATTAGCAAACAAAAAATTTAACTTATCATCTTAAAAGTTAAATTAAACGTGACGCCCCATATTTTCTTAATTAAAAAATATCCTTTGTTAAAAAATGAATTTTTGAAACAAAATTTCTGGTATGAAATTAAAAATATCTGGTAGTTCATTTGAAATTTTCGATAAGTTACAATTTTTTTTTAAAATGTCAAAATCTACTATTTTGTACCGAAAATTTAGTTAAAGGGTAAAATTTCAGGTAGTGTATTGTCTCAAAATTTTTAACGATCAGAATTTTGTTAACAGTTTTGTAAGATTGTGATTTTATCGACAATTTTGTGTGGTCTATAATGAATTCAAAGTTGTATAAATAAGGACATATGTTATAGAGAAAGACATCTAAAAAAAATGCATATTTCTCATTTTTTTGATTAAGGTAGAAGTGTATTTCAACGAAGACAATCGTCCTGGTGAATTCAAGCTTATGGATGGCGTCACATCTCTCTCCAATTTGACAGACAAGTTGAATAAATTACTGCCTGATACTGTTAGCGAAAGGGTGAAAAAGACCAAGTTTCGTGAAGATTGGATTGATAGTAATGGAAGGATTGAATACAACTGGATTGAGTTGAAGACCAATGAAAATGTCAAGAAGGGACCAATCGAGTTTGATGTGAAGATTTTAAGAATTGTCAATGTCATAATCAGGATACCGAAACGTCCAAAATCATCTAGTAGTACCTAGGTTTTCATGTTTAGGTATTTTTAATTTATGATTGTGGTACTGTCTTATGTTGTGTTCATCTTTGAATCGAAACATGTAATTGCCTAATGATTATGCAATGAAAGTACCGTGATAAGTAGAGTGAGTCACAAAATATACAAAAAAAAAATACAACTATCAAATCAACCTGTAGTCGAGAAGCCTCTACCTTAGCAGCCCTGACCCGAGCTTCTTCACTATCAGTCAACCTACCTCCAATGGACCCTCCCCCCTGGTCTTCACTTAAAAAAATGGAAAAAAGATAAAAAAAAATCACTGAAAGAAGAAGGTACAAGAAATTTTAAAATTTCTGGAATTTTTAAAAAAAATTTGAACTATAATTTTTTTTAGAATTTGACAAAATATAGAAACTTTGAGTGAGGTTATAATAGTCTTTTCATTTGTTTTAGGAGATGGCAAGATAAACTCAGAAGGTGACAAGTTAAATTCTCACATTAAACCCGCATAATGAAATCATATTAATCTATTACTTATTCAAATTGTTGATTTATCAGAAGATTCAATTCAATCCATAAAATCCGCATATCTTTTTAATTTATATTAATCTATTAATTATTTAACTCTGTTCATTGTTCATTTATCAGAAGATTCAATTCAACCCATAAAACTCGCATATCATTTTAATTTGGGATATTGAGTTTAACTTTCTAAACGTGTGAATTCTTTGACTTATTCCATGATATGATATTATTGAGTTATTATTTTATTATTATTTAGAAAAACAAAATTATTACATTGAATATAAAACTATTTTTTGCCATAAATATTCATTACTAATAATATTAATAATATTGTTGTTAGATTAATATTGAATTAAATATTTTATATAAATTTAAGACAACTGTTTGTTTCATTTGTTGGATCATCACGAGGAGTATTCATATTGGATAAAGAGCAACACAAAAATAAAAAGACACCACATATTCATCCAAAACCTTAAGGTAATGAGAATATGAAAACCTTAAATTCTATTGTAACCATGAACATTTGGTCCATTGCCACTTCGGACCTCGCTCCCCGAATTTCTTCAACAAGTGGTATTAGAGTCGTGGTTGACTCGGTAGAGGGGTGGAGGTGGATCATTGTGTGAATCAAAGCTAGTGATATGGAGGACTCACACTTGTGGAGCAGATTGTTGTGTTTCAAGTATGAAAGTTGTGCAAAGTCCGACATCAACTAGGAATTGAGAAAATGTTGAGTTTATAAGAGATGTGGTATATATCACAATTATCTTAAGATTTTGGATGAATATGTGATGTCTCACTTATGTGTTGCTCTTGACCTAAAAAATGCTCCTCATTATGACACAACGTTATTTTAAATTTATGGAATTTTATAAAAATGATATTTCTGAAATTCTTTATTATTATAAAGTGTTATTACATCTTAATATTAATATTGCTGCTAGACCAATATTTAATTAATCTATTATTAATATATAAAAGCAAAAGTACCTGGAAATTACACAATAACTCCTCTGATAAAACTACTAAAACTTTTCTTATTCTATGGGTAGAAAAGACTTTTAGCAAAATAACTCAATATTATTGATTTGACATTTATTACGGGTGATGATGTGGCAGCACCCAATAATTTGATATATTTTATATTTTTTTTATTCCATTATTAATTTGAAAGTTGAAACGATAAATGATGGTCTACCGTTTTTGGAAAAACAAAATCTCCACTTTCATTGGAATCGATAGTCTACCATTAGGGTTTTTGGAAAAGCAAAATCTCCACTACCGAACAATGCAATAAATCCTTGGCCTTTCAGCTTTCTAAGCTTTTATTCCATTATATATACTAAATCATGTGATTTTCAATTCTTCAAGATGGGAGTTTTTTTTTGTCATTCCATTTTTTTGTTGTTGCAAGTTTCGATCTTAACTTGCAGTTCGTATAAAATATGTTTTGTTCTGGCAGTTTTTAAGCATTGGCATGGCTCACGCTTTCAGATCTATCAATAGTTCTATTTCATCTGTTAATCATAGATTAAACACAACAGATTCGACACTTAGTGTATTATTAAGGTCACATGGCTTGGAGGCGTTTGATAACACAGGTTATTTATTCAATCGAAATATTTATTCAATCAATTTCGATTGATACAAATTAATGTTCTATTTACCTATTAGTTCTGACTTTTTTTATTGTATTGCATTGCAGTTAAGACATATGGGAAAAGAAAAGGTTCATTGTTTGCATAAGTTACATCCTTAATCGGTATTTTGTAGGATTTCATTGATGATTAAATTTTTGTATTGTTGATTAATTTGTTGTATTTTTTTCTTCTTTAATTCAGGAACTGATCCACCTTAATGGGAGAGCCAGGAGGGAGAGTCAGAGCATTTTAGAAAGAGAATTACTCCCTCTATAATAGAGCTAGAAATATTACTCCCTCTATAATAGAGCTTGAAAGTTACTCCCAGTATAATCCCTGTATAATAGAGCTTGAAATTTTAGAAAGAGGCTTGAAATTTTAGAAAGAGAAGTACTCCCTCTATAATAGAGCTTGAAATTTTAGAAAGAGAATTACTCCCTTGAAATTTTAGAAAGAGCTGTCTAATATTAATATTAGTTATTATCTGAATGCAAATATATTTCTTTGAATGGGTTTCTCATGGCAGTCATAAAATGACTTCCTCCAAACTATCTTATTTTAATTTTTTTTCTTTTAAATTTTTCTGTAGGCTCCATCACATTTTGTGTTATATAACGTATATCACTTCTTTTACAGACCAAGAATGTGTGTTCTATAATACATGTGTTTTAATGTGTTTTTTCTTCTGATGTATCTGCTCAATTTTAATAAAATATAGGAGTATCACCCATTGATATATAATTTCTATAACCAAATCATTGATAATAATTTATATAACCAAATTATTTAATTTTGTTATAATATCAAATGTTTATAATTAGATCTCATCACTTGATTGATTTATGTGTATATTAGCACATTTATACAATACTTATTTTATTTAATTAATAGTTTTTAAAATCTTTATTTTTAAATCTTACAACTTTTTTTCCGAAAATTATTTGTTTTCTCTAACTTTAATTTTTCCTTTATTAATTATAAAACATTTTTGAAACAATAAAAATAAAAATCTATTATAACAATCTATTATAACTATTAAAATTCATTTTTTTTTCTGCCAAAAGTGGGAACCCAATTTGCTTTGGTTTCTATTCATATTTTTAATTTTCTTAAAGGTAGTTAAATGCTAATTACAATCATAAAGGTCAAATTTGAATGAAATCGTTATTTCTAAATTGAAAATTTAATAATTCATCATAAATATTATTTATTTCTTAATTTTATTTCAATATCAAAGTTGGGTTTTAGTTTTTTTGAATTAGTAAATTTATACATAAATTTTTGAATTTTTATAAAAAATTAATAAATATATAATTTGACATTTATTTAATATTGCAATTAATTTTTTGATATTCTTAGATCTGATTTTTTTTATTTACCTACTGATATCTACACTAATAAATGTTAAATTATTATTTAATTTATTTATTTACTTATAATTATTCGATATTTTTAGAATAAAAACATTTTTCTTTTTTCTCTTTTCTATATAAAATTTAATTTATTAAAGCAGGCCAAATGTCATGAGAGAAGTGTACTTGCAAAATTTTAAAAATATATGAATAATTTAGTTTTTCAATTTAAAATATTTTTACTATAAAAGTAATTTAAGAGTATTCTTTTTCACTTAATGTAATAATGCTTACTATAATTCTTAAACAAATTTTATTTAAAAAATGAGTTTCTTATTTGTTTAAAATTGAAAGTAAGTATTATTATAGTTTAAATAACATTTAGTTACTAAAAAATATTAAAAATCATGTATTTTTATGAAATATTAATAAAAATCATGTATTTTTAAAAAATAGTAAACATAAGAACTAAAGTAAAAACTACGATTACTCTTTTTACTACAAGTTATAACTTTTTTTATTCAAAGATTAAATATTTAATTTATCATTATAAAAATATAAGAATAAAAATTATTTTGTAATTATTTAGATCGTTATTTGAGATAAAATATATTTTGAAATTATTTAGATTTTTATAGAAAGGTTAATAAAACAAAACAAAATCAATTGAGATTTTATAATTTTTTGTAAACTTATGAAATAATTAAAATTTATAAGAATCTTTTCAAATTAACTTCATAATTGTAATCATGATAAAAATATGTTAAACAGTAGTCATGAAAATTTAATGATAAATGGTAATCATAAAAAATAATGATAAAAGATAAAAATTGATTAATATAGTCAATTTTATAAATTGAATAAGCTACAATTATTTTTATAAACGGGAATAAGTTAAAAATAATTTTATGAAAATAATAAATTTAACTATTTATACAATTATTTGTATAAATGAGAATAAAAAGCAGATTATAAAATTTTCATAACTTTTTATTTTAGAAGATTATAAATTTAACCATTTATACAATTATATGATTAAGTTTTTTTTATTATTTTGAAGATTGTTATTGAAGATTATATTATAGGTTTGATTTTAATCTCTATGTTTAATTTGCATGAACATATTTTACCAAGTTTATTATATTTTGATGGAGGTGTTGTCATACATTTTATGTTTGTAAATAATGTAAATACGATCTAATAAGAAGGTTTTAGATTTGAGAGCTGTCATAGTAGGTTGTAAAAAAAAAATGTAAATATGATATAATAAGAAAGTTTTAAAACTGAAATTTGACGGGGAGATGTCATACCTATTAAATTTGGAAAATGGGCTAATATCTAAAATAGGTTTAATAAATTTTTAGAATTAACTCGGATTCAACTATGATTTGTTAACTCATCTGAATTCACAGGTATATGTGAACGCATTTATGAGATACCAGCGGTAGACTCTAAATTTTAATGTCCATCTTTTAAATCTATATTTTGCTACTATTTAATCTAATTGAAGTTAGAGAATCAGTTATACGGTTTATTATAAGTACGAATCAATGCTTAAAAAGCAAGTGCATATCATTAGCCTATATTAATAACTATGTGAATGTAAATCAATTGAAGAATGAATTGATACTTTATAAATGATGGTCTGATAAACGTGTAATATGAAACCAAACGGGACCCGTGCGATAGCACGGGTTTCTTACTAGTTATTTTATATAATTCAAGACTACGAGTTATTGTCTATTTGTTTTTGTTTATTTTTAATTTATGAATTCTTTGAAAATAATATCTTTCGTAAAATTTCTTATTATTATTAAGTGTTATAGTATATGGATAAATTAAATTAGATGGTACTATATGATGTTTTTTCATCTAATTTAAGTGTTGCAAATTCCAACCATAAATGACCAAGAATCTAACCTAATCCAACCAATTGCTGATTGCACATTAAACTCAACTTATTGAATTTCTTAAAACAAATTCAACCCAACCCAACTCACATGCACTCCACTCCACTCCCCTTGCCAAAAATGTAAAATAAAATAGTAGGGTTCTTTGCAATTGAAGTAGATAAGTAGATTTTGCTTAAGCCTTGTGATTGGGGTAATATGTTTCAAAGGAGGTAAGTACTCCAATCAAGCTAACTGCTTTTATTACAAGCAGATCACATCATGACAAAAAACGTACTCGTGTGAAACTTTGTCATTTCATTTAGTTAATTTTTAAATTAAAATAAATAAGGGAAAAACTAACATGTGCCCCAAGGACACAAGTTAATGAGATATTTATAGAAATTTTTTCTTAGAATTTGTGCATTCAATGTATCGAAACGTTAAATATAATTTTATTGTATTTAATTATATTTAACTTTTTCTAATTATAATATCCTTAAGATGTTAGCATGACCCAATAAATAATACGATTTAGGGAAAATTAAGCGCTTAGTAAAACAATAAAAGAAAATGAAGGGGAAATAACATAAATAAATATTACAAAGAGAGTCTTTCATTTAAAAAACTAACAAACTTGAGGGGTGAAAATGCGAAGAAAAACATTACTACTATCATTGTTTTGTTCTTATTGTACGCGCCACAGAGAAAAAGCAGAGTGAGTAAACAAAACAGTGAGAGTGAGTCAAACTACAGTCCTCGAACTCCCAAGCTACAAAACAGTACACAACTCCTCCTCGGTTTTGACATCACCCTTTAACCATTTTCCGGTGTTGGAGTTTTTGCTTCTACAAAAATGGTGGAAGATGAAGATTACAGAAGGAAAGCCAAGATTGCACTTGTAGCTATTGTGCTACTTGCTTCCTTAGCTGTTTTCGCTTCTTTTGTTGCTCTTGCTTACTATTGTTACATCCGTAACGAGGTTTCCAAGCGCCGACGTAACAGTCATAAAGGTTTTGTTTTGTTTTGTTTCTGTTTAGTTTCTGTTTGGTTTATGTGAAGATGTTAGAAAATGGGGTTGTGGTATTTGGGGGTGGGAGGTGAAAAGTTTTGATTTTTCGTACTCTGAATGAAAAAATGGAAGAAGGGTTATTGAGATACAGGCTAACTGAAAAATGGGCTAGTGTGTTTTTTTGTGCTTTTCTATTTTTGTTTTGCTTTGAGGTTTTATGTTTGTGTTGATTTGGTCTTGTGGGTTTTTTGCCAAAAATGTTTCTTTTACCTTTTTATGATGAAATTGATGGTCCACTTACTGATAAGGTTTGTTTGGTTTTATATTAGTTGAAGATGCTAACGTTAATGAGAAAAGTGATTTTTCAAATCTGCAAGTTGTTGCTGAGGAAGGACTTAAGGTGTTCACTTTTAAGCAGCTGCATTCTGCTACTGGGGGATTCAGCAAGTCGAATGTGGTGGGTCATGGTGGATTTGGACTAGTTTACCGTGGAGTGCTCAATGATGGAAGGAAGGTTGGGATTAAGTTTATGGATCAAGCCGGAAAGCAAGGAGAAGAAGAGTTTAAAGTCGAGGTTTGTACATTTTTCGGTATCGATCAGTAGCTTAGGAAGGCGTTTTGTTTTGAGAGTTGAGTTGAATTGGTTGATTACATATCGTTGTAGGTGGAATTGCTAAGTCGGTTGCATTCACCATATTTGCTTGCATTGCTTGGATACTGCTCTGATCATAATCATAAGCTGTTGGTGTATGAATTTATGGCGAATGGTGGCTTACAAGAACATCTTTATCCCGTCAGCAATAACAGTAAGTAATAACGTGCGCACGAGCTGCATTTGCACCCTTCGGTCATGGTCTTTTTTTTGTCCGATATTTTTTTACGTTGAAGTTGAGTTTGACGACTTGGTTTTTTTCTAGATTCTAGTGTCACATCTGTTAATTTGGATTGGGAAACTCGATTAAGAATCGCACTTGAAGCTGCCAAGGGTTTGGAATATCTTCATGAACATGTCAGTCCTCCGGTGATTCACAGAGATTTTAAGAGCAGCAACATCCTCTTGGACAAAAAATTTCATGCTAAAGTTTCTGATTTTGGATTGGCAAAGCTTGGACCTGATAGAGTCGGTGGACATGTTTCAACTCGCGTTCTAGGCACCCAAGGATACGTTGCCCCCGAGTAACCATTCATTACTCATAATCTGCTTTTACACTGTTTTGTTTACACTTAATGAGAAATTTCCTCTGATGAAAAATCTTTGATTGTGCAGATATGCACTAACAGGACATTTAACAACAAAATCAGATGTGTATAGTTACGGTGTCGTACTTTTGGAGCTTCTTACCGGCCGAGTGCCTGTTGATATGAAGAGACCTCCTGGAGAAGGCGTACTCGTTACTTGGGTATGTTTTATAATTCTTCATCTTAAATCTGTAAGTTATTATGGTTCTAATTGGATAAACAACTTATCTAAACGCTTATTATATAAGTCCTTTTATATACAGTATAAACTATTTTTGTAACAAAAGATAAAATAAAGCCAAATTCTTTTGATGAGTTATGAGCTGGTTTTATAGGCTAAACTAGAGAGCTTATGGAAACAAGCCAAAACTGCTTAACAAACTCTTGTTTGTGTTTAGGCTTTGCCCCTTTTGACTGATAGAGAAAAAGTTGTAAAGATTATGGATCCAGCATTGGAGGGACAATATTCAATGAAAGATGTCATTCAAGTAGCAGCGATTGCGACAATGTGTGTGCAACCAGAAGCAGATTACAGACCTCTCATGGCAGATGTAGTGCAGTCTTTGGTTCCATTGGTGAAGACTCACCGATCCAACTCAAAAGTAGGCAGCTGCTCTAGTTTCAATTCACCCAAGTTGTCACCTGGCCCTGCCCAACAACCAGATAATGCAAATATGTAATGTATGATTAACATTACACATCATATGTTTGGTAGTCTATATTTAGGATAAACACCAGACATGCGTATGTTTGGTAGTCTATGGTTTCTTTGTAATGTTAAATCATATGGTGTCCTTTTGGAGGGGAAAATGATGGTTTTAAATGGTTCAAGTTGGTAAAAGATGGTTAATATTTCATATTCTGATCGTCTTCTGTAAATTAAGATGAATAGTTGGTCGGGTGATTGTTGGTTAGCTCGAGAGGGAGTAGGAAAAGGGAAGTTGGAGAGCTTGGAAGAAAAAAGAAAATTGTGGGTTGCATGATTGTGACTTGCTTTTATAGCTTGTGTTATAATTTTGAACCACAATGTTGGTAAAAATTAAGCAACAGAGTATGGAGATGAAAGGAGAGAGAGGAAAGGAGAAATTAGAGAGTATAATTGAGGGTGAGAATGCACATTATCTCATTGATTAAGATATATTACCTTTTGGGTATTTATACAAATTACAATTGATTCGGACACAACACAAGTAACAAATTTGGTATAACTGAAAAACTAAAACTAATTGTTGGTAGTACGCCAAATCTGTAATCGGTTACAACTATTTTAACAATTAAAACTCAACCTAGCGGTAACTGGTTACCAAAATATAGTAATCGATTACATCTGTTAAAACTGTCAAAAACACTATAACCTTTAACTAGGTACCAAAATGCAGTAATCGTTTACAACACTTTAATTATTGAATTTTCACAACACACCGCCTTAATTCAAGTGCTCCAAGTTTTTCATGTCTATGTTCTTCTTCAATCTCTTGAACACTTCAACCGTGACTCCTTTGGTAAGCAAATAGGTCATTTGGTCTTCACTTCTACAATATCCCAATCTCAACCTTCCTTTACTAACAAGTTCTATCATATAGTGAAACCTCATCTCAATATGCTTACTTCTCCCATGTGCAATTGGGTTCTTAACAAGATTTATTGCGGAAATGTTATCAACCAAGAGCGTTACATCGTCACCCTCATCGCTGCCCAACTCCTTCAACAAATTCATTAACCATACGGTTGTGAAGACAAACTTCCGCCATTATCTTATGTTTTGATGAAGACAAAGAACCTATAGCTCAAATGCATTATCGAAGAAAGTTAAAATCTCAAAGACTCAAGAAATTGATTATGTCAACGCTTGGTACTCAATTTTCAAAGACACTGGACGAGGATGATTTGATCTTGAGCAAGAGGTACATATTACAATTACATCATGTATATCACTTTATAAGCTCAGAACAAATCATCCATATTTCATTTCTAAACATTTAGGATCTTTTAAAACATTTACTTAAGCTATTACAAACTATTTTTTTTTTTTTACATTTTCAAATAGTTGTAACCGGTTACATAAAACTTGTAACCAGTTACAAACTCAAAATGTTTGTTTTATTTTTCAAATTTTACAGTTGTAACCAGTTACAACATTATAGTAATCGGTTACCACTGAACCACCATCATACTTTCAAAACTCATTTTGAATCCAACACTTTCTAAACTTCATTCATGAACCATGACAATGCTTCATGATTTTATACTACTTCCAAAAGGTGCCTTTCAAATATAAATAGCTATGGATTCTGAAATTTAAATTCATCTCTTCCAATCAATTCAAATTTCAAATCTTTCTCATTTTCGTCATTAAGTGTGCTGAGGCTAAACTTTGTGAAACTTACTGCATAATTTTTAAAGTATCAATGCAAGTTTCATATTTAGTTCAGAGCACTTAAAGTCTCATACATTGTGAATTGTAAAAATTGGAAGGGAAGATCGACTTCTACATAATGATTTAAGTGCAAAAAATTCATATCTTATTTAAATTCTGTTTTTGATCACAAATTGTTTAATGATCATTTTGTTGTATTAGAAAGTAGTGTTCTTTCTATTCAAGTGTAAAATTAGAAGGTGGTTATGTGCTTTTATGATGGTGTTAGAAAGTTAAGAGAGTTTGATGGATCAACTGTAATGCTTCTAACATAGAAAAATCTCTCGTGGGGTGTGAGGGGTGGAGTACCCTTGTTTGGAAAGGGAAACCAGAATATTTCTTGGTGTTCTTTATTTTTCATCTTTTATTTTCATCACTTTAACATTTATAACAACCCGGAAAAATAAGAACAACATTTGTATCACTCATAATCGAGAACAATTCAAATATACTAGATAACCTAATTCACCCTTCTTAGATTACTTCCTATACTTACATTTGGCATCGTAACAGGTTATAGGTAACTTGTTCCTAAGATTTAAAGAATGGCTTCCACAAATCTAGTTTTAGAGGCGATTGTAGTAACAGTAAGCCTTCTTTGTTATGTGGTAAATATTATAATTTTTGGAAGATCCTCATTCAAGCACATCTTGAAGCACAAGGAGACAAAGTCTGGGGTGTTGTACAGAATTGTCCGTTTGTTCCCACAAATGTTGTTAATGGCGTTGGTACATCCAATATCAAAAGGTCATGGATTGAAGATGATAAGAAAAAAGTTCTCAATGACAAGAAAGCAAAAAACTTACTTCAAGCGGCCTTAAGCATAAATGAATTCTTCCATGTCTCTCAATGAAAAATGGAAAAAGAAAGATGGGATTCACTAGAATTCACCCATGAAAGAACTGTAGACGTGAAAAGATCAAGATTGAACACTTTATGTCAGGAATATGAATTGTTGAGAATGTTGCCCGAATATTCAATTCTTGACTTGCAAAAGTTTTGTGCATTTGACAAACCACTGGATGACTCTCGGTAAGACTTTTTCTAATGATGAACTTAATCTTAAAGTACTTATATCTTTGACTAGGGAATAACAACCAAAAGTGACGAGGATATGAGAAAAAAAGAGTATATCCAATATGTCTTCCGCAACATTGTTCGGTAAACTTCAAGAGCACGAGATTGAGCTTGAAAGACTAGAGAAGCACGAGACTCAAGAGAAGAAATCTAAGAACACTGCCTTGAAAGTTAATTCAAGGGAAGAATTGGAAGAAGACTTACCAGATGAAGATGAGAATTTCATTCTCAAATTCTGGTATGCAGATACCAGATGTCGAGCAGATATCAGATCAGATGGGCTTTGGTTTCTTCATTTAAAATATCCAAAATAGTGTTAGAACAAGATTTGTTCTGATCAATTATCTTAGTTTTGATGATAACAATAATATGAATTTTGCTTAAGATAATATGGTACTCTAATCCAATGCAATTTCCCTTTCAGGAAATATATAAAGAGTACGCATAATTCAGCGCTCAGAAGCTTTGTCTCAAAGGGTTCAGCATGCAACATCAGAACATGGTCTGGTAAGACATCAGAAGATGGTCGAAGCAAAATCAGAACATGGGTCTATGGAAGCATCAGAAGAACAAGAGAACAGAAGCACTGAAGTTCTGATGGTATCACGCTCAGAAGCACTTCAAGGTCAGAAGATCAGAAGATGCTGTGCACCAAGCTGTTTGACTCTGATGATATTCAAACGTTGTATTCACAAACATCAGATCAGAAGAAAGTACAAGTGGCAAGCTACGCTGACTGACAAAAGGAACGTTAAAAGCTACTAAAGGCTACGTCAGTAGACACAGCGTGAACAAGGCTCGAGGTAGTTGACAAAAGCGTATAACATTAAATGCGATGCTGTACGGAACACGCAAAGCATTAAATGCATTCAACGGTCATCTTCTCCAACGCCTATAAATATGAAGTTCTGATGAGAAGCAAGGTTAACGATTCTGCACCAAAACAACTCATATCAAACTTGCTGAAACGCTGTTCAAATCTAAACTCAGAATCTTCATCTTCATCAAAGCTCACTACATTGCTGTTGTAATATATTAGTGAGATTAAGCTTAAACGATTAAGAGAAATATCACAGTTTGTGATTATCGCTTTTAAGAAGCAATTGTAAACTCTTAGAATTGATTACATTAAGTTGTAAGGAACTAGAGTGATCGTGTGGATCAGAATACTCTAGGAAGTCTTAGGAGTGAACTAAGCAGATTGTAACTAGAGTGATCGTGTGGATCAGTAGACTCTAGAAAAGTCTTAGAGGGTATCTAAGCAGTTGTTCCTGGAGTGATCAGTGTGTGATCAGAAGACTCTGGAAGACTTAGTTGCTGACTAAGTGGAAAACCATTGTAATCCGTGCGATTAGTGGATTAAATCCTCAGTTGAGGTAAATCATCTCTGCGGGGGTGGACTGGAGTAGTTTAGTTAACAACGAACCAGGATAAAAATAACTGTGCAATTTATTTTTATCTGTCAAGTTTTTAAACCTACACTTATTCAAACCCCCCCTTTCTAAGTGTTTTTCTATCCTTCAATTGGTATCAGAGCGCCGGTTCTAAGGTGCAAGCACTTAACCGTGTTTAGAAAAGATTCAGGAAGAGAAAAACGCTTCAGTAAAAGATGGTTGATGAAAGTGAAAAGTCTACACCAGCATCTACATCTGGCTCTGCTGAGCAATACAACGGTAACAATGGTTATACTAGACCGCCGGTATTTGATGGTGAAAACTTTGAATACTGGAAAGATAAACTGGAAAGTTACTTTCTTGGTCTAGATGGTGATCTATGGGATCTTCTGATGGATGGTTACAAACATCCAGTAAATGCCAGAGGCGTAAAGCTGACAAGGCAAGAAATGAATGATGATCAGAAAAAGCTTTTCAGGAATCATCATAAATGCAGAACTGTTTTGCTGAATGCTATCTCTCATGCTGAATATGAGAAGATATCTAACAGGGAAACGGCTTATGACATATATGAGTCCTTGAAAATGACTCATGAAGGAAATGCTCAAGTCAAGGAGACTAAAGCTCTAGCTTTAATCCAGAAGTATGAAGCCTTCAAGATGGAGGATGATGAAGACATTGAAAAGATGTTTTCAAGATTTCAAACTCTTACTGCTGGATTGAGAGTTCTTGACAAGGGATACACCAAGGCTGATCACGTAAAGAAGATCATCAGAAGCTTACCCAGAAGATGGGGTCCTATGGTGACTGCATTCAAGATTGCAAAGAATCTGAATGAAGTTTCTCTGGAAGAGCTCATCAGTGCCTTGAGAAGTCATGAAATAGAGCTGGATGCAAATGAGCCTCAAAAGAAAGGTAAGTCTATTGCATTAAAATCTAATATCAAGAAATGCACTAACGCTTTTCAGGCTAGAGAAGAAGATCCTGAAGAATCAGAATCTGAAGAAGAAGATGAACTGTCCCTGATCTCCAGAAGGCTAAATCAACTCTGGAAGACCAAGCAAAGGAAGTTCAGAGGCTTCAGAAGTTCAAAGAAATTTGAACGTGGAGAATCTTCTGATGACAGAAGATTTGACACGAAGAAGGTCATGTGCTATGAATGCAATGAGCCTGGACACTACAAGAACGAATGTCCAAATCTTCAGAATGAAAATCCCAAGAAGAAGTTTCATAAGAAGAAAGGTCTTATGGCAACCTGGGATGAGTCAGAAGATGATTCAGACTCTGAAGATGAGCAGGCTAACTGTGCGCTGATGGCGACAGAAGATGACGAATCAGAATCTACATCAGAATCAGATTCTGAAGAGGTATTTTCTGAACTTACTAGAGATGAGTTAGTTTCCGGTCTAACTGAACTTCTGGAACTCAAGTCTCAGATTAGTCTCAAATACAAAAAGCTGAAAAAGCTATTTGAATTTGAAACAAAGAAGCTTGAGTTGGAAAATTCTGAATTAAAAGAAAAACTTTTAAAATTATCCAATAATGTTGGATCCCCTTCTGATTCAGAAAAATCCACTCCTAGTCTAAACCATATTCTGAAAGAATATGATTTAAGTTTCAGGAAGTTCTTATCTAGAAGTATTGGCAGAAGTCAGCTAGCTTCTATGATATATGCTGTGTCTGGAAACAAAAGAGTTGGCATTGGTTTTGAGGGTGAAACCCATACAAACTTGAACCTGTTGATGAAATGAAATTCACATACAAGCCATTGTATGATCAGTTCAAGTATGGCCACTCCCATGATATTAGGCACACTTCACATGCTCAAAGCTTTCACATAACACACACCAAAAAGCATGTGACACAACCTAGGAAATATCATGAAACTCACATTAAGAATTATCATGCTGTTCCTCCTATTGCTTACAATGTTAAACCTAAGTTCAATCAGAACTTGAGGAGAACTAACAAGAAAGGACCCAAGAAAATGTGGGTACCAAAGAAAAAGACTATTTCTTTTGCAGATTCTCTTGGCGACAAGGAAGATAAAAATCAACATGACATGTCACCTGGACTCAAGTTGGTCTCAACACTTGAAGAGAAGAAAGACTGTCTTCCAAGCTCTGGCTCTTAAATCTGTTGATGAAACTATGTTCGTAGGAGATCAGAAAAGAAAGTTTATTAGTCTTGGAACCATCTGTTTTGTTTATCTCTAAAGCATTGATGTTTCGTTCTTGAGTATTCTAAATGCTCTAAATGCTAGAGAATATACAATATTGAAACATTGATTGTGGACGAATCAATAAATATCTGGTTTGATGATAAACTTGTTTCTGATGAAACAAAGCAGCTTAAGAATTTCTGCATATACAATTCTGTCGTATCAGAAGCTACAGAGCAAAGAAGTGAACCTCCAGAAGCTGTGCATATCAGAAGTAATGGATCAGAAGATCATTCAGATTTATATCAACACACCTCAGAAGGAATGTTTCCAGAAGAGAAACTTGATCAGATCAAAAGCAGTGATCTGAATCTGAAGGCGTAGAGTCTATTCTGAAATTTACAGCTGTCATCTATTATCTGATGGTGAACACGTGTCTGTACGGTTTGTACAAAGCGTGCAGTTGAAAAGACGCCGACCTAGGTAACTGTATTAAAATCATTTCATTTACTGTGTTCTCTCTCCTAATGTCATTTCTCATTAAATGCATAATGATTTCTTTTTTAAATCTTTTAAATAACCCGCTTCATCTTCATTCCCTCTTTTTTCTCTCTTTCTCTCTATTTTGTGCATTCACTTCGTTGCATCTCTCTTCAAACCCTAGTTCTCTGATTTGATCTCAAAGCATTATCATCATGAACTCTTCCTCTTGTTCATCTTCCTCAAAAGAGAGACCTACTTCTTCACAAATCCGTCTACGAAATTATAAAGATGCTCCTTTGAAAACTTGCTTGATACCCACGAAGGACTTGGAGGTTTTATGTGAAACTGCTGTGGACTTCAACAATCTTAAAGCGAATGGCTTTAAGTGTGATGCAAGAATCCTCGAGCAAGGATGGTCCAAGTATCTTAATAGATTGGTTGGTCCAATTTATCCTGATCTTGTGAAGGATTTCTGGGTACATGCAACGGTTACCCCAACGACCATTATTTCATTCGTGCTAGGGCATGAAGTGGTTATCTCTGAAAAACTGATCAGGAAGCTATACAATCTGAATGATGAAGAAGGTTGGTCTGGTTTTCGATATACATCTGTTGATTGGTCAATAGTTGAAAAACAAATCTCTAAGTCTTCTGGGATTGACTCAAATAACACAGGCACCTTGAGGCCATTTTATAGAGTATGGGCTGAGATTATTCTGGGTTCTCTTCACCACAGAAAAAGGATGCTCTCCTCCTCCTACATCAGTCCAGATCACAAGCACACTCTTTTCTGCATTGGCAAAAAGACTGAGATCAACATCTCTCACATTCTGTTTGAGAATCTGAAGACTTCAATCCTTGAATCAAGAGAAGAGGAAAGGGCGAAGTACCCTCATCTTCCAAGAACTACTATTCCGTTTGGAAGAATGATTTCAGACATTATTACTGAAAGCAAAGTGCTGGACTCCATCAGAAAACTCAATGCATCCCATTTGCTTGGAGTAGTTCAAGGTCCCATTTTTAATGGTGTGGATTTGTTCAGATTAGAACTCATTAAAAATGTACCTTCTGTGTGCCAAAGTTTTCCTGACATTCTCTCAAGAAGAGTTGTTGCTGAAGGTTTTGCCTCCCTGTTTCAAGAAGAACTGCATCAGGTTGTCAAGTCTTACCTGGAAGATTGTGTTAGGAAGCAATCAGATATTGATCCTGCTTGGATCCGTGGCAGAATACTTCCGTCCAAGGCTGATCTTCTGAAGAAGGATCAGAAGGAACTAAAGGCTAGGCTAAAAAGAAAAGCCCAAGAAGATGAGGCTGAGAAAGCCAAGAAGTTGAGGGTCACCTATGATCCTGACAAGGTGGACTCTGAAGAACGAAGAGATAAAAGGATCAGAGATTCCTTTCGCAGAACCAGATCTTCTTCTTCTTCTGTACAAATCTCCAGAAAGGTTTTTACTCCACCTCCTTCTGTCCCTAAACCATCTTTCCAATCACCTCCTCCTGAACCAAAAGTAAACTTCACCTTACCAAATCCTTCTCCATCATCCTTCTCCTCTCCCATTCTAAACCCCACACCTTTAAGTATTCTTCCCCCAACTCCTTCTGATAAACCCTTCTCACCAATTCCCTTTACAAATACTTCACCCTCTTCTCAATCCATCCCTTCTGATGTTCCACCCTCATCAATTATTCTCTCAGATATTCCTTCTTCCTCATCCACCGTACCTCCACCTTCCATATTCCATCCCTTACCTACCAGAGAGTCTAAACCTTACTGTCTTCTCTATCCTGACTACAAATTCACCTTCAATCCGCCTGAACCTGAACCCTATACCTACCTGGAACTTTTCAGACATGAGGTGATTAGCAGTCTAGACCTTCTGAAGGATGCATTTCTAAATGGTCTGGATGATGTTTCTACAAGAAATCTCTGGAGAAGATTTCGCAAGGATTTTCAAGTAGAAGCAATGGGAGTACAGAAAAGACTAGTGGCTGCTGCCCCTGGTTACCCTGGTTACCTTCTGGAGGAAGATAATGGTATATACTACCATCCTCTCAGAAATTGTGTTGCTGCTGAGGAGAAGCCCTTTGTGGATGAATTGGAAGTATTAAGACTGGCTGCTGAAATGGAAGCCAATCCTTGCAGGGAGATTGTGGTTTGGATACCTCAATATCCTGTTCTGCTAGGAGACTTCAAGACTCTCTTTGACTATCTGAGGGAAAACCCGTCTAAGGAAGATCCAAACTTGGTCATTCCAGAAGTTGTTGACCCACCAGAAGTTGAAGGTCCTTCTGCTCCAAGGAATCTAGCTGCCATTCTTCAGGCACTTGAGAATGGAGACTCGGAAATTCCTGCTGCAGAATATGGAGATGCTTCTATGCAAGAAGCAGATGCTGAAGATCATGTTGCTGAATCAGATCCTGTTGAGGAAATCCCTGCAAATGATCTATCCATGGAAGCTACAGATCAAGTTGCTATTCCTGTGGTTGAAAGCGTTGAAACTTCTTCTGGTGAATCTTCTCGTCTTGCAAGGACCCTGGAAGAAATTCAGAGGAGACAGGATGAGCAAAGCTCACTCAATGCTGAGTATAGCGCTTTCATGGTGAGGCAAGAAGGACACAACACTATGGTTCAAGAGATGCTGACCAAGATCTTGTCAAGACTAGGGCCATCTTAGATTGAGTCTGTGTTGTTTCTTTCTTCTTGTTGCATCTGTCTTTGTGCATCTGATCTTTCCTATCTTCATGTACTTCTGTACCTGCTGTTTGAACTTCAATGAAATCATCTTCTTCCTCCATGTGTTTCGTTTTGTTTGTCTCTGAATCTTTTTTGCTTTTTGATGATATGACAAAAAGGGGGAGAAAGATAAATGATAAATGATTTGATTTAATCAGTTGCATTTACTAACAAGAACTGCAAGTTCTATATGGTTTAAGTGTTTTGCAGGTATAGAGAAGTGAAGAGAATCTTCAAAGCAAACACAGAAGCAAAACCATGGAAACTGAAGCAAGCCGAGTGCTGTCAAGCTTCAGAGATCAGAAGCAAGAAAGAAGAATGAATCAGAAGCACTTTACTTTGACAAAATTCTATTTGCTCTGATACATCATTTTAGCCTATATGGCTCTGATACATATAATGTTATAGCTCTGATACATATAATGTGTTAGAATATACATTTTATGTTCTGACTCGTTCATGCTGACTTTTGTCGTTTAGTTTTTGTTCTGTAACATTTCAGGATGTAGAGATGCTCTGATGATGCTCTGGTACATTCAACAATGTTCTGATACAAATCTAGCATGAAGTGATGTTGGTAGAAATTCAAGCTCTGAAGCTATCCGAGGGAAGCAGAAATTCAAAGCTGTGAATGTTCTAAAGATCCAGAAAACTCAAGTTCTGAAGCTGTCCTAAATGGAAGCAGAAATCAGAAGCTGTGAATGTTCAGAAGATCAAAGAAATTCAAGTTCTGAAGCTGTCCTGAATGGAAGCAGAAATCAGAAGCTGTGAATGTTCAGAAGATCAAAGAAATTCAAGTTCTGAAGCTGTCCTAGATGGAAGCAGGAATCAGAAGCTGTGAGTGTTCTAGGGATCTAAGGAAATTCTAGTTCTGAAGCTGTCCTATGGAAGCAGAAGTCAGAAGCTATGAATTCTCTAAAGACAGAAGCTTATATGATCGTCTCTACCGAAATAATCAGGGAAGTCTTTTATTAAAGTTCTTCGAGTATTTATTTCAGGGGGAGATTATTTATCTCAGGGGGAGATTGTTAATCTCAGGGGGAGACATATTCATATGCTTATGTTATAGCTGTGTAATTTGTCTTTTGCCGTTTGTTCTTTCTGATCGCAAATTCATATCATTTATATATGTTTTTGTCATCATCAAAAAGGGGGAGATTGTTAGAACAAGATTTGTTCTGATCAATTATCTTAGTTTTGATGATAACAATAATATGAATTTTGCTTAAGATAATATGGTACTCTAATCCAATGCAATTTCCCTTTCAGGAAATATATAAAGAGTACGCATAATTCAGCGCTCAGAAGCTTTGTCTCAAAGGGTTCAGCATGCAACATCAGAACATGGTCTGGCAAGACATCAGAAGATGGTCGAAGCAAAATCAGAACATGGGTCTATGGAAGCATCAGAAGAACAAGAGAACAGAAGCACTGAAGTTCTGATGGTATCACGCTCAGAAGCACTTCAAGGTCAGAAGATCAGAAGATGCTGTGCACCAAGCTGTTTGACTCTGATGATATTCAAACGTTGTATTCACAAACATCAGATCAGAAGAAAGTACAAGTGGCAAGCTACGCTGACTGACAAAAGGAACGTTAAAAGCTACTAAAGGCTACGTCAGTAGACACAGCGTGAACAAGGCTCGAGGTAGTTGACAAAAGCGTATAACATTAAATGCGATGCTGTACGGAACACGCAAAGCATTAAATGCATTCAACGGTCATCTTCTCCAACGCCTATAAATATGAAGTTCTGATGAGAAGCAAGGTTAACGATTCTGCACCAAAACAACTCATATCAAACTTGCTGAAACGCTGTTCAAATCTAAACTCAGAATCTTCATCTTCATCAAAGCTCACTACATTGCTGTTGTAATATATTAGTGAGATTAAGCTTAAACGATTAAGAGAAATATCACAGTTTGTGATTATCGCTTTTAAGAAGCAATTGTAAACTCTTAGAATTGATTACATTAAGTTGTAAGGAACTAGAGTGATCGTGTGGATCAGAATACTCTAGGAAGTCTTAGGAGTGAACTAAGCAGATTGTAACTAGAGTGATTGTGTGGATCAGTAGACTCTAGAAAAGTCTTAGAAGGTATCTAAGCAGTTGTTCCTGGAGTGATCAGTGTGTGATCAGAAGACTCTGGAAGACTTAGTTGCTGACTAAGTGGAAAACCATTGTAATCCGTGCGATTAGTGGATTAAATCCCCAGTTGAGGTAAATCATCTCTGCGGGGGTGGACTGGAGTAGTTTAGTTAACAACGAACCAGGATAAAAATAACTGTGCAATTTATTTTTATCTGTCAAGTTTTTAAACCTACACTTATTCAAACCCCCCCTTTCTAAGTGTTTTTCTATCCTTCAAATAGCAGCTGCAAATTTTCTTCATAAAATAAAGAACAACCATCACATGTTTCCTAAAATGCCTCAACATCCTGGATGCCTTCGATGATCGTTCATGTAGCTTTCCAGAGTTTATTCAATGTTTTTCTGAATATCTCTGACGATTATCACCTTTTACCCAACTGTTTCTTTCATTAAGTCTTTTACTCATTCCATTTATAGTTTGTCTCTCGTGGCGCTATATTCCCCACAGAGATTCGAGTCTGTCTCATATCATATCATACACAAAAATAAAAAAAGAGTTCATACATTCATAACATTCTTGGGGCATCTAAGGTTAAAAATCAGATTTTGTTTGTATTTAAGTATCTCATATCTTGTCGAGACAAAGTTTTCAATCTTCATATCTTGTCGAGACGAAGTTTTAAACTTTATTTTAGTTTTACTTTTTTTATTACACCTCCCTCTTGATATTAATTTTTATTTTACTGAAATATACGCTACTAAAGTCTGTGACCCATACTCACAAAATATTCACTCTACATCATCCTATTGTGAATTGGTTTAGGGAGGCCATTATTGCCTCCGGACTTTCCGGACTTTATTGTTTCGGTTACAACACCATTAGCCACGGAATGCAGGGGGCATTCGTTGAGAGTTGGCACAAGGAGACATCGTCTTTCCACTTTTCGATTGGAGAGATGACAATCAATTTGGATGACGCCGCCTGCCTGCTACACCTTCCTATTTGAGGGAGTTTCCTTAACCACTCCCGCATCACTCGTGATGTTGTCATCGAGTGGATGGTTGAGTATTTGGATGCTCAACCAGAAATGACAGTTGAGCAATGTTCCTCGACTAATGGGGCACATGCGAAGTTCTCATTCTTGAAGGACATTTATAACAACCATCTCATTGTGGCAGTTGATTCCGAGAATGAGGGCAGTGACTTATTTGTTCAGTATCACCATTAGTGTGCTTTGAGGTGTTACTTCATGTTCTTGGTTGGCACGTTCCTTTTTGTGGACAAAAGTGCTAACTACTTGGATGTAACATACCTCCGATACTTCATGGATTTGGATGCGGTGAGGGAGTGGAACTTAGGGGCCAGCTATTTGGTATACCTATACCAAAAGCTGAATGAAGCCTCTAAATGGAGGACGAGACACCTTACAGGCTCTTGCACTCTGTTGACAGTACCTTTCGTTCCCACTATTAAATTTATTTTACTATTAATAATTTTTTCTTACATGTATCTTATTCGTTTTTCAGGCATGGATCATTTCTCACTTCCACTCATTCATGGATATGCTCTTGATCTTGACTATACGGAGGAGATGCTAAGGGCTTCCACGTATCTCCCCCATAGAGGGAATCAGGTTGTGCTGCCGTTCCGGTTTTATCTTGATTGAACTATTCATGATGACATCCTATGGACGCCGTTTGAGGATCACAAAGAGATTATCCCATTCGACTCCATCTATTTGGACTCCAAGTGGCTGGCATGTGGGACAGCCATATGGTCAGCTATTTGTCGAAGCGATGCATGCGACAGTTTGGCTATGTCCAGGCCATACCCTGATCTCCATCTCAAGCTGCTCCCGACACCATTATTTGTTAGGATCTCGATGACATCTTTGAGGATTGGGAGCAGCAATATGGTGCCACATGACTATCGGTTGATGCAGGCATCCAACAGTTGGCATTGTATATAGGGATACATGGAATGGTTCTACATAATGTCACACCTTATCATGACACCAAATGCTCCTGGACGTCAATCTAAGCCAGCTCATGAGGATATTTTGGAGAACCAGCAGGATAAGGATGACCATGCCACTCATGTTTTTCCGATATGTCTACGGATACAGGCGATTGGACAAGAGGCTTTGGACTTAGGGATCACTGAGAGGGGCGAACCTGAGGCGGTGAACATCATGGAGAGGGTGGTTAGAGAGACAACGACTACGGTGGGATACAAGAGGCAAAGGAGGGGCCAGGGGTGAGGATTAGGCATACGCAGTAGGATATGCTTTTTTTATTCCAGAACAATTCATGTCTTATATTTTACTATTTTTAGAGCAACATTTTATACTTATTATCGTTTGATATTTCTTAACATTTCCCGTTCCCATTTTTATTATTGTTTTAATCTAATTCAGAATCAAAATTTTGATGAATTTTTTAAAAAAAAATCACTGTTAGGGGTGATTTCGAAGTTGCATATCCGAAACACCTTTCAAAAGTACAAAGGGTATTTTCGGAGATGCATCTCCGAAAACACCTCTTTTATTGTGCGTTCGGAGATGCATATCTGAAAAATATTTTGGGATTTTAAGGTTTTTTTTTTACCCACTACAAGGTGGAAAAGGGAATTCTCAAATGATGATGAGAATAGAATGGGCCAAAGCTCCAAGTCCCGGTCAGGCCCAAACCAAAAGTAGCTGATGATGATGATGTACCTGAACGGGTGATGATGGAAGATTAAATCTGTTTTGCGTCTTCTTTCCAATGAAAGTGTGGGTCTGTAAAAAAACGCATATGTATGTATGGTGCCAAAAGAATGTAAATCAAATCCAACTCTTGTTTTATTCTATGTACGATTATTTAGACAAACAAACAATTATTAGAAGTACAATAAATTCAATTATTATTATTATTAATATTAAAGTGTAAGATTAAAATGAATAATGTAAATTTAGTGATTAACAAAAATTCAAGATTTAAAATGTGAAATCCTCAAATTCAATTATTAAATCAAGTTCGAATATACAGAAGTAACTTGGATATGAGTTAATGCAAAAATAGATTTTTATGGACATGGACATGCATAATAGATAGGTTTTTTTTTTTGGGACATAGATGGATCAAAAATAGATTTGTTGTTTTATGCCAAATTAGTTTTTTATTTTTTTTTTATTTTACATAAATGGAGAATGAATAGATTTGTTGTTTTATGCGAAATTATGAATGGATGACTATGAATGGTTGTGAGGAAAATCGAACTTTTGACCTCTTATGAATGATAAGAAAAAACTGTTAGTCAACATATTGACTTTTTTTATTAGACTTGAAAAAAGAGCTATGCATGAATGAATCTAATATGATTAGATGAGTAAAAGTCAAATTGTTGACAATGAAGCCATGAGGCGAACGTAGGGCAAAATTTGGTGTATGACAGAAGAACACATAAGTAGTTTGAATAGCCATCCTGGTGGTACTAAAGTGTATCAAGACTTGAAGAAATTATTTTGATTGATAGGAATGAAGAAGGACAAACCGTTTGGTTTAATGCAACCGTTGGATATTCTGGAATGGAAGTAGGATGTCATTTCCATGGATTTTGTGACGAGTTTGCCTACGACTTCTAAAGGAAATAATTCAGTTTGGGTGGTAGTGGATAGATTGACTAAATCAACTCATTTGATTCCAATAAAGATCAGTCATTCATTGCAGAATTTAGCTGAAGTGTATATTGAGAAGATCCTTACTTTGCATGGTATTCCTTCGAGTATTATTTCTGATAGAGATCCAAGAATCACATTGAGTTTATGGTAGAGTTAGCAGGAAGCCATGAGTACTAAACTAAAGTTGAGTTCTGCTATTCATCCACGAATGGACGGTCAGACAGAGAGGACTATCCAGTCTTTGGAGGATTCGCCGAGGGCTTGTGTTTTGGAGCAGGGAGGTAGCTGGGACAATTACTTACTGTTTATTGAGTTTGCTTACAATAACAATTTCCATTCTAGTATTGGAATGGCACCGTATGAGGCTTTGTATGGAAGGAGGTGTATGACTCCTTTTTATTGGTATGATTCCAGTGAGAGTGTAGTGCTTGGACTTGAGATCGTTTAGCATACTACTGAGAAGATCAAAATGATTCAAGAGAAAATGAAAGCTTTGCAAAGTTGTCAAAAGAGTTATCATGATAAGAAGAGAAAATCACTTGAGTTCTAAAACAGAGATCATGTGTTCCTGAGTGTCACTCCTGTGACATGTGTTGGCCGCGCTTTGAAATCTCGAAAGCTCGCGTCGCGTTTCATTGGTCCTTATTAGATTTCAAAGAGAATGAGAAAAGTGGCCTACAAAATTGCCTTAACGTTGTTTCTTTCGAATCTTCATGATGTCTTTCATGTGTCTCACTTGCGAAAATACATTCCTGATCCGTCTCATGTGATTCAAGTGGATGATGTGCATGTTAGAGAGATCTTGATTGTTGAGGCATCTCCCTTGAGAGTAAAGGGTCGAGAGGTTAAACACTTTAGAGGCAAGGATATCGTCTTTGTAACACCCTTCTAAACCCCGCGGAAAATAAATAAATAATCAGAGTAAAAACATAAACACATGGTGCCACAATTATTTAAAATAAATAAACCAACTATGGTCAAAAGTCATGCTTCATTAGGAAACGATTTACCAAAATATAATCATGTTTATCATAGCGGAATAAGAAAACATCGTCAATACAACCAATGGAAATATAATTCAACACCAAATAAAATAAAGTAATCTCATAAAACTCTAAAACTATCGTTCCCCAGTGTTACAAGATCAGAGCATGACCGACACGACCCAACATACGAGTCATCCTCACCGAGCACTAATGCCGCTACTCCTCAATCTGAAAAATATCAACAAGTAAGGGTGAGTCTCATTCTCAATTAATCAATGTTATGCATTCATAAGCAACAAAACATCATAATATATCATTCACCCAATTTATCATATATTCAGATATTCAATTATCATTCATCAATCACAACAAATACAACAATCACAACAAATACAACACCAAACATAACACTGAAATTCATTCAATCATGTTATGACAAGGATGCATATGACTAACTGACACTATGCATGTCGTACCAATAAACCGTGGAATTAATCCACCTGACCAATCTACGCCTCATCGAGATACGGCCTAACCGACACAAATTCCGCACAATGGGAATTATGTCCACCATTTGATCCAAACATCACCGGGATCCATCACCGAATGCATATGAATGAATGTACACATATACCATACTTAAAAACATCACCGATCCGATGTACCGCATCGTCTCATCATAACTCACCATTTTCATCACCGAATAAGTATGTACACGCTGGACAATCATTCAATTATTCACATATATTTACATCAAATATATCATTCAATCATCACCGTCATATTATCACAACAATCATGATAATAGTCACAACAAATCTATCCCGCATCAACACATTGTCACATTCAAGAAAATATGCACACAATGTTACATTTAATCATACATGTAAACATACAACATATAATCATCACATTAATAATAATAACGGTTCATTCACCATCACACTAAAACATTGTCATGTTTACACAATTCCACATATGCACAATGTATATCACCAATAACTCACCAAAAGCAACACCGAATGATATATTCGATTCCAACACCATCCATGATTATATCACACATAATAATATCAATATATATTCAATTCTAGTATCATCATTATTCAATCGTATCACATATAATCATGTCAAAACACCTCCCAGATACAACGAATTCAAAGTGGTTACATCACCATACAACACATTGTTACATTCACACATATATGTACACAATGCTACAAATCCATCAATTAAATTGAATCAACATTCATAATAAAATAGGAACACTGCCCATTTCACCAATTCATCATCTAAAGCTTTGAATTAGCTTCGCAGCGCTCGAAACGGCGCTCAAAACGGATGTACGGTCTGAAAGTTATGACCTCCGGATAATTTGTCAAAAATTGGATGTTATGCGTCGACGCAAAACCCCCTTCAGGTTGACGCATTGGATTTCCTGTCCCCCTCGGGTATGCGCACGCTGACACTATAGGTCGATGCAATGCTGACATTCAGGTCGACGCATCTGACACTTAGGTCGACGCACACTTCGCAGATGCAGAATTTTTCTGCGATTTTAACATATTTCTTCTCCCAATCTCATCCAAATCGCACCAAAACAGTCCCATACCAAAACCTCATCAATTAACATAACATAATACAAATATAACACGTTTTAGTGATCATCTAACACTAAAATCATTCATCATACTTCAAAAATAACACATTATAACCATCAATCATACAATTTCATCAATTATCTCAATTCATGACGGACCTAACGATACCAATTCCCAATATATCCAATCGAATCGAATCACATGTTAATCCATCCTATTACTTATAATCACATAATAGAAATTAACCGGAAGAGTCCCCCCTTACCTTAGCCAAGAATGTGGACTTTTCCCCTTCTTCTCCATCAAACCCGTAAGCCTCTTTTCTTCACTTTCAGCAAGAATCTCCAATCTTCAAACTCGCTTATCTCCCTCATCGAGAACCTCCCTGACACGAATTAATATATCAAATCGAAGGAAATTTCGTGTAGAATCCGAATCTTCAAGAATTACCTGATTTGGAGTTACGAGCAGAAAGTTATGGCATGATTTGTGAAGGCTGCCAAAGGGTTGCGAAAATGCTTTTGTCCATGACTTCTCCATCTCTCCCTATTAGGTTTTTCTCCTCTCTTTCTCAAATTCCTCTTATTTTCTTGTTTTATGAAAACATAACATAATTTAGTAATGGGCTCCTTCACATTAACACCCCCACATTACTAACTCCACCAATGGCCCAACGACTAACATTTTATTATTTCCAATTAATTTCGATAAAATGCTAATTTCGAATAATTAATTTAAATCTTAATTAAATTAATTAAATAAGAATTTTCGGGATGTTACAGTCTTGGTGAAGGTTGTTGGGGGGGGGGGGGGGACCTGCTGGTGGACACCTGACGTGTGAGCTGAAGAGTCGGATGAGGAGAATCTTATCCGAAGATGTTTCGTTCAGGTAATTTTCGAGAGCAAAAATTTATATGTGTGGGAGAGTTGTAACACCCCGAATTCAATTTATTTAATTGAATTAGTTTCCTTTTAATTAATTACTAAGTGATTTATGTTATTTATTTTAATTATGGATATATGTATGTCATGTGGTAGCTGGGGATTGTTAGAACTTTAATTAGTTTATTTAATTAAATTAGTAGGAGACTGATTAAATAAATAAATTAAAATAAAATAATACAATGAGATTTAGTTGGAAAATAAGATTTTTAGAAAAATAATAGAAAATAGTACTGTTTGGTAGAATATTGAGTTATTATATTAAATTATAAAATAAATAGAATTAGAGTTAGTAGGGCATATTGGGGATAATCAATTAAGGAGAATTGGGTTTTTGGGATTAAAAGATGGATTAATGTAACGTGAAACTTCTCAGTATGTGAAGTTAGAATTTTTTGGAGAAAAGAGGCAAGAGGCAAAGACCTTAGGAAGAAAAGGAGAGTTCACCATTGTTGAAGAGAAATTGCTGGAAAAACTACGTAAGAGGAGGATACTTTGAATATTGGTGTGATTGATGAAAGGTAGAGAGAGATCCTCACTCTCCTCTAAAACTTTTACCATGGTTGGATGTTCTTGAGTTTTAGTATGTTTATGAGGAAAATATGTTATATGCCATGTTATTATAAGAAGTTCGTGCACTGTAATATGATATTTTGATACATGTTGCGTTGAATGATTTCTGAACTTTGTTGGTTGCCATTATTGTGTGCTTGAATCTTTAAAACCTAACATTGAATTTATTAAAAGGGATATGATTATTTGATGTTGGGTTTGCATAATTTGTATTGGTTGCTATACAATTGTTATATAATTATTGTGTTTTGAATTCTGAGCGTTTGGCTTTTTACCGAATTGAAATCGGAGGTTCATCAGGCCTCAGAGAGTGGAAAAACGCAGAATTCGGCATTCTGCAGCAGTTTAGGGCACCGCAAAAGAGCTTACGGGTGTGAGCTACGGTGATGGTCGAAATGTCCAATTAGGCTGATTTAGTTAAGATATTGTTTTTGTAACGCCCATAAATGTGTTTCTCTGATTAATTGTGATGTTTGCTACATTTTCCTAATTTTACCGTTTTCGAGTCGAGTCAGTCGGTAAATATTAATTATGTTAATATTTTACTTATTACTTTCTATGTGTGTAATTATTATGTTTTGGGTGTTATTTGGTTAGAATTAAGGTTTAGTGACATTTGGGCCAAAATTAGAATTTATGAAAGTTGAGTGGGGGAAAATGAGAAGTAGAGAAATAGAAAGAGATATTTTGATAAAGAGAGAAAAAGAGATATTTTGAGATAGTAAGAAAGAAAGAGAACTTGGGGAAGAGAAGAGAAAGAAGAGAAAAACAAAGAGAAGAAGAGAGTTGTAGAATCCAAACCAAGCTAGAGCCAAGAATCCAACCAAGGTAAGGGGGATGAATATAGTTTATCTTGATTGTATGGTTCTTGTAGTTTTGTATGCTTTGTTCTTGTTCTTCCTCTTTTCCAAGCTTGTTCAACAATGGCAAATTGTGTGTTTTGTGAGTTTTGAAGATATAAACTAGATTTTATGGTGTGTATGTGTGCTATGATGATAGATATTCCCATGGATCATGTTTGTTTTTCATTTCTCCATGTTTTCTTGCTTATGAAGAAATTTAGGTCAAAGATGATATGTGATGATCCAACCATATGATAATCATGGATTAGGTGTATATATAGCATGTTTGTGTTGTATTGGTGTTGGGATGAAGGTTTAAATGGGTTTTGAATGGTTTAGAGGGGGCTGAGACGGTCTGTTGCAGAACTGGTTTTTCTGGGTTTACGCAGGTCCGCTGAGCGGAGGGGGTCCGCTGAGCGGAGGTTCTTTTGCAGGAATTCTCTGTCTGGGTCCGCTGAGCGGAGGTTCTGTATTTTTGTTTGGTGATTCCCTGTCTGGGTCCGCTGAGCGGAGCTCAAGCGGACTGTGTGGAATTTTGTTTTTCCAAACTTTGTTTTGTTGTATCTTTTGAACCGTAGGTCGTTTCTACGCGCCGTTTGAAGTATTATGAGAACCCTTGAGTATGCTTTATGATAAAGAGGAGTGTGTTGGTGGTTGAATGATTTTTCATAAATGTATTTTGTGAAATGATATTTGCTAATCAAGTATGTTTTGACGGTATACGTGTGCTGTGTGAATATGAACGCCTGAGTGGCAATTTTGATGATGTATCCGTATAGAATAATATAACCGGTGTGATGTAGATATGTGACCGAGTTATATTGTTGTTGTTGTTGTTATGTAATTGAGTCGTTTGTATGCACAGCATGACATTTCATTACGTTAATGGCGGAATGCTATTAACAGGTGGCCTGAATTGGCAATTATTACCAGTGGGAGCTTAATGCTCGGTAAAAAGGTGTATTTGCCCGAGTGGCAAGAGGTCATCAGTGGGGGCTAGATGCTCGATGACGGTTAGTCGTAGCTTACTGCTCGACAAAGGTGTATTTTCCTTAGGGAAAGAAGTCCCAGCATAATGCTCGGCAAGGTGTATTTGTCATAATGACAAGGAGGAGTTTTACTCCGAATTTGGTACCACATGCATACGCATAGTCGAGTCTCATTCATCATCTTCGGTCTTTATAATTTATGTTATCATCCATGTACCGCATTATTTATATATTGATTGTGGTTGACTTATTGGATTATCTTGTTATATGACTCTTAATGATATTGTTGGAATTACTATATTGATCATGCTTTCATTATGAATTGTATTCTCACCCTTCTGCCTTAATGTTACCTACTCGTGGGTAATGTGCAGGTGATCCGCAAGTGTAGGTGCTCTCTTTGTAGTCGTCCGTTTTGGTGTCGTCCGCTCGTGATACGTAACACCTAAGGGGGGGGGGATCGAACACTTATTTTGTAGATAATGCTTATGGGATCCTTTTGATGTATATTTGATCCTTTTTATGTATTCGTATTATGTATTTTGGATACCTTCTCATGCGATGTATTTTGGAAGGATGTTGTGGATATTTTGTTTACCGATGCATTTATACAAGTATGAATACATTCAGGTGTTTATGTGTATCCGTCCTCTTGATTATTTGTGTTACGCATCTTTTGCGAGTATGTTATGTTTGGTTATGTGGTTACTTAAGTGTAACGCCCTAATTGTTTTTATGAATTTAATTTTTATACTCTGATATTTGTACCTATATGCCTGGGTAGAATTGGGGTGTTACAGTTTTCATTATAACTTGAGTTCCTTGACTCCATTTGAGACGCGATTTGAAGTGTTGGAAAGCTAACACATAGTATTATCTCTTGGTGGCATCCTAAGAGACTAAATGTACATTTAAGGGCGTGGATTAATTGATTTCCTTAAGGTGTAATATTATGTGATGGTTAATGATGATGAAATAATCTTAATTATTGTGATCGATTTTATTGGTGAATTTGGATGTTAATTGACGTATAGATGATGGTTTGATTGTTATATAATATGTGTTGTGAATGTGAATAATTGATTGTGAATATGTGTTGAATTATTATGATTACACTGGGATGTATGTTCGTGAAACTAATTGATTAAATATTATATGTGATTATAATAATAAAACAATCATAAATGTTGTGTGTTTGGTGAAAAATTCTGTGACATGCACATAATCGCGATTGTTGTATTGTGGTGGTACTTCAGAAGGGGGAACTGCATTAATGCTATTTTTCATGTTGTTTATGGTTAGAAGGGGAACCGTAAACGAGTTGTTGTTGTTGCGTTAATGTATGTCATGCATCATTTTGTGTCGTGTAACGAAAGAGGTGAGTCACGAGTTCAGAAGGGAAAACAAATGGCTTGTTCGAAGCTCAAAAGAAGGGGCTCGATTTTCAGAAGGGGGGACATGTTCGTATGAAGAACCATTGTTGAGTTGTTACCCCTTCTAACCTCAATTTCTAATACAAGAGTTGCTTATGAAAAAAAATTACTTATAATTTATTATGAACAATGTCCTTTATGTCTAAAAAGGATGTGTTTGACATAATCATTCTTAATATATGGTAGTTTGACAAAAAGTATTTTGTTTCTTAATCATAGTACTCATTTGTGTTGAGCTTGAAATTGGATTTGTTGAAATATTAGGTTATATGAACTATAAAATAGTTATAAACTATATGTAGTTAGTAGTATACAAAGAAGTGAGTATATAAATGTAATAATTGAATAAAATGTTTTTTTTTTCAAATTGAATTTGTTGGTGGTATTCTAGAGGTGGTATGTGATAAATTATAGTGTTGCGAGATTCTGCAGCGAAAAACTATTTTTCGTCACTTTTTGCACTATACTTCTACAGGTGGATACCATTGAAAAACTCTGTTTTTATTGAATTCACCACACACTTCTTGATATCAACTTAGCATTACAAAGCCTTTATATAGGCTTGAAGGAAACTGATAGAGAATACAAATAGGTTGATAATCAAGATAAGGACTCTTTGGTTCTCTCAATCCTAATGATAAAACTCTACCATAAATCTAAATAAAGACAATCATTATAATGTGATGGTTACACTTCTTTCTTATTGCTTACTAAAGATAGTGGTGGTTACAACACAATAATTTTAACATAATTACCTAAATCATTAATCATGTATAACAAGCTATAGTATATTAAAATAGGGTTAATAGGCATTTACACCCCTGTAATATTAGCGAATTTTGCTTTTTCCCCCTCCGTTGTCAAAGACAGGTTTTGGCAACGATTTTTTTGAAAAAACAGTTGCCAAAACCTGCCTTTGGCAACGGAGGGGGAAAAACAAAATTCGCTAGCATTACAGGGGTGTAAATGCCTATTAACCCATTAAAATAACATATATATGTAACATAAATACATTATAAAAGATCTAAGCAAGTAAAATAAATAGAAAAGGAACAATGCACCATTTGATTCCAACATAAAAGTACTTTGATTCATTCATTAGTATTAGGAAGACAAACAACATATATGTAACACAAGTACAATAGAATACAACAATGTAACAGTTCAGTGGATAACCAAATTCCAGTTGATAACTGTATCTAAAAACATAGCTGATGTATTAATATTTAATTTTGACCTTGCAATTTCCCACTTCTTCACACTAAAATGTGTGGTTATTTTCACTATACTATTTTACCTTATAAAATAAAACACCAATACTAGAATTACAAATGTGTCCAACATCTTGCCAACTTTTATGACTTTACTAGTGACACATAATTTATTCAATTGCTAATATGCCCTCCAATCCAAAATCAATTAACAAGTCTGGAATTCTTTCTGATCTTCCCATTAGTCCCAGTGAGAGGACTGAGTCTACTCAACTTTATCATAGCAGCAACAAAGTCATTGAAAAAAGTAGCACAATTAGTACTATAACTCGTGACCAAACTATCTTGAGATCCATTATTGAAAAGAACTCGATCAGAAAATAATAGTCCTTTCTTAGAAAACAGATCTTTATAGTAATTGTTGTCAAAAGTAGTTGGAGTGAGAGTATCAAGAGGTGCTAAATTGGCGCACCACCAGAACTGGACAAGTTGTTTTTCTTAAGGTGGCAAAGTTTTGGTCAATGTTGGTTTCATTGTATACGCGAGTTCTGAAAAATCTACACTTTCCTTGGCCCATGGTGTGTGCACCTGAAAGGACAGTAAGATCGTTTAATGTTAGACATTTATTTTTAAACATTGTAGTGGGGGTTGATAGGTCAAACGTCGGTCCAGGGATTTGACTATTGGCTGTACTTTAGCTTGCTATTCTAAAACCTCTTCTTCAGAGTGGTACTATCCATGAAAGTCCTCCAAGCTATAAATAAATCAATTTTAATGAGTTATTGAGATTCAGAAAGTGATGATCAATCAAAACTGAAAGTAAAAAAAATAAGCATACTAGAAAACTCCATCTCTTGCTGCAAGAGATAGAATATAAGCACAAGAAACAGTGGCATTACAAGAAGCTTCAACACTGGTTTTAATGGCATCAATCACTTTGAAACCCCTAGCTGTATTTTTGTTAGGTGCTGCATTTTTCTCACCAGTAAAAGTCTCACTATCATCTAATAAGATTGATCCATTGCATCCCTACAAAAATAATATTCTCACATGTTAATATAGTTTTATGAATGTCTTGTATATACAAGTAGTATGAATTATTAGGTGAAAAATGAGTACACGGTGGTTGTCCAAGACTTATTGACTATTTAATAATAAAATAAAAAACAATACAGTGCGTGCGTGCATGTGCGATTGGATGTTATATTATGTTCATAATTTTAGCATAATTACATAAATTATTAATCATGTATAACACACTACATTATATTAAAACAACATATATATGTAACATAAATACATTATAAAAGAAGTAGGAAAGTAAAATAAAGAGAAAAGGAACAATGATTCATTTGATTCCGATATAAAAATACTTTGCTTCATTCATTAGTATTAGGAAGACAAACAACATATATGTAACACAAGTACATTACAACACAACAATGTTACAGTTCAGTTAATAAATACACTTCAGTTTATAACTGTATCTAAAAACATAGCTGATGTATTAATATGTAATTTTGACCTTGCAATTTTCCACTTCTCCACACTAAAATTCGTGGTTATTTTAACTATATTATTGTACCTTATAAGTAAAACACTAATACTATAATTGCAAATGTGTCCAAGATCTTGCTAACTTTTATGACTTTACTAGTGACACATAAATTATTCAATTGCTAATATGCCCTCCAATCCAAAACCAATTAACAGGTCTGCAATTCTTTCTGATATCCCCATTAGTCCCAGTGAGAGGACTGATTCTACTCAACTTTATCGTAGCAGCAACAAAGTCATTGAAAAAAGTAGCACTATTAGTATTATAACTCGTGACCAAACTATCTTGAGATCCATTATTGAAAAGAACTTGATCAGAATGGGATAGTCCTTTTTTAGTAACAAGATCTTTAAGTAATTGTTGTCAAAAGTAGTTGGAGTGAGAGTATCAAGAGGTGCTAAATGGGTGTCACCACCAGAATCTGGACAAGTTGTTTTTCTTAAGGTGGCAAAGTTTGGGTCAATGTTGGTTTCGTTGTATAAGCGAGTTCTGAAAAATCTACACTTTCCTTGTCCTATGGTCTGTGCACCTGAAAGGACAGTAAGATCATTTAATGTTAGACCTTTATTTTTACACATTGTAGTGAGGGTTGATAAGTCAGATGCCGGTCCAGGGATTTGACTGTGGCTGCACTTTGGCTTGCTGTTATAGCATCTCTTCTTATGAGTGGTACTATCCATGAAGGTCCTCCAAGCTATAAAAAATTTAATTTCAACGAGTTATTGAGATTCTGAAAGTGATGATCAATCAAAACTGAAAGTAAAAACAATAAGCATACCAGAAAAACTCCATCTCTTGTTGCAAGATCTAGAATATCAACACAAGAAACATTGGCATTACAAGAAGCTTCAACGCTGGTTTTAATGGCATCAATCAATTTGAAACCCCTAACTGTATTTTTGTTTGGTGCTGCATTTTTCTAACCAGTAAAAATCCTAGTATCATCTAATAAGATTGATCCATCGCATTCTTACAAAAATAATATTCTCACATGTTAATATAGTTTTATGAATGTCTTGTATACAAAAGAGTATCAATTATTAGGTGAAAAATGAGTACAAGGTGGTTGTCCAAGACTTAATGACTATTTAACAATAAAATAATGAAACAATACAGTGCGTGCGTGCATGTGCAATCGGATGTTAAAATTTGTCCATATTCCATTGAAAAACTACGTTTTTATTGAATTCACCACACACTTCTTGCTATCAACTTTGCATTACAAAGCCTTTATATAGGCTTGAAGGAAACTGATTGAGAATACAAATAGGTTTAGAATCAAGATGAGGAATCTTTGGTTCTCTCAATCTTAATGATACAACTCTACCATAAATCTAAATAAAGACAATCATTATAATGTGATAGTTACACTTCTTTCATAATGCTTACTAAAGATAGTGGTGGTTACAACACATTAATTTTAACATAATTACCTAAATTATTAATCATGTATAACACGCTACAATATATTAAAACAACATATATATGTAACACAAATACATTATAAAAGATGTAAGTAAGTAAAAGAAAGAGAAAAGGAACAATGATTCATTTGATTCCGACATAAAAGTACTTTGCTTCATTCATTAGTGTTAGGAAGACAAACAACATATATGTAACACAAGTACATTACAATACATCAATGTTACAGTTCAGTTGATAAATACACTTCAGTTTATAACTGTATCTAAAAACATAGCTGTTGTATTGATATGTAATTTTGACCTTGCAATTTTCCACTTCTCCACACTAAAACGTGTGGTTATTTTCACTACACTATTTTACCTTATAAAATAAAACACCAATACTATAATTGAAAATGTGTCCAAGATCTTTCTAACTTTTATGACTTTACCAGTGACACATAAATTATTCAATTGCTAATATGCCCTCCAATCCAAAATCAATTAACAATTCTGCAATTCTTTCTGATCTCCCCATTAGTCCATGTGAGAGGACTTATTCTACTCAACTTTATCATAGCAGCAACAAAGTCATTGAAAAAAGTAGGACTATTAGTACTATAACTCGTGACCAAACTATCTTGAGATCCATTATTAAAAAGAACTTGATCAGAATGGAATAGTCCTTTCTTAGCAACAAGATCTTTATAGTAATTGTTGTCAAAAGTAGTTGGAGTGAGAGTATAAAGAGGTGCTACATGGGTGTCACCACCAGAATCTGGATCAATTGTTTTTCTTAAGGTGGCAAAGTTTGGGTCAATGTTGGTTTCATTGTATATGCGAGTTCTAAAAAATCTACACTTTCCTTGGCCTTTGGTGTGTGCACCAGAAAGGACAGTAAGATCATTTAATGTTAGACCTTTGTTTTTAAACATTGTAGTGAGGGTTGATAGGTCAGATGTCGGTCCAGGGATTTGACTGTGGCTGCACTTTGGCTTGCTGTTATAACATCTCTTCTTCCGAGTGGAACTATCCATGAAGGTCCTCCAAGCTATAAATAAATTAATTTCAATGAGTTATTGAGATTTTGAAAGTGATGATCAATCAAAACTGAAAGTAAAAAAAAAAAAGCATACCAGAAAAACTCCATCTCTTGTTGCAAGAGCTAGAATATCAACACAAGAAACAATGGCATTACAAGAAGCTTCAACGCTGGTTTTAATGTCATCAATCACTTTGAAACCCCATAACTGTATTTTTGTTAGGTGCTGCATTTTTCTCACCAGTATCATCGAATAAGATTGATCCATCGCATCCCTACAAAAATAATATTCTCACATGTTAATATAGTTTTATGAATGTCTTGTATGCAAAAGAGTATTAATTATTAGGTGAAAAATGAGTACCAGGTGGTTGTCCAAGACTTATTGACTATTTAACAATAAAATAAAGAAATAATACAGTGCGTGCGTGCATGTGCGATCAGATGTTATAATTTGTCCATATTTCCATAGATGGACTACCAAGAAATATAAGAAACAAATAACTACACTTATGTTATAGGTGTTTGTCCTTAGTTTTGTTTTGTGCATAGACGTTGCTTTTTGTGGCTGAATCGTGAGCGATCGCCGTGTATATATCGTCTTTTGAATTAATCAAATTTTATTGGTTAAAAAAAACATAATAAGATCTATCAATCATAAAAATTGGAGAACCCTTAGTACACTTGTACTTACATAGGCGTTGCTTTTGTAATTTTTCTATTATTGCCAGCGTTACCAAATTATTTGTGATACTCTCTATAGTTTCTCTCTTTGCATGTTGCACCAATGCACAACTTGTTAATATAACTTCTATGGTAGAACTTGTCCTAGTCTTGAAACAAATGTTCGTAATACAATGATCAGTGCTATCAAAACTGAAGCCAGAATTGGTGCTTCCATGACTGCTTTGTTAATGTAAGATAATCTTCAAATATCATTTATTTATGCATTATAGTTATTATTTAATTCTACTTTAATGTCACGGACTGTAATTTTTCTTAACATGTGAGTTTTATTTTTTTGTTTATGGTGGTAGGGATGTGAGAAAAATGCTGGACCTAACAAAAACTCAGCTAGAGGTTTTGAAGTGATAGATACAATTAAAACCAACGATGATGCTTCTTGCAATGCCACTGTCTCTTGTGCTGACATTCTAGCACTTGCAGCTAGAGATGGAGTTTTCCTGCTGTGTTTGTGTTTTTTTTTTCTACTATTATTTTGATTCATCGTCGCGCCTTGTAATTAATTCTCAAAAAATTTTCTATATAGCTTGAATGACCGTCATGGATAGTTTGACTTGGAAGGAGAAATGCCAGAATAGCTAATCAAAGTGCAGCAAACAACGAAATCCCTGGACCAACATCTAACTTATCTATCCTTACATCCATGTTTGCCAACAAAGGTCTAACAATAAGATTATTTATTGTTAGACCTTTGTTGGCAAACATGGATGTAAGGATAGATAGGTTAGATGTTGGTCCAAGGATTTTGCTGTTTGCTGCACTTTGATTAGCTGTTCTGGCATCTCTCCTTCTAACTTGAATTGTCCATGTCGGTCTTCCAAACTATATAGAAAATTTATTGAGAATTAATTACAAGGCGCGACCATGAATAATGTACATCTTGGGTTCAGATTTAATAATTTAATAATTTATGTTTGTAGTTCCATAAGCACTTTGCTAATTTATGATGAATAAATAATCTTCATACGGAGAATTTCTAGTAAAAATATAATTAAGGTCATGCAAAGAGACATTATATCCAACTTTAATTTGTTCTTAAATTTTGGTTTGGTAATTATTTAAAACATAACAAGTCTTTATATTTTAAAAAATTCTAAGTTTTGCTAATCAAATCAAATTAGAGTTGGACACATCTTAGGGTTGGGTTGAGCCGAGTCTTTTGATCTACTGATATTTATAATATTTGAATACTTTACTAAACATAAATAAAATTTGTATACGGAACAAAAAATCTAATATTAATTTAAATATTTTTATATACAAAAAATGGTATTTATGATCTAAATATTTTGATAAAAAATGGTATACGGGAACAAATCTTTTATTGATTTAAATATATATTAAAATTTACTATTGATCCAAATATTTTTTTAAACGATACCTAAACAAAAATAATATTTGTATATGAAAAAAATTATTATTGATCTAAAAATTTTTATATAAAAAATGGAATTTATGATCAAATTTCTTTTGATAAAAAATTGGTATATGAAAAAAAAATCTATTATTGATCTAAATATTTTTATATACGAAAATTTAATATTGATTCAGATATTTTTGATAACAATACTTAAACAAAAATTATATTTGTACACGGGAACATAAAGTTATTGATCAAAATATTGATTATTAATGGGACATGAATTACTGTTTAAAATATTTTTTTATTAAATATACATTCATTATTATTTTTTCACGGATAATCAGTCATTTATGAATGGTTTAAACTTCCTTTATCCGACAACCGCATACCATAGTGCCTTGTTTTTGTAAGGGTTGCACCCCTAGTGCGAACTTTTCAATCAATTGCTTATTAAAAAAAAAAAGAACTATAGTTAAAAAAACTTATAGTGTATTACAGTATTATTTCTATCTTCATCAAAAGCATTGATTAAGGAATTGATAGCTAAAAGACTTTATTTGTTTTATTTATGTCAACTTTTGCTATTTTATACACCAAAAAAGGTTGATAGATGATACTCATGTATTAAAGAGATATGTAATGCTAATATGACACACAAAACCAAAACTATACGCGTGTCTTATTTGGATTATCTTCAATTCATACATGCACTCTCCTAATATTCCATTTCGTTTTGTTTGTGTTTTAACTTTTGTCTCCAAATCTCATTGCATTACGTGCTCTCCACACTATTTTCTTTCAATAAATAGATATCATGGGAAAACTATGTACTAGTACCATATAATTTTTACTAAGGTTAAAATTATAAACTAACTAATTGAATTTCTAATAATAACTAAAATTAGCAGTTGGATTTGTTTATAAATTTGAAATGATATAGAAAATATTTGATTAATCTTTTTAATTAATTTATAGGAATAAAATTGAGATATAAAATGATAAGTTACACATAACTAGAAATAGTTTAATAAAATAAGTTATAAATGGCTAGAAATAGTTTATTAAAATAAGTTATAAACTGATAGTATATATTATAAATTAATGAGGAAATGACACCTATCAAAATGATTCTTTTGCCCTTCAAATGATAGAAAGATGAAAAAATCAGTACTGTTTAAGGTGTCCAATATTATATTGAAAAATACTGGTGGAGTGCAACCCACACCTCACCTCTTAAATGTTTCTTTCTTTTATTTGGAAGTCATTCACGTGATAAAAGGTAAAGAAATTGAGAGCTTATACGTGTGGAATTTTCTTTTAAATAACTAAGTTTTAAAAAGAAATACCAAAATCAATCAAGTTTTCAGTTTATTTACCAAATTGTTTAGGTTTGGATACCGTAAAGGGTGTGAGCGCCATATCATTTGGCGCATTAGTTTGCTATATGCCAAACCATTTGGCGCAAACTAATGCAAATTAGGGCAAAATGATTTAAGCCAAATCATTTGGCGCATTAGGGCAGCATGCAACACATAGGCGCCATTTGGTATGACTCCTATGTGTTGGGGTATTTTATTTAAAAAAATATCTGTTTTGTGTTTTTTCGCGCAACCCACACCTCACCTCTTAAATGTTTCTTTCTTTTATTTGGAAGTCATTCACGTGATAAAAGGTAAAGAAATTGAGAGCTTATACGTGTGGAATTTTCTTTTAAATAACTAAGTTTTAAAAAGAAATACCAAAATCAATCAAGTTTTCAGTTTATTTACCAAATTGTTTAGGTTTGGATACCGTAAAGGGTGTGAGCGCCATATCATTTGGCGCATTAGTTTGCTATATGCCAAACCATTTGGCGCAAACTAATGCAAATTAGGGCAAAATGATTTAAGCCAAATCATTTGGCGCATTAGGGCAGCATGCAACACATAGGCGCCATTTGGTATGACTCCTATGTGTTGGAGTATTTTATTTAAAAAAAAATCTGTTTTGTGTTTTTTCGCGCAAAGTTTTTGATTCCGGTCTTTTATTTTCGTAAAAACGTCCGATAAACCGATTTCGTAAAATTCTTATTAACCCTAAAAAATGTTTGCGTTGTCGATTTCGGTTTTTTAATAAAGCATACTTTATTGATGAAAGACTAAAGAAAGGTTACAAGAGGTGGTAAACAAAATTGATACATTGTCGTAAAAATAAATTACAAAGTAGATTAAATTTGCAACGAGGTCGAACCATGACTAGGACATTTATTTTTATTGTGCCCCACTTGACGATAAATGTTGCATTTTCTTTCCATTTTGTCGTGGACGTCCATTTCAGTTCTAATCCGCGTACTACTGGGGCGACCCTTTTTCTTTCGCCACATTGCGTCATTATGCCTAACTACCTCCCCATCATACTCAGGCCAGTAATCCTCCTTGGCTACCACTGGAAACGCAACACTATAAACTCTGAGCAATGTCTGAGCCTTGTAAATTGGAGACAGTAGTGATATTGCGTCGCAGTGCGCAAATGCACATGCCGCTATGACATGTGAGCAAGGCATACAGAAAGTTTGAAATTTCCACAGTCGCACCAATGGTCGTCTAGCAGAACCCGATATTGTTGTCTTGGAAAACCCTCATTGTGGTCAATTGTTTCGCGAACACTGAAGGTGCGGTTGAATCGATCGAAAGCAGTTACTTGATGAGTGTTTGCTTTTGCCGATTGCTCTTGCATAAATTTCATGCAACTATCACTAAATAATTGAACCGATTCTCTAACATCACTCCACTTCTTGCCTCTCTTTGAGAATAGCGAAGCCATCCTAAAGTAGGTTGCCTCCACTAGTGCATTGATAGGAAGGTTACGAATGCCTTTGAAAACTCCATTCATAGATTCTACCAGATTTGTCTTCATGTGGCCCCATCGCACGCCGTTGTCATAAGCCCTTGTCCATTTCTCCCTAGAAAGGTTATCTATCCAAGTTCCCGCATCTGGAATTGTCAGTACAATCTCACTCCAATAATGCTGGAATGTAGGTTGGGTTAATGCATAACCAGCATTGACCAGGGCCTTTCTGAGTTGCCTATCCTTGATCTCCCGCATGAAGTTCTGGGAAATATGCCTATTAATTCATTGAAATATGCGTTGAACATTTGATTGAACTGTAAAGAAATTACACAAATCAAAGAAACTGCGACATCTAAGAAATTACAACGGTTAAAACAATGTCTTCTCTGTCCTACATCATCCGAGTGCATTGGATGTCATCCTCCATATTCTCCCACCAACGTTGCCTTTCAAGTACAACACCACCCCTTGTTCTAAGCCTCTTGATACTTCTGATCTCTTCGCCGGGATTGTACTCCCCATCCAAAAACCTCAGGATAGTCCTTTTGAGTTGGTCCATGGAATGGATATTCTAAAGCATAACTGGCATGGGAGGTTTGACGGGAGAGAATATGACATGCCCGTTCCTTCTACGATACTCCGGTTGATAGTCGAGCCGCTTCACGGGTGGTGGAGGCTCTGATCTCCGATGCGCGTCATCTGGCTTAATGCGAGATCTCATCCTTAATTTGCGTGTGTAGTTTTTCACACATAAGAAACCCTAATTTATAGATGGACGCACGCCTATCTTACTGTCCCTAACACAGACGGTATGGGACATCAGGATAGCTTCATTACAAGACAAAACAGAAACCCTAATTTTCAAAAAATTAGGGTTTCCTAGAAGGCGCCATACCATATGGCGCATAGGAAGAAATTTTTCCAGGAAGGCGCCATACCAAATGGCGCATATGTATTGCACCTTTAGTGAATGCGCCAAATCATATGGCGCATATGTAGATGTGCCACAATTAGTGGTCCCTACCTGTCACGCTTGCGTCTGAATGATTCATGTCTGTTGCATGCGTCTGAAACGATTCCAGCAAGTTCCTATGATCTGAAATGATTCCTGCTACTATTGCATGCATGCCACACTATCCTGTCACCTACTTCTACTATTGCATGCATGCCACCCTATCCTGTCACCTACTTCTGCTCTGCATGCATGTCACCATGTCCTGTCACCGAAAGCTATGCTGCATGCCACCCAATTCTGCACAGGCAACACCTAGCACAATTGAATGTGTTAACATGTCCAACATGCAACATGTTACCGTTTCAGCCTTCTCACTACATATACTAGCTTGGCCTCTGCATATTTCTCATCACCATCACTCATTTACTCTCACCAAAATCATTTTGTTTTCAAATTCCAAATTTCCAGTCTGGAAGCATGTCTCTCTTAACCATGGGAAATGCCCACCGAGGAACCAGGGAAAACATCGAAACATATGTAAGTATTTTACTTATAGTTACAAGCCTATTATGTTATAACTGCATCGTCGCTCCAGATGAACATTTAAAACCATATTTACGATTTGTTGGTTTCGAGGCCATCGGCAGTATCGCAGAGTCATCCATAGATCACAAATTTGTTTTGGCCTTGTTAGAACGTTAGAGGCCGGAGACCCACACATTCCATCTTCCAACAGGGGAGTGCACAATAACCCTGGAGGATGTACACATGTTGTTAGGCCTTCCAGTAGACGGTAAGGCCATTAATGGTTGTGTAATGCAAGCCAATTCTCTTTGCCAACAGGAATTGGGTATAGATCTGATAGAGGGAGACACAGGTTCTAGGGGACAGGGGGTAAACCTCAATAACTTAAAGATATATTATAGGGACTTTCAATTGAACGACGATTCTTCCAAAGAAACGATACTCATGAAAACCAGGTGTTACCTGATCTTGCTCTTTGGAAATGTTTTATTTCCAGACAGTACCGGTAACACCGTAAATTTTATGTATTTATGTTTGTTAATTGATTTTAATAGAGTGGTTCAATATAGTTGGGAGTCTGCTGTCCTGACTATGTTGTACCAATCCCTTTGCAAGAATGCAAAAAACGATTCTTGTACATTCTATGGATGCGCTCTATTGGTGCAAGTTTGGGGGTGGTAGAGAATGCCTATACTGGCCCTAGTAAACAGAACCAACTGGACCTCCCCATATGCAATGATGTAATTTTTTAATTCATATTTTTAATGCAAAATAATTTGATTAGGGTTTACTTTAACTGACACATTTAAATTGCGTTTTAGATTTTGCGTGAAAAAGATGGACTTCACGAAAAATACGCGGTCAAATATCACGATGTACCGCCAGCTGATTGATCACTTACGACCCGAGGATGTATAATCTCCAATCTTTTCCTCTTTTATAAGTGTCTTTTTTATAAATATTTGACCGAAATAATGTATAAGTCTTATGCATGCAGTTTATCTGGAGACCATATCTGGAATGCGATCATGAACCAAGAGGCGCAGATGCAGCTATTTGGACTGCAAAAACTTGCATCATTAGGTACAACATCATCGAGATGCATCATAGTGACCGGGTCAAACTCTAGTTCGGGATGCATCAAGGTATACCTGATCCTCCAATTGACTTGGGAGTATGGCATCTTAAACGAGTAAACCATCAGTGGAATCATCAAAATTGGAAGGATTACGCTCCCGAATGGCGCCAGATGTGGAAAGACTGTTGCCAATATGTCCTCAACTTCCCCGTGAGTGATTGTGAGATGAAACCGTCCGCACAGTACATGAGTTGGTACCGTACCGTTACCACCCCTAATTTATTTGTGGCGGATCCGTTCTACTTGATAGGCCCCCGCCTTCACAACTATACCCTACCACAACAACAACAACAAGAACACCAACAAGAACAACAACAACGAGAACAACAACAAGAAGAACAATATCAGTACACCCAACAACAACAAAATCTGTTCCAGACTCCGTCCCATTCCAACCGCAACTACCGCCAACAAAATCTCTTCCAAACGCAGTCCCAACCAAACAATCCAGCTGAGAGCCAACACCAGCACACAAGCCAATACCAGACCCATTCACAACCACTTGGCTTGCAAGGTACTCAAGGTCGTTCGGCCAAAACATTGAGGCTGGTATGTCAAGGCTCCGTCTAAGTCCTGACGAGGGTCCACATGCTGAATCATCTCACCACGGTACACCCTTTGGGTTTCCAACACCGTCCAATCAATTTGGGCTTTATCAAGGTAGTACAAGAGCTGCTGGGTGTTACTTTCCGGAAGTCGTACCCCAACCTACTCCCCCACCACCATTTAGCATTTTTGAGGGCTTGGGTAACCGACTTTACGACAGTCGGTTTCTGGGAAATTATGGTGGCGTTGACGAATTCATTGACAACGACCATCGGAATAACACAATTCCAGGCCCAGCTACTCAATCACAACAAGAACCACGAAGGGGTAGGGGTGGTCCTAGGGTTCGCGGCGGTGTCAACGACCGTCCTCAACGTGTGATAACAAGACCTCAGTGCGGAACAAATGGGCATCTTGGCGATGGAAGACATTAGGCATTGTATCCAAACCCTAAAAGTAATAAAATTTGTTATTTTCGATTTTTTTATATAGACCCGTTGTTTCGATTTCTATTACCGGATGTCAAAATAGGTCTCTAAATGTTAATTAGAAAAATAAAAAAAAATAAAAATAAAAATAAACATGGCATTATGCGCCATTTCAATTGGCTTAATAAAAAAAACCTAGTGCGTCATTTCATTTGGCGCAAATGTATGTCCAATTAGGGCAAGCCAAACGAAATAGCGCATTCATCTATTTTAACTTCTTCTACGCCATTTCATTTGGCGCATACACCTTTTGGGCATCCCAAACCTAGACACTTTGGTAAATAACTTGAAATGTGGTTTTTTTGGTTTTTTTTTTTAAAATTTGAATATTTTAATTTTTTTTTCTATACGTGTGGTTAAGGAATTATGCTAAAAAAAGCTTATACTATATTATAGGAAAGGCTTGATCATATCTTTTATCTTCATCAAAAGCACTAATTAAAGAATTGAGAGCTAAAATACTGGGTAATACCCTCAACTACCATCATCCTAAATGCATTTGATCCAAAAAGCTTTGATTTTATTTATGTCAACTTTTGTAATTTTACATATACCAAAAAAGGTTCTATTTTGTTTGTAGGGTGCTATGTGTGAAAACATTATCAAATGAAGTTCTACATCAATTTGATATTATTAAGTTTAAATGCTAAGCTAATTGTCCTAAGGATATCAATAACACAACAAGAATAATCATTCTCCCTTCACTACAAGAAAATGTCAGATTAGCTACCGTAATTTAGCTACCAACTATATCTGCGGTTATTCTCAGGTTTTGATGGTGAAGTTCAACTACGAATAATATTTTTTCTAGTTATTATATTATATTATTTATTTCTTTATAGTAAATATATAACATTAAAAAAAGACTTGTGCCTTCAATCGAGATACACTTGTTTTCTCTCTCTTAATTTTGAGAAACACATGTACTTTCTCTCTCCAAATATTCTGAAACTCGTATCACTCTCTACTCGAATAGACTAAATGACAATATAATTTCTTATACTATTTATCGAGTCTGCTATTTAACTGCTCCTACTATATATACTTGGTTCATAGAATGGTATACTTATTACTCCTAAACTAATATATGTATCATTCCTAATAATATATCCACTTATAAACTAGAAAATATAACTATTCCTAATGGCAATATCTTTATCATAAGCTTGCATATATATATATATATATATATATATATATATATATATATATATATATATATATATATATACCGCTGTTTGTCAATTCCACTGATACTGCACTGTCTGCAATATGAAGAAAATATATATACATACTACTGTTCAATTGGAATCATCACTTCACTACCTAACGATGTGCCCCGCGACACACTTTAGGTGCCATTTGGCACACACAATTTAAGGGGTGTGCCCCTCGGCACACATCCCTTCCGCCCGACACCTCTTCATCTCTGTTACGCAATTTTCTTTAATTACTCAGTTTTCCTTCGTTTTTCATTCCAGACTTTTATCAACAAATTAATCACAGAACCCAATTTTCCACGAACAACAATATAATTTCACATGGATAGTAAAATTTTATGGAGACAATAACATATAAAACAATTGTTTTGCAACCCAATTACACAAACACAGAGACAATTTCATATAAGCCTAACCCCCACATATCATCCATCATATACCTAGTTATATAGCAAGAACCTCACCCTTACCTTGGATTGAAGGTTGCTTTATAATTTTCTCCGATTGAATTCTAGATTTTTCTTGCCCCTTTTTGTTTCTCCATCCTCTCCTCTGCCTATGCCTCTGCCACCTCCTCTGTCTCTACCACCTCCTTAGCCTCTACCACCTTTTTTCCCACTCGTCCTGGCGCGATGTCCGTGATACACAAGTGGACCATGTGCCATCGCAATCATGTTATCCACTACACGCCTTCCACTAGACCCCTCCGAGAAGAAACCGGCCTCATTGTCTGCATGCCCCATGTAAACTATCTGACAACAACGAGGAAGCACATCTTGAGTGTGGTCCAACTGAGAATGTTGCTATTCAAATATCTCCTAATGAGATGGTCTAGACGGTGATCCTTATACAGTGGGCACCATGTAGGGGTGTGAGACGGTGCCATCAATGCAGCTCCAGTCTCTCTCCGCTCTGATCGTTGGAGCCTCGTCCGATACCATGTTGTTCTGATAGTTAGTAAAGATCTCACCTATATGCCTACGGGTCAAGTCGTTAGGAGCAGAGACAATAAGAAGAAACACGAGGATGTAACTGATCTCGACCGAGGCTGTTACCGATTTCACAAAAGCCCTTCAGACCAGAGGCAGTAAGGATATCCTGGAACAACACCTCTCGTGGCTGCTCCAAAGATAACATCTCATGCCCATGTTTATAAAACTTCTGGGCCTCACGCCACTGAAAATTTCCAACGAAAACAATGTTAATAAGAAACAATGTTACAGATAATAATTTTCCAATGAAAAAAAAGAAGAAATAATCTGTGTAATGTTACCTCTCAATCCCAGACATGTCTTGGAGTATGCTCGGCGTAACCTGTCAGCAGGGACATATCGGATGGACCCCTCCGAAAAACCTTCAGGTGCATCCTCATCGTCATCAGCATCCTCCTATGGTGGGTCATCACCCTCTGGAGGTGGCGCCAGATCAACATCATCTGTAGGAAGTGGGATAAAATATCCTGACGAGGCATGCGGGACGGGGCATGTGATGAACCCTCACCAGCATCCCAACGCCTTCGGGATGAAGAATGGATAAAGGTTGTGCACTAGGCTGTGGACTAGGTTATGCATTAGGTGTAGCCTCAACTGCAGACTCTCCTGGAACAACTGAAACATATGCACCGACTCCTACTACAACTTCCTGGCTCCGTGCACGTCGGACGGATGCATGTTGTGCAACCCATCCATGTATCAATTGGTCCTCTCTGTCAGCCATAAAGTCTACAACGTATAACCAATAAATTTGAATTAGATACAAATAAATTAAAAAAACAAAAAGAATAAAAAGAAACAAAATTTACTTTCAGATATATACATATGAAAAACTTCCGTAGACACAACATATGGGTTGTTCTGGGGATGCATCTACGGAAATACCTTAACATTAACTTGTTCCATAGATGAACCTCTGAAACCTTCTAAAACCTCAACAGTCACGACAATGGCGTCTCTAACCATGAAAATTGATTTTTGAAGCCTTGATCGTCCGTTTAAGACAACAAACAATACCTACATTGTCTCTAAATTATGTTTCTAAGACTATCTAAGGATTTTACCCCTAAAAGTATATTCTAACTCTTTTACGAGAAATACTCGAAAATATTTCAGAAACTCAAAAACTTACCGATTATATTGAGTTTTTAATGTTTTGGAGTGTCTTGATCGTTGAAGTTGATGTTCTCTGTCGAACTCGAATGAAAAAATCAAGTTTGGTGGAAATAAATTTTGGAGGTTTGAGAGAGATTGAAGATGAAAAGTGAAGAATGAGGGAGGAGAAGAGACTCAGGCGTGAATATATCAAGAAAGGTTCTGGAGATACATAACAAGAAATATTTCGTAGATACACCTCCGAAATAAACCAACGTTAATTAGAAAAAGGTGCATCCGGATATACACCTCCAGAAGCAAGGGGTATTTTTAGAAGCGCGCATGGTGCTTAAGAACCCCAAAAAATATACTATTCCCTAATAAAAACCATTACGAGCCAGGGCCCAAAAGTTTCCCTAGCCACGTACAGTCCTCTTCCAACTCAACAAACAAGAGCACATGATCCACATTACTGATAGCAACCCCATTAGAGTGATACTAGGTAAACCTACTTCCTAAATTTACTTTTTTGTCTATTCTATGTATTAAGTTTTAATAAGTACTTATAATTTATTATGAAGATTGTCCTTTATGTCAAAAAAGGATATGTGCTTGACATAATCATTCTTAATATATGGTAGTTTGACAAAAAAGTATTTTGTTTCTTAATCATAGTACTCATTTGTGATGAGCTTGAATTTGAATTTATTGAAATATTAGGTTATATGAACTATAAAATAGTCATCAACTATTTGTAGTTATAGTAGTATACAAAGAAGTGAGTATATAAATGAAATAATCGAATAAAATGTTTTTTTCTAATTGAATTACCTAAATCATTAATCATTTATAACAGGCTACAATATATTAAAACAACATATATATGTAACATAAATACATTATAAAAGATGTAAAAGAGAGAGAAAAGGAACAATGCACCATTTGATTCCAGCATAGAAGTACTTTGATTCATTCATTAATATTAGGAAGACAAACAACATATATGTAACATAAGTACATTACAATACAACAATGTTACAGTTCAGTTAATAAATACACTTCAGTTGATAATTGTATCCAAAAACATAGCTGATGTATTAATATGTAATTTTGACCTTGCAACTTTGTACTTCTCCACACTAAAATGTGTGGTTATTTTCAAAATACTATATGATCTTATAAAATAAAACACCAATACTATAAGTGCAAATGTGTCCAAGATATTGTCAATTTTTATGACTTTACCCATTATTTATTCAATTGCTAATATGCCCTCCAATCCAAAATCAATTAACAAGTCTACAATTCTTTCTGATCTCCCCATTAGTCCCAGTGAGAGGACTGATTCTACTCAACTTTATCATAGCAGCAGCAAAGTCATTGAAAAAAGTAGCACTATTAGTACTATAACGTGTAACCAAACTATCTTGAGATCCATTATTGAAAAGAACTTGATCAGAATGAAATAGTCCTTTCTTAGCAACAAGATCTTTATAGTAATTGTTGTCAAAAGTAGTTGGAGTGAGAGTATCAAGAGGTGCCAAATTGGTGTCACCACCAGAAACTGGACAAGTTGTTTTTCTTAAGGTGGCAAAGTTTGGGTCAATGTTGGTTTCATTGTATATGCGAGTTCTGAAAAATCTACACTCTCCTTGGCCTATGGTGTGTGCACCAGAAAGGACAGTAAGATCATTTAATGTTAGACCTTTGTTTTGAAACATTGTAGTGAGGGTTGATAGGTCAGATGTCGGTCCAGGGATTTGACTGTTAGCATCACTTTGGCTTGCTGTTCTAGCATCTCTTCTTCCAAGTGGTACTATCCATGAGGGTCCTCCAAGCTAAAAATAAATTTATTCCAATGAGTTATTGAGATTCAGAAAGTGATGATCAATCAAAACTGGAAGTAAAAAAAATAAGCATACCAGAAAAACTCCATCTCTTGCTGCAAGAGCTAGAATATCAGCACAAGAAACAGTGGCATTACAAGAAGCTTCAACGCTGGTTTTAATGGCATCAATCACTTCGAAACCCCTAACTGTATTTTTGTTAGGTGCTGCATTTTTCTCACCAGTAAAAGTCGCAGTATCATCTAATAAAATTGATCCATCGCATCCCTAAAAAAAAAAATACCTCACATGTTAACATAGTTTTTAAATTTAAAAAAACATAACCTAAGTAGTAGAATCTTAATAAAGTGGACTTACATTTACAAAGCAATCATGGAAGAACAAGCGAAGTATAGAAGCACCAATTCTTGATTCATTTCTGATTGCACTGGTCATTGTATTGCGTACAGTAGTTTGGAGGCTAGGGCAAGTTGTTGCATAGAAGTTATTAATAAGTTGTGCATTGGTGCAACAAGCTAGAAGAGAAATAATAGAGAGTGTGACACATAATTTAGTAAATGTAGCCATAGAGTTAAATCTACAAATCTTTATAGCTTTAAGCTAACAAAGGAGAGAAGCTAAGGAGGTGTTGTGAAGAAGCATATGAAAGATTAAGCTATATATAGAGGAATTGTGATGGTGCATGCTGCATGCATACAAAAGAAGTTGATAAGAGTCAGACATAGAGGATATGAAAATAATAATTTGTCACAATTTTCAAATTTGACTGCTCATTACGCGCTTAAATTTTTGGAAACAAATGGTGGAGAAAATTTGATATATAAGAACAAGATGGTTGCCCAATAGGAGTTGATTTATTGACTTATACAATAATAAAACAAAGGAAAAAGCTGCAAAAAATGGAAGCTTGTGAAACATTAACCAAAGTTAAAAAAAGATTAAAGTATATGAAGTAGTCGTTGCTGGGTCGACATGCATGTTTAAAAGTGGGAAAAATAGTATTTCATGGTATATTCAATATGTTTTATTTATTTACTTAATTATCATTTTATAATACAAAACTTTTTACTACCATTTAACCGTGTCTAGTATCTATTGAAAAAACATGTCATCATACACATATTGGGAGTTTTTTTTTCATATGCAAGATTAAGTTAATGGGGGTTTTAGGTTATTTGTTAAGGATAAAGGTAAAATTTATAGATATGTCTTATGTTCCAATTTTTGGCACAATTGCTTTCTAGGATAGATTTTTCTAAAGTTCCAATTTTAGTAGGGAGACCATCATTCCAAAGGGATAACCAATATTTTACTCACACTTGACATACCTATATTCTTAATATACAAAAAATTAAATCATATATTTTTTCTTTTATATAATTTTAATTTCTTAAAATTTTAAATTAATATGTGATTTTAAAATTTCATTTTATGTGATAAGATTTCGTTGGAGCTCGTCATTTGGAGTAAATTATCTTAAATTTTATAAGGATAGAAAAAAATTTATCTCTTAATTATCATTTTAAAGTTTAAAATTGTATTAATTACACTTTTATTAAAAATTATCTCTAATTATTTATTACAGAAAAAAGTCAAATAAATTAAAAAATAATTAAAGATCTTATAAATAAAAGAACAAATATTTATCGAAATTTGATCACGTGTACATTTTATTCTTTCGTGAAGTGGGTCGATGTTGTGTTGGGTTATGACTTAAAGAGTAATCACTAGAGCTAGAGCAGTTAAATAAGCTTCAAACCATTAAGTCTTATTTAGTATGCCCTTTAATTATAATTTTCTTCTTCAACTTTTTCTTTACCACAACACATTGCGTCATTATCTCTTTGTGGACACAAGTCAGAGGTTCGATGGACCCTTATTCTTATTTTGAATAATGGTACTAGTAGCCAATAGGTTGGCTTGAGAATTTGTTATGCCATCTAATTATTCTATATCTTACTTTCCATTAAATAATAATATATATATATATATATATATATATATATATATATATATATATATATATATATATATATATATATATATATATATATATATATATATATATATATATATATATATATATATATATATATATATATATATATATATTTATGTATGTATTGCAAAAGAGCGTGGCATGCAAAAGCTCCAATCATCCATTCAACATAAGTAGGTCTATACTAATCATTTGATAATATTATATCATTTTTTATTGTATCATGTCTTTTATTTTATTAGTTTGACCAGTTTATCACTCTAGTTGTATGCATTAGAAAGCAACTTGATTGAAGTTGGGTTAATTAGTCAACACATCTCCAAAGGATATGCTCATCACTAACAACACAATCAACATCCATTTTCCCATTAGCAAGAAACCAAAATATCAAGATATTTAGTTCAAATGCTCAACCAATTATAAATAAAACTAAAAAAAATCACAGTTCGAAAAAGAGTTTATAAATAGAAAATTTCTTTGGCCACCTCCCTATGGGGGTCACCCCCAGCGAAAATTCCAAAATACCCCTGCTTCGGAAGTTCATTTCCGAAAGCATCTTTTTTTTGAAAAAATTGACTTATTTCGGAAGTTTATTCCCGAAATACTGCGATTTCTGCAGATTTATCAAAACACTCCCCCTCCCCCAATCATTTACCCTAAATCAAAACAAAAAGTGGCAAAGGCGAAAATTTGTGCAAACAGAATTCCAAAGCTGCATCAAGGCTCCAATCACACTGCTAAACAACATTCAAAAGCCCTCAATCCTAACACTTTGTAAGTTTTGAAATTTTTAGATCTATTATTGAAATGCATGTTATTTAGGGTTTTAATTGCATAAATGATATATGGTTAGGTTGTTAGTAGTATTTAGGTTGTTTAGAAGCATTTTAATTTGGTTTGAAGTTTGGTTTAGGGGTCTGTCATGGAAGTTGCAGAAAACTCCATCGCAGGGGTGTTTCGGAAGTTCATTTCCGAAAACACGTCCATCCTAGTTTTCGGAAATGAACTTCCGAAATGTATCAGAAGTTCAAATTTTTTTGTTTTTTATTTTGTCTATGCATATTAATCGTTTTCAATTGTTTACAGGAACATGTCAGGCAACCAACCAGCACGCAGGACTGCGTCTTTTAAAGAGGGCGCTAAGGGAAGAAAGGGTTCTTCAAAGAAGGAGGTGAAAGAGGTGAAGGAGGTGAAGGAGGTGAAGGAGGTGAAGGAGAAGAAGAAGCTTTTGACTGGTTCTGCTTCTCGTCCCCTGGGGGTCCATGGCTCGGACGTGCAGGCTCAGCCTTCAGGCGTGATCAACGCTGATGGTTCTGATACTGAGTGGGATGAGGATTGGTATAATTATCTTCATTCGGAGGAGTTCGCTCGTCGGGAAGAATAACGTGTTTTTATTTTGTTTGATGTGTATTTTGTAACGCTCGTCGGGCAGAATAACATGTTTTTGTTTTGTTTGACGTGTTTTGTTTTGTTTTGTTCTGATTTCGGATTGTATCGCACAGTGTTTTTGTATTGGATTTATCATGTTAGTTTTTGGAAGTGGTAACCGGGGTCGGAACATATGACGGAGGAGGTGGATGTTCGAAGGAAGAAGAACCAGAGGTACGTCCACCGCGAGACAAAGGAGCCAATCAATGTAAGCTATAGTTTATCATTATCATTTGGGGACGTCATTTCTAAAAAATCAAGATTAAAAATAATAAGATTTTTTTCCCAATTTTTTGTAATGACGTCCCCTGATGATAATGATAAACTATAGCTTACATTGATTGGCTCCTTTGTCTCGCGGTGGACGTACCTCCGGTTCTTCTTCCTCCGGACATCCACCTCCTCCGTCATATGTTCCGGCCCCGGTTACACCTCCTCCGTCATTTGTTACTTATAGTAGTACGTATTTTTATTAAAAGAATAAAAAAACCTTTTGAAATTTGGAAGCCTTTTTTTCTCCCCACCACTCTCTCATCCCCACCTACCTGTGATCAACAATATGTAACTTTAATTATATGTAATATTATCGTTGTGATCTTCACCCGATTAAATAAAGCGAATTGTTGTTGTTTTTCATTTTCTTCTGTCCAGACATATTTTCGGAAGTTCATTTCCGAATTCCCCAAGGGGGGTGCGTTCGGAGATGAACTTCCGAAACACCACATTTTCTGAAAAAGTAACTTTATTTCAGAGATGCATCTCCGAAATCAATATTTTATATTAAAAAAAACACGTTTTCGGAGATGCATTTCCGAAAACACCTTTTTTAAGAAAAAAAGTACAGTTTCGGAAATGAACTTCCGAAACAAGGGGTATTGTGGTAAATTCACCAGGGGTGGGCAAGAAGGTTAGGAGGTGGGTGAAGAAATTTTCTATAAATAAGTTAGAGTTATCTTTAACTTACAAATCAAATTATAAGAGTTAGATATTGATCCAATCTAAATTTTAAGATCTGATTAGAATTTATTTGTAAATTTGTTTAATCACTTATGTTGTGAAAAACGATGTCAAAAATAAAATATAATAGAAATTAGGGAAGATAAGAAGAAGATAAGAAAAACATAAGAATTGACTATAACTGCTATTCTTTTACTTTCTCTTAAAAAAGATTACAAGTTTACAAGAATAACAAATAACCTCTCTCACCCTAAATTAGGATTTTCAGCTTCAATGATGAGAGACTAGTATGCTATTTATAATAAAACCTAACATACTAACTAATGGGTTTTTTTCCACAAGGCCCATTACACAAGCCAACTTAATAAACAAGCTAACTTAACAAATTAGAGTTTAAACACTAAAACTTAATTTAACATGCTAACAACCCTAGCATCTTCGACACAAGCATGTGAACAATTTTCGACTTCATGCTTAATCCTGTCGAATCAAGAAGCTACCCTTTGACCATACTAGAGTTCGATCCAATATCTCACAACTTACTATTATATTATTATTATTGTGTCACACTTTAAATGTAGAATATTGAGCGCGAGAGTGTGAGAGTCTTATATCGAGTCTTAAGCAATTTCTTATCCAATTTTTTATCCTGACAAAGACGAACATGTTTTTTTTTTTCAAAATCATAAAAGAAGATGACGACACTAAGATAACAACTCTAACCTATTTAACTAAATGTTTAAGTTAAGTGCCAAGTTCATTAAAGGGAATGATAAATTAGAAAGAAGCTTCTTAGAGTTTAAAGTCTATATTGATTTTCTTGAAAATATTTATAAAATCTTTGGGGAAGAAATAAGTGATATTTGAAATCAATTTTTAAAATGGGATAAGTGCGAAACACGTGTGTCGCTAAAGAAAGAAGTAGATGATTTGCATGAAATCCTAGGAAAACTTAATAAGAGTAAAGAGAACTTAGATTTGATCCTATCTAGTCAAAGAGCTTACATTAAAAATAGCTTAGGTTAACCAATCGTTAGTTGGTCCAGTGGTGATTGGCGATGGACTTGGTAGGGAGAACCCCCGCAACTGCGATCGGGAGGGGGGTGGAACCACTTGATGCCAGAACTCGCCCCCGAACCGGACTAAACCGGTGGTATAAAGCCAAAAAAAATAAAAATAGCTTAGGTTATAAACCTAATAAAGATTTAATTAGTAATATCTTTCATGTTAGGAGGAAATATAATGGTCCCGCTTTCAAATGTAATTTCTGTAATAACCTCTTTCATTTGGAATCTTAGTGTTATGAAAAATTAAATGAATTAAGACTGTCTTAAGAAAATAAATCTAGACCTCATAAGGTCACTAACACACCAATAGTACCAAAGGTGAAAATTAATTAATTTTGCAGGAATATTTTGCATTTTTAAAGGAGTTAATTTCAAATTTAAAGATGTAAACATTATGATATTTTGTGTATACCAAATAAAAATGGACTTGATGTTTTTGATCAAGACGATGTTTGGTGGTCTTGATGGTTTTTGATCAAAATAATGGCCTTGATCCTAACAGACCTGGCTCTTCTTAGAAGTTTGAGGTGAAATATCTTTGATGGTCTTATCACTCATGAAAAATTTGAGCCAACCCTTGTGTCAAGTGATTCGACAACGTGATATCATTCTCTTTTCATGGGAAAGACCTCAAAAAATGGTTGAGAATTGGACGTAAAACACTTGATAAAGAACGAAAATCAAAACTCTGATTAAATTCTCTTGCAAGTGATATTTATGTGCTTAGGAAAATTCAATTTATTATTACTAACATTTTGGTTGGAGATAAATATAAATTAAATGAAATATGTCAAGCCAAAAAGAAGAACGATCAAAGCTCAAAGTCACCCAAAGGCCCAAACAGACCAAAAGAGGTTAGAAATATGATTATAATCGATTAACCCTAAATAGCTAATTGAGTATGTGCAAATGAAATATAAAATTCGCGTCACATGATATATTAACCCTCGAGGTCTACTCGATTAAATATTACTTTTCCTCTCAACGGTTCAACAAATTAAGACGAGGTCAATCATGCCGAGAATCATATCTTCTCCAATTCTGAATCAAATTAAATCATCAATTAGAAATGCTGAAAATTCAAATTTTTATTATAAGATCTAATTCACTAAGGTATTAATCGACTAGAAAGCTTGTTTTTGAAAAGTTTTGAAAATCCATCCCTTCTAGGCCAAATCACTCTTATTTTATATGATTTTTCACGTCAAACATTGCTTAGAAAAAAGCTATATAAAGATATATACTCTTAATATTTTATTCATAACAAATTATTTTCTCTTATCTTGTTTGTGCAATGTATGATTTTATTGCTATTATCATAATTGCTATGGCTCCATTAATGAGTCTTCATATTAAAAATGGTTAATTAGTCTTCATTTATTTTCAAAAATTATTTTAAACTTTAATTGATACAGCGAGAGCGCTCACTTAGGTTTAATAATGAGATCATAATCAATAAACACGAGAGTGTGAGAGGAAGGTTTTTAAACTAATGATTTCTACAGAAAAGTATTTTAAATTACGATTCTCGTCAATGGTTTACTAGACCCCCGACGTCCGACCATTACATACCGGTATAATTCCCTCTAGATTTAATTTAATTATATTTCCTTATTTTTCCCGTCTGATCCTAATCAACCAAATATTAGCCTTAGATTTACGTAGTAACGATTAACTACATTAGGTCGATTCTTAGTCCTTTGGGTTTGATATCTTTTAAAACTACGCGATAGACTGTGCACTTGCAGTTATAATCACAGACATACCCACTTTGTTGCGATCACTTTTCCAGACCACAAGAAATTCTTGCAGATTGAGTCAATTCTTTTAATAATGCTTTTAGGCAAAGGGAATACCTGCATCCTATATCCAACTATAGACATAAGAGTGCTTTTAACCAATTGTTGCCTTCCAGCATAGCTCAGAAAGTTGGAAAACAGTAACAGATCATCAGCAAAACAAATGTTTGTTATCCCTAATTTAGCACACTTGGGGTGAAAGTGGTACTCATGAATTCTTCGTAAGACTTCAAGGTTTCTATGCAAGTATTCCATGATTAGGACAAACAAAAGGAGGGAGATTGGGTGACCTTGCCTCAACCCCCTTTTGGATTGTAAGATTTTACTCATCTGACCATTGATCATGTATCTGTATGGAACACTCCTAACTTCTATCATAATCCAATTGGTGAACTAAGAAGGGAAGCTCATCTCATTCATGATTTTCTCCAAGGCATCCCACTCCACAGTATCATAGGCCTTCTGGAGGTCTATTTTCAAGGTGCACCTGGGGGAAAGATGTTTTATATTATAGCCTCTCAATATCTCATAAGCCAAAATGATGTTGTCTTGAATAGTCTTGCCAGGTAGGAAAGCAGTTTGACTATCATCCACAACATGGTTGATGAATTTACTCAGTCTTGTAGTGAGAACCTTTGAAATAATTTTGTAGAGTGTTGTACAACAAGCTATAGGTATCATCTCCTTCATGGTCTTAGCATCTTTGGTTTTGGGAATAAGAGTCACTACTGCACAGTTAACAGCTTTATGTAACCTATTGTTAACAAAGAAATCTTGAACTTCCTTGATAACATCAACTTTTATTAACCTCCAACTAGCCTTAAAAAATTTGGCATTGTAGCCATCTACACCAGGGGCTTTGTTGTCCCCCATGCTCTTCACAGCCTGCCAGATTTCCTCTTCAGTGACATTGTTGGTAAGACTGTCTTGTTGCTCTCTACTCAACTGTGCTTCATTTCTAAGAACATTGATATCCACATGACTTCTTCTAGAGGTTGTTTGACCAATGAGCTAAGTATGAAAAGACAACACCTCCTGTTCCAAGTCCTTGTGATCTATAAGAATTTGCCCTTGTTCATTCTCCAAACTTTTAATCTGAGTTTGTTTGTTTTTTGCTTTGAGCTTTGCATAAAAATAGGCGTTATTCCCATCTCCCAGATTAATGCAGTCTTTCTTAGCCCTTTGTTATAAAATTATTTCCTCAAGCTCACTGTTTTTAATCACCTCCTCAATCCAGTATTTGACAGTTTGACAAAAAATAGGGTTGAGATGAGCAGTAGCTAAAAGCGTTTGAGCCTTGTCCAACTGCAGCCTACTTTACTTTAGATTAGGGGTGTTCGCGGTGCGGTTTGGGCGGTTTTGACGAAAAAAATCATCTGAACCGCAAGAGAAAAAATTGTGCGGTTTGGTTTGGTTCGGTTGACTTTTTAAAAAAATCCGAACCAAACCAAACCAAACTAATGCGGTTTGGTTCGGTTCGGTTCGGTTGGTTCGGTTTTTTATAAATATTTTATTGAACCATACATATACAAATAGATGACAACATAACTTTGTATTTAGACATTCATACACTATCAAATAACAACAAAACTCGTCATATTTTGACAACAACTTTCTATTTAATTTGTAAAAATTAAATTAGACAAAAGTGGAATAATAAACATAAAATAATAGTATAGAACACTATAAAAATTATTAGAATGAAACAAAAAAATAGAAGAGACGAGATATTAGTGAAGGTGAAAAAGAAAAAACAAAAGAGTTGAGAGATTAGAGAAGATGCGCGATAAAAACGAAACTGAAATAGGGAACATTTGTATAAAAATGAGAAGCTGAAAAAGAAAGAATATAAGAGAGCAGAGATTATAGAAAAAGAAGGAAGATGTATGTGGCAAAGAAGACGCGATAATGCTATTAGAGATTTGAGAATATCGGAACTAAAATCATGTGTAAGAATGAGAAAATTGTTCGTAATCATAAGGTTAAGGTATTATAGATTTAAGTTTGAGTTGGATGTGAGATAAGTAAAAGTTAGGTTGTAACATAATGCGGTTTGATTCGGTTTGGTTCGGTTTACAAAATACAAACTGCAAGACGAACCGAACCTTGCGGTTTTGTTAAAAGATGACCCAAACTAATTCGAACCAAATGCAGTTTTTTGCGGTTTCGGTTTGGTTTGGTTTGTTTACGGTTTTCTATTGGGTTGGTTTGGTTTTGAACACCCTTACTTTAGATTTTTGACCCCCTTAGTAATCTGCCAATTAAGACCCTTAAGGCTAAACTGCCGTCTTTGTAAATTCTTCCACAAATGATACATAGGAGCACCTGTTTCATAATGGATCCAGTTGGCTCTCAGCATATCTAGAAACTTAGGGTGATCAATCACACAGTTTAAAAATTTAAATCTTTGTCTTTGTTACATATTCGTTAAGTACTATCCGTCTTGATTCTCAAAGGAGAATGGTCAGAAAGGTGGGGGTTAAGCACCTCAATAACAGTGTTAGGGAAAGCTATAAATGAGGCAGGGTTGATTAAAGCCATATCAATCTTTGAGCATATGAGACTTGTAGTTTGTCTATTTGACCATGTGAAAAATGGACCTAATGTCTCATGTTCAAAAAGCATACTATCACTCATCATCCTCTCCATATTCACATATTAAGTAAGGTGAACCTCATTTCCACCAATCATATCACCAACTTCCAGCACAATGTTAAATTCCCCTACACTAATCCAGGGCCCATTAGTGTAGCCACTAATTCTATCAAGGTCATCCCAGAGCTGCTTTCTATTAGCAAGCTGATTATGGGCATATATAATAGTCAGGTAGTGAGAAACAGTTCTTGTATTAGAGTAAACTTTAGTGTGTATCAATTGGTCAATTTTTTCAATGGCCTTCACATTCCAAACACTAGGGTTCCAAGTAAGCCAAATTCTACCATTATTGGGGTGTTCATAGTTATCAATGAACTCCCAATCATAACCAAGCTTTTTCCTAACTAGGCTACTATTATTCACTTTAACACAAGTTTCCAACAGAGCTAAACAGGTTACCTTAAATTTTCTGAGGTGAGCTCCAACCTCAAGGCACCTAGAAGTTTTAATCAGCCCTCGAATATTCTAGCAAATCATGTAACATCAAGGGGGTGAGAGCATTCACCCAAAAGGCCCTCAAATCCATTGCTACACTCCACTTCCACCACCTTTGAGGTTCATTAGTGCTGTTGGTACTCACTACAGTTGTCTCATTCCTCACAGTGGTTACCTTCTTATGTTCCCATACTAGTTTTGGCTCTTTCTTTTTCCTGGGCATTTCTTCTTTCTTTCTGCACTCATGTGTTATTGCAGCTCTTACAAAAGGGTGGTTTCCACTCATAATCAACTTGATGTGTCAGTTTCTCACCTTGTGGATCCCTGATTGTAACCTGATGCCTTAATTCCTTTGTGACATCCACCTCAATCAGAACACGAGCATACGATAATCTCAACGTTTTCGCTGTTCATTCATCAGTTATCAATGGCTTACCTATAGCACTAGCTATCTTTCCAATACTTTGAGCCCCCCAATAGTACAGAGGCAACTGTGGAAAAATCACCCAGATCATCAAAATCCTCAACACATCATCTTATAGTGTGAATTTAGGATTCCATTCATGAAGGAGGATTGACTTCTTGAAAATGGTGTACGGTCCCCTCATGAGGACAACATCCATATCCACACGAGTTTTGAATCTGATGAGAAAATAACCTTCCTCATTGTAGTATAGCTCTGGGAGGGTAACGAAATTCGATGTTGTAGACATAAATTTCTTAACTGCGTTCATAGAAAGCTCATTCTCTATGGCATACATGATTAGGGCAACTCCTATTATTAACTAATAATCTAGTCTATCATATAATATTTTTATGTGACCTCTTGTTCTTTTAATCAAACTATTAAGTTCTATAATTCGTAATCTTTCATTAACTATACTCATTTTCTAGTTTTAAATTTTATTTTATTTTGTTTTTTTTAATTAATTTGAATCTTAGTGCTCTGATACCAAAAATGATACCTCATTATTTATTGAAATAATTTTATAATTTATTTTTATTAGCTTAATCATCATCAAAATAGTCCCAAATTTCATCATTTTCTATTAAAGCTAATTCTATTATAAATTCATCATCATAAAAACTTTCAACTAATAAAATATAATTTATATCACTTTCTAGTGCATAATCTATTTCATTTTCAAAAAGTATAGGTTGTGCACATAATTTTCCATATTCTTTACATATTTTTGTTTTTAAGTCATTTGGTAAAGTAAATTTCCAAATACATCTTAGTTTTTCATAAAAATCTTTCTCTTTATTTTCAATATTATCAAAATAAGTTATATCTATTTCTTTTATTTTTATAACTATTTCTTTTTCTTTTTCTTTTATACTAAATTCAGCAATACTCATTTTGTTTAAGTTTATAATCTATTTTTTAAATATGTTGTTAAGTCCTTTACTTGGTTTGAAAGTTTATCAATATCACTTTCTTCAATTTTTTCAGATTCATAAAATCTAAGTGGTTTTGGTATTTGATTTTTTCTTAACTCTAAAAACTTTGATTTATTCATAAAAGTTCCTAGCTCAGTTATTTCATTTTTCTTTGGATAATAAATTTTTCCTATATCTTCAAAAAGACTTGGAATATCAATTCTATTATTTAATGCATAATTAACACAATAAGTGATTAAAAATATTTTATCTCCTGATCTCATTAAATTTCCTCTAAGAAATTTGTGTTCAAGAGTTAAAGTTTGCTCTAATCTTTGAGTATTTAAAGGTATTCCAATATTTGAATGTATTTCAAATTTTAGTTTACCATAAGCTAAATTTCCTTCTACTACTCCAAGTATTTTATCTACTGGGTCTGTAATTCTATCATCTTTTAATATTAGTTCTACTGGAGAATTGATTCCTTCTTGAAAAGTTGCTTTGATTAATACTTGCACTGCTCCTATATGAATATATCCTATTTTATTTCTATGTTCATCTTTCTTTATATTTTTCTTGAGTTCCATGAGTTTCTTTTCATTTAATAATTGTATATAGGTATGTCCTTGGGCATCTGCTATATCAGTTGGTGTTTCATTAATTATTTTACCATAATATATAATATTATCCTTTTGGTTAAATCTTTTCATTATTCCTCCAATTCTATCTTTTCCCTTCATATTAGCATCCTTAGTTAAATCTAAGTCTTCCTTTTGTATTTTTTGAAATAAGGTTGGATCTATTAAAATACTTCCTTCGTAATTTCCATCTTCTTCAGTAATATGTAAATGTCCTATATCATTTACTATTTCTTTTTCCATTTTTTTATGCTAGACATGTAAGAAAATTATAACACTTAATAAAAGTAAGTAAATAAAGAAATTATACCTGATCATGATTTCTTCTAAAATTTTGGTCCACCGCTGCTTCCGTAAGTTTATGTGAGATAGTTGATTAATAGATATATATGTTGTGTAATTTAATTGAATGATTCTTGAATAAGTAGAAACATGGTTTTATTGATATAAGTTTATGTTACAACAATGCACACAAAAGGTGCCAAGCTAAATCCTAAAGGATTAGCATTTGTTTCTAAAGAGAAACTTACACAAAGGTTGTTTTCTACAACTTGCTTCTTCCCATTGTAGAAGCACTTATTTATAGCCTAAACACACATTATAATATTATTTTCTATTCACAATAATGCATAGTACTATTCATCTATAGTATTACTTATTTAAGACACTTAAACACTACATGACAAATGACTTTACTTTTTATCTACTTTATAACTCTATTATTGCTTCCCCTTATCCTCATCTTCATGACTCTATTATTGCTTTCCTTTATCCTCATCTTCATGACTCTATTATTGCTTCCTCCTTGTCCTCATCCTTAAGACACATGGACTTTTCTAGACACTTGGTCACTTCCACGACATCTTTTTCTTGAAAACATCTTTCACATGCATGATTTTCATTCTTTTTTATACTTGAACATAACTCCTTAAGTACACATGGCTTATAATTCATTGTCTCCTTATTAAATGCATAGAATGGTAGCTCAAAAGATGTCAATAGATGGATATCTCTATCTTTTATTGCTTTTCCACTTGTCTTGCTTAGTAGTAGGAGATTAGGTGCTTTGTACAATACTTTCACACATGAATTCTTTCCAATAGCTTGACATTGAAAGAATATGCTTGAAAGTTGATTAGATAAAATTATATTTAAGTGATCATCATCATACATTTCTTCTTTGGAGTCATCTCTTAAAGGAAATTGATTATTACTTACTCCAATAAAGACAAAGTGCTTGGCTGGTTGATTCGTTGTAAAATCCGGATAGGCTGAATAAAATTTTAAATAAATATTTCTTTCTCTAGCAATATTCTTTTTAAAATTCTGGACTGATTCTTTAAAATTATATGGGAAAAGATTAATTTCTTCTAGATTTTTACTTAAATAAAGGCATTCAATAAGTCTGAATTGGAACATATTAAATGTTAGTAATTGGGATGCTCCTGGGGTGATTATAGCTTTTACTCCAAAAAGCTTTCTATCCACCATATAGAAACAATTAGTATTTTCTTTCTCGGTCCAGTAAGTAAGTCTTTTTAAATTCTCCTTAAATTTTTCTTCAGAGAATTTAACCTGATTTTCATGCTCTTTTCGAGACATAATTGGCAAATTATCCAGGGAAGAAGGGATTCTTCCTAAGATTTTCATGGATGTTCTTTCTGGTGCATTATTCTTTGTTGTTTCTGAAAAAGTTCTTGGGCCAAGATAAATCTTTTTTCTTGATTTTTCTGATTCTCTATGATCATTCATTGTTTTTTCAGCTTCTTCTTTGGTGGCATACCCTTTATAAGTAACTCCTGAGATTTTTGTACAATGAGGGGCTGCTTTATACCATTCATCATAAATTCCTGGAAATGGTCCGTTAAATATTGCATACCATTTTTTAGGTTCTTTTAATTTAATCTCTTCAAGTGGATTCTTCATTCTAAGTTGAGATTTTATGATTTCTATTTCCTTATCGATTAATTCCACTTCTTTTCCAATCAGTTCTTGCTCTTTTATTTTGTGAATTTTTAGTGCTTCTTTTAACTCCAATTGTTGTTTTAAGATTTCTTCTGAGATTCGTTCCATTCTCTAGAAAGTATATCTGCAAGTACGTTCTTTTCGCCTTTAATGTGAGTAATTGAGTAATTATATTCGGCTAGTTTCATCTGCCATCTTATAAGTCTGCCTTGCTTGTAAGTTCCTTTATGATTAATATTTTTGAAACCTGCAACATAAGTAAAATCGGTTCTAACAATAAATTCTTTATCAAGAACATAAATTTGATGTTTTTCTAACATCCGAATTAATGCTAATGTTTCTTTTTCATGAGTAGGATAATTAATTTCACTGTCTGAAAAGGTTCCAGACATATATCTGCATAGTAATTCTTTCTTTTGGCCAGGAGGCTTAGCCTTCATAACACCTCCCCAACATTCATTTGATGCGTCAGTTTCAATAATAATTAGACCATCATCTGATGGATGATATAATTCAAGAAGATCTCGACATAAATATTTCAATTTAGTAATAAGTATTTCGTCTTCTTCGGTCCATGACCAAATAGCATCCTTATTAAGTTTTTGTTGAAGTAATTTTCTTTCAACTGCAAGATTTTTAATAAAACCTTCATTTGAAATATATGTTAGTAATCCAAGAAATCTTTGTAATTATTTTTTGTCTTTTAGTTTAGTGGGAAAATTTTGAAGTTTTTCTAATACATGTTTTTGCATTATTATTTTCCCTTTTTCAATTTCTAATCCTAAATAATTGATTTTATTCATGAGCTACTATAGCTTTTTTCTTACTTAATACTACTCCATGTTCTAAACACCTATTAAGTACTAATTCTACTTTTTTAAAGTGATCATCTAGATCCTTATTTGAAAAAACTAATATATCATCAATATAAATAAGAAAAAAATCTGTGAATTCTTTAAGGATAGTGTCCATCCTGCATTAGAAAATACCTGGTGATTGTTTCATTCCCATTGGAAGAACATTCCATTCATATTGACCTTGAGGACAACTAAATGCTGTTAAAGCTTTAGATTCTTCTGACAATCTTATTTGATAAAATCCAGATTTACAATCAAAAGTACTAAACCAATTCATATTTCTAACTCTTTCAATAATTAAATCCTTTCTTGGAAGAAAATACGCATCACCTTCCATAGCATCATTTATTTGTTTATAATTAATTATCATTCTTCTCTTTCCTCTTTTAATCTCATTATGATTTTCAACATAAAATGCTGGTGCTGAATGTTTACTTTTTGATGGTCTTATTAATCCTTTCTCACACATTTGCTTAATATCTTCAGCAAATTCATCTCTATCTTGTTTTGTGTATATCATAGGTTTACATTTGATTTCTTTTGTTGGACCTTTTAGTTTCAATTCAACTAGTTCCATGTTTTTATTATTAATTTTAGGATCTAGTGGGTTTTCACTACACACTTTATCTAATAGTTCTTCAATATGTATTGGGATTTTTCTTCCTGGTTCTAAATTAATTAATGCATAACGCATTTTTCTACAAACTAAATCTATAATTTCACCACGTTTTAGTCTGGAGAACTCTGATTGTTTTCTTGAATAAATTGTTTGTGAGGAATAAATAATAGGGATATCTATAATTTCTTTTAGTTGTTTTCCTTTAATATATGGAGCCTTAATCGATATATACTCTAAGTATTGGCAAAAGGGTGCATATAATCGTAAGAAATTATTTCCTATTATTATATCTAACCCTGTTTCTTGTTGATATATTATAGGTACTATGAATAATTTATTTTCAATATTTAAAGTAATTCTTGTAGCTACCCAATTTAGTGGGTGTATTGAGCCATCTGCTATCTGAATCTTTAATGGTTTCTCTAATCTTTTCCATTTACTAAATAATGCTTTGGTTGCTATACAAATACTTGCTCCTGTATCTATATAGGCTTCAGTTTCTTTGTTTTCTTTTTCAATTTTAATTTTGATATAAGTACTATTCAGATTCTGTTTCTTCTGAAGATAATTCATCCTCTATATATTCATATACACTACAGTCAGAATCACTTAGCTCATCTTCTAATGATTCTAAATTATATATTTTATATACTTTCTTTATTAGTTTTGATTTTTCTTTAAGATCTTTTTCTTTCTTTGTTGGACATTCATTGGCATAATGACCTTCTACATTGCATATCCAACATACGCATTTCTTTTTTCCTTTTGGACAATATTTTTTAGGTGTCTGTTTTCTCTTTCTAAAATACTTTATTCTAGTATTTTTATAGGCCTTTTTCCTGGATAAGTCTTTCTTAATTTATGTTTTCTTTTATAACTTTTTCTACTTCGTTGATTACAACCATAATTTTCTGGTTGCTCTATCTCTGGTATATCACAACAAAGTGAGGTTCTACCTCTATTTAATTGTTTAGCTCTTGTACTTTTTATGCATTGTCGTCTTAATTCATTATATAGAATTTGAATAATTCCTCCTAAGCTATCACCTATTTCAATTGGTTGAGATTTCCATATATCTCTTATTTTTGCACTAAGTGGGTATGGTAACTTGGATATAAAGACTCCTCGATATATTTCCCTAGTTTCATTATCTAATTCATAATAGTATTTTTTATACTCACAAATGAAACTATCTATTTCACACATATTACATATCTGCATATTAATTAGATGAATTTCTGCCTTTTCTCGCAAAAGTTTATTTACTTCTGTTTTATGTTCAAGAGTATTGTAGCCTATGAATTCTTTATATATTAATTCCATTATTAGTTAAGCAAATTGTTGATTATTATTTTCTACCATTGCTATATATTGATTCCATGTTTCATCATTAATACTTGTTAAGAATTTCAGCACATTTCTTGTTGTTCTATAAGCTATTAAATTCTTGACATCCATTAGGTTTATCTTAGAAAAATTTTCATCGGTTGCTATAAGCATAATCATATCATTAGACCACCTTTGTAGTATATCCTCTGGATTTCTTACACAGTCTAAGTTTAACAATTTTTTAGATTTAGTTTCTTCATAGTAAGGTTTAAATTCTTCTGCAACTTTTGTCCATTTTCCACTAGCCTTTGCATAACCTCTTTGATTCATAGTTTCATTTTCATGGTTTTTCCAAGAACTATGAGGATTCCAACTCTCTTCACGTTTTCTTTTTTGTTTAGAATTACTTGTTTCTCCTTTTTCCATAAATATTTCGTCTATATCTGATTCAGATCCTACTTCAAATCTTATTTCTGAAGAATTATAATTTAATATTACTTCTCATTCTCTTCCTTAGTTTCTATTTTTTCTATTTTTTCTACTTGTTTATTTTCTTCTTCTATTATTTGTAGTTGTTCCATCAATTGTCTAATTTCTTCAATATCATTAGATCTTCTTAATGCTTCCATGTATTCAGTTTTTATCCCCTCCATGAAGATGATGGGTTTATTAACATAAATGTAGTTATAGGTTCTTGTTTAACTACTTTTAGTTGGTTTACTTCTTTTGTTCTAACTAATATTTCTTCTAAATCTTTTATTGTTATACTTCTATTACTTTCTTCATGTTTTAACAAGGTTTCTAATTGATAAAGAATTTCCCTAATTTTTTGAATATTTATATCTTCATCAATTTCTTTATCTCTATTAATTTCATCAAGGGTTTCATGTATATTATTTATTTTATTAAGACCATTTTTTATTTTATTAAAAGTATAATCTGCAATTCTATTGGTATTTTCTATTAATAATATAATATTTTTATTTATTTCATTCATTGTGTTATTTAAATCTTTATACATCACATCAATTTCTTCAGATAATGACATTATTTTAAATTTTCGTGGCTATTTCAACTTTTTCTAGTAGTGAACAAAGGATCTTAGTGTCGTCTCCGTTTACTCGCCGCTTGTTCAATTGCTCGTCGGAAATCGCTAGTTCGCAGTAAATCACCGCTCTAGGATTTGTTATAGTTAGATAGTAGAAAAGAGTCAAAGTTGAGATATTTATAAAGACCAAAAACATATTTAACCCATATTATTAATTATATATTTAAACCATTAATCCATTTTAATATAATATTTAAATATTATTTTAATTATATACTAATATATAAAAAAATTAATTGATAATAATTGTTTTATAATTAACTAATTAATAAGACATTTTATTAAATAGATTAATTTAATAAAATATGGTCGGTGAATGGCCGATCCGGTGAAACGAGTATACTAAAAAGATATAGGTTGGACGAGCACATGAAAAATATGCGTGCATGTGTAGTCTCGACCAATGGATGGTCTAACGCATATATTTTATTAATTTTTTGTGCCTATAAATAAGAATGTTTTGCTCATTTGTACTCGCATCAATTACAATCAAATATTATATTAAAATAGATTAATGGTTTAAATATATAATTAATAATATTAATAAATTAAAAAAGTTATTTAATTATTAAAAAAACGAAGAAAAAAACTCAATATAGTCGGCCAAGCCCTGACCGAACTTCAACTAACCTAAAAAAATTTTATTTGATCGTCCAAGCCTGGTCGAACCATAAGTAAAAGATGTGGCATTTTGAAAAGAAAAAAAATTCAACACATGGCAACGTGGTCTTTTATTTTCATATAAGTGGCAATGTGGTAAAAAAATCAATTTTTTTATGTATATTATCGGATCTTTTAAACATTCAAAATGGACACGCAGTCGACAAATGAACGAAATGCACATGACATATCTTTAACAAATAGCTTTTTCTGAATCAAACCAAATTTCTTCAATCTCACTTTGAGGATGACAGGTGCGCTTTCTGTGTGGAGAAGGAAACTTTGAACCACCTATTTTTCTGCTGCCCTCTCTTGAAAGCTGTTTGGGTAAAGATCCTAAGATGGATTCAAGTAGTTCATAATCCGTTGCCTTGGGATGGAGAATTAGATTGGATATCTCGAAATTGTAAGGGAAGGAGATGGAGAGCTAGTATACTTAAATGTGCTATAACTGAAGTTATATATGCGACTTGGAGATTGAGGAATGACAAGGTGTTTGGGAACTCTGCCAGTAATGACATTGAGAAGGACATTATAGATAGAATTGTCTATAGAATTTGGAACATTATGAAGTATAGGAGTCATATTGCAAGTCTTATGAGTTAGGGGTGCTTTTTTATGTTTAGTACCCCCTTGTGTATATGATTTGTGCTTGGCTGGATCGTGTGCGATCGCCGTGTAAATATTGTTTTTTGAATTAATCAAAATTTATTGATTCAAAAAAAAAAACAAGTAGCTTTTTCTTGACAATTGTTATGACATGTTGCTAACAATCTTATCAAAAAATGTTATCTATCATATAAAAGAAGAAAAATCATGATTAAGTTTTAAAAATCAAACTGGTAAAATCCTAAGTATAAACCAAAATTGATATTGAATAAATATTTTTTTTAAGTAACTAAATTATCCGCGCAGTTGAATTGTTTATAAAATGATTGGATATACATTGATAATATAAATAGTTTTACACTGTCATTTAATAGAAAACCAACAGTCTGTTATATCATTAAAAAAAATTAAAATAAAAACGTAATGTGGTTGAATACATGATCGTGATTGAGTGATAATGTAAAAGTATTTTATATTGTGAGTGCATCACTCATTTTTCTCTAAATATAATTATAATCAAATCAATTAACAAAATCAATGATTTAACAACTGGTAAAATTTTAAACATTTCATATTAAATGCTCTTGCTTCATATAAAAACTATTGTAACACAAAATACCTTTTTCCACTTTAAACAAGCATATCAACCCAGCAACGACTAGTTCCAACTTTCCAACTTATAATATGTTTCACAATCTTCCACTAGTTGCAACTTTTTCATTTGTTTTATTATAGGGCAAGTCAGTCAACTACTCTTGGGTAACCATCTTATTCATCTTCATCTCACAAATTATATTGTACTAAGTATGCTACTAAATATACTACCTAGCTGTTGATTAATTATTGCTCATGATGTGAATTAATTGTAATGATGTTTGGACTTTTTTTCCTTATCATTGTATTATTTTGTTATTTTACAAAACTTATGAATGCAGTTCATATAATTACTCACTATTCGTAAAATAATTAATATATAAAATGATTATGATTCCTTAAAAAAAGCAAAATGATTTTAACATTGCCACAAAAAGTCAATTACATGGCATGAGTAGGTATCTAATCAGAGAAAAATTGAGCAATAATGTTAATTTGCCAGCTCCGAAAATAACACAAGTTAGATAGAGATGTGTTTGATTAATTAACATGCAACAACTCATGAAAATTTTGTCAAAGATAACTAGTGGTAATGATTAGTATAACAATAAAGATTGCATGGTACGCTATTCTTTTTCCGGTAACAACTTGCTAAGCTGTTTTCGTTATATATATATATATATATATATATATATATATATATATATATATATATATATATATATATATATATATATATATATATATATATATATATATATATATATATATATATATATATATATATATATACACACACACACTAGTGTGTATACCCGTGCAAGGCACTGATTTAAATTTAGTTTGCTTGATTTCGATCTGTATGACTATAACGAAATTCAAAATAATCATATAATGATTAGTATACTAACGACTTTGGATCGTCTCCGTGCGAGGCACATGATAAAAAGATTTAAAAATATTTTCTCTCATTTCAAACATTCAATAAAAAAATATTTGATAATTCATTTATTTTCCAAAAATATTGACTTTTGAGATAGAATTTTTCAAATATTAAAATTAATTTTTATTTATTAACTCAAGTTTTAAAATTAAGAATTGTTTTTTTACAAAGGTACATAAGATTCATATAGTATGAATTTATATTAACAAAAATATCATATGAATATAACATTCATATATTATACATTTACATTTATTCATCTTTCTTATAAATATTTAATAAATAATAAAATAAATTAAATATATAATTATCAATTTGTTTTTTTTCATAAGAAAGTTGTGATTTCTATACATCATATTATCTTACATTTTTTGTTAAAACAAATATTGTATCAACTTTGAATCTCCACGTTATTTTATAAATCTTTTCCCTTTGAGTTTGATTTTTTCACTATATTGTATTATAAATAATATGTAATAATGGTAATAAAGCAATTTACTATTACAATCATATTTATTTTATTAAATCTATGGGTTAATCTGTCAGTGTAACACAATTAAATTCAGATCTTTTTATATATAACTGATAACTTTCGTTTAAAAAAATTCTCAATTAGGCTAGTAAAATAATTAATATCTTTTTAGTCATTTTTTGTGTATCATAACAATCGTAAAAAAAATTATTTAGTTTGTATTAAATAAAATGAGATCTTTTTGTATCATATATTTTTTATTCTATTAATCATTATATATATTTTTTGTTTAATACTAATTATAAAATTACTATTGTCAAATTTAACACAACATCAACGTTAAAATTAATAATATATTTCCTTAAATAAGTGCATTATTTGTTTTTAATCTATATTGATTTATTTTTATGTTTTTCATATTCATCATTATTACTACCTTAAACGTTCTTTTATATGACCGGGCAAATAATTATGACTTTTGCACGAAAAATGGTTAATAAAAAAAAGTTTATTTCTTCTATTACGATAGCAAAAATTTTCTCTTAGTGATGCAAATGCATCAACTCTAAATATTAATTATAACCTATTTGATTTCAATTTATAATTTAATATTATTTTATTTTATGACTCTCTAAATTCCAATTTTTCCTATTTTACAGATGTTTTTCAACCCCATTCATTTTTTTATTAAATGTTTGGGATTTAAATTTAAAATCAGAATGTGACAAATCACACTTTTTTTTAATAAGTTATATAAATTTGAAATTAAATTATATTATGATTTTTTATTGTAAATAATAAATCAGAGAAAAATATTTTACTAAATAAATAACTAATATACTGCTTCAATATTAAAATTAATTATTATTCAATCCGTTATATATTATTTGGGGCAATTGAACTTCTCATATTGATTAAGAACTTCTTTTTGTTATATTACCCTTAATTTAATTAATATTCTTGTAAATTTTATAACTTAATTTAAATAACAATTATTATTCTTTTAATTTTTATAACTTATTTTAAATAACAATTCATTAATATTTAAATATTGTCATAATGCCAAAAGATACATTGAAAATGATTTGTTTGTTTTACGTGATAAAAATTAGAGGGAAATCATTATAAATATTCTCCCTCCAAATAATTAAAAATTTTCATCAAATTTTATTTTATAAATTTCCCATTAAGTTGATAATAGACCATTTCCCATAAAATAATTGTTAAATTATATTAATTAGAACATAATAAAATAAATATTAATTTTTTTTTGCTTTTATACCAATTATAAAAAAATCCTCTCTGTTTGTAACGTGCCGCGCGCCCAATTCTTTTGATTCTCTGCCTTTTTCTCTCTATGATTTAACAATCAAAACATAAGTAAAAACACCCTCAACCCACAGAAACCCTAACCTGAATCCATTATATAATTTTACTGTTACAATTACATGACTCAAAACATAAGTAAAAACACCCTCAACCCACAGAAACCCTAACCTCAATCCATTATATAATTTTACTGTTACAATTACATGGCTTGATGCGGATGCAAAAATTAAAATAAGACAACAAAATCGAAGGAAACAAAAAGGAAAAAATTTAGGTACATATATCTTCTTAATTTCTCCATCTTCTTGATGGTGTTTTTGTCATTTTACAGTTGTTGTGCGAATGGTGAATATTTGTGAGGTTTCCTGGAACAACGGGTTTATGGTGAATGTTTGAGCGGATTTGGATTGGTTGATGGTGGATTTTGGCAGAAGTTTGTTATGAGAATGGTAGATGACTTAAAGGAAGTGAATGTATGATTTTATAGCATGAGGAATGAGTGAATTTGAACAACTTTGCATGGTCCAATCACTTCTTATTTCACGTAAAAAAAAATAAAAACAGGGATTGTTGAGATTTTCAATAGTGAAACTAATAATAATAACTACACGTGTTTCCAACAATTTTTGTTATATAAATAATTAAGTAAATATAATCAAATAATTAAATAAATAAATAAAATAAATAAATAAAGAAGTAATAAAATTTACTATAAATAGAATGGAAAGAAATTATTAGAATGCATAAGGGAGTGACACTGGGTAAACTTGCCAAAGTACTCATTTTGCTTTATTTTATATATATATATATATATATATATATATATATATATATATAAAAGTTATTATAACTTACTCCACATCTTGACCATTTATTATTTTTAATCTAATGGTTAAAAATAATAAGTAATTAAATGTGGAGAGAGAAAAATATTTCTTATTATTTTTAACCATTAGATTGAAAAGAATAAATGGTCAAGTTATAATAACTTACTCTTGGAATAAATATAACCCTATATATATATATATATATATATATATATATATATATATATATATATATATATATATTAAAGTGTCAAATTTAATAACATCATATTATTTCTTCCGATCTGAATTATAAGTAAATATTTTCTTTTTAAATTTATTAAGTAATAAATATATCTGATCTATTTAAAAAATCGGGTATATATTTGTTTATAATTCATAATAGAGGAACGAGTATTTATCAATCCTTACTCATATAATATGTAATAGAATTCAATGTTTTCAATGTTGAATTGAAAACAAATATTGTATAGACATTATCTATACTATCTATATGTTATAAATTACAAACATTGTATGGTGGATTGCATCCAACACCTATCTTAATCTAGAAATATATAAAAAAAAAAAAATCTTGTTTTCTAACCAATGGTTTACTCACATTCTTGCACTGTTTTCAAGGCATGTATAGGAGATATTTTATGTATATTATGCAATCTTTAGTAACCTTTAAACATCCAAAATGAACACGCAATCGACAAAGGAATGAAATGCACATGGCAGAACTTTAACAAATAGCCTTTTCTTGACCGTTGTTATGACATGTAGCTAACAATTTTATTAAATAATGTTACTTTTGTAGAAGAAAAAAAGTTCCGTTGCAAATTTGTCTCTCATCTTTGGGTTTGGGCTACAGCTGCTCCAGTTTCACGGCCGGATCACGGATTGGAAAGATGTGAGAATTTTGTTGAGTAAGAGGATCTCAGGTCAATGTAAAATTTTACACTATGTTGTGGCAGTGACGGAGTCAAAAAATTTATGTAGTCTGGGTAAAAAAAGTTAACTGCATGTTACATGTGACAGTATATAAATAGTCATAAAATGTGCTACATAAGAGAGATGAAACCTAATCTGCGAATAGTGTGCTAAATAAAATTAAGAGGTAAATGCCCTCTCCGAGACTTCTTTGCGGTGAATGTTCGAATAATATCAACATCTTTAAGTGACTTGAATATATCCCGCTCGGTGTAACATATCATCAAGTCATTGAACCACACATTGTTGATCTTGTTGCGCAAATTAGACTTGATAATCTTCATTGCTGAAAATGCTCTTTCAACAGATGTTGTCGACACCGGTAATATCAAAGTCAACTCAATGAGCTTGTAGACCAATGGAAATACCAAATGTTTCTCAGTTTGAACCATCCTCATAGCCAAAATTTGAACATCTTCAGAAGAAGTAAATGAAGCATGCCTTTTCACTTGATGTACATAAGTCTCAAGTTGCTCCCTTATTGTTCCACGTTCATCATCAGAAAAGTCTGCATGATAAATATTAGCAAGACGGGCAAGCTTATCAACATCAAACTTGGAAAAAGAGTTCTTGGGGTCAAGACATGAGAAGCAATCCAGCACAACGTTACTTCCTTCACTAAACCGATGATCTATCTCCACACATATTTTGTCAATAGCAACATAAAAAATCTCTGCACGGTAATGGTGAAGATTAGTGACAGTCCTCCCTTCTCTTCTTGAACGACCCCGAACCGATATTTCTTCATACATATTTGGCACCGGAATACTTTGAGCAAAACAAAATTCTTGGACATTAATAAACAAATCATCCCAACCACACTTTCTCAATTTAGCCAACCGAACTTTAACATCATCAACTAATTCCATAGCAAGCACAATATTAAGATCTTTTGTTTGCAAGATTTTTGAAAGTTCATTTGTGATACCAAACAACTTTAACATAAGCTTCAAAATGAAAGCAAATTTAAAGCTCTCCATTTTTTCTATCAAACCCGCCGCTTGAGATGGTCCACGTCCATCTTCATCAACAATACTAAGCACCTCTAACATGGAGGACCACATCTGATCCAAACGAATCAAGGTAGTATAATGTGAACCTCATCTAGTATCCCCGGGTCTAGCGAGACTAGATGATTGGTGCAAGCCATTTCCTTGAGATATCTCATTGTACTAACCTCAACATCACCGCCATTTGTTCTTTGACAGATATATCACGAGACTCATCAATAAGCACAGAGAATTGTCTATCACCAAGCTCTTCCATAATCACCTTGGTAACTTCATGTGCACATCACATTGCAAGCTCCTTTTGAATGTCACCGGAAGTCATTGTGCAATTTTTTGGACCACGATCAAAAGCTTCTCTCACTTTTTCATCATTAGATTTTACCCAATCCACCATCTCTCTAAAATTTTCCTTGTTTAGAGAAGTACAGATTTCATCATGGCCGCGGAAAGCAATGCCTTGTGCTATGAGATATCTAGTACAATCTAAAGAACAAGTTAAACAGATCTTATACAATTCTTCTGATTCCCTAGTTGCTCTATCCAAGATACTTATAACACTTTGTCTTTGATTATTATAATCGTCATAGTGCTTCATACATGAGTTATGCTTACTATCATGACTACCAATATGATCTTTAAAGCCTTTAGATGCATGCTTCCAATCTTTTAACCCGTCTTTGTTGAAGACTTCGTAACCAAAGTGTTCGGCCCCCCCGGGCAGCTTAAAGAGAAAGCAATAGAAACAATAAGTTGCGTCCTTCGAATCACTGTATTCAATCCATGTATAATTCTTATACCATGCTTTAAAAAATGCTCTTGAAGACTTCCCAAATTGAGTACGAGGAAATCTTGCTAAATCTGGTTGCGTTGGACCCTTCAATATATATGCCCTCCTCACTTGGTCTTGAATATCCGGAGCATACTCATGAATTTGTTTCCTACATCCTGGATGTCGCACAATCTCATTCCGGTTGCTTAACATTCACTTTCTCAATACTTGTTCTAGGAACCAAAAACCTCCTCATCTCTGAAATTTAATGATTCAATGAAAAGAATTTTTAAATAAACAATTTGTAACACACAAATTGACGAGAACGAATAATAAAATAAAATAAATAAATTGTAACAACAAAGTTAAAAGAGAATTCTAAAAAAAAAAACAGATATATAATAAGAAAAAAAATTAAACTATTTTAGACTTAAAAAAAACATTAAACTATTTTATTATAATATATAATATGTCAAGTAATTTATACTACCATTGCAGTATAGTACCAGGGCGTTTCTATGTCAAGTAATTGGCAATGACCTAACCATATGAAAATGAAATTGAATCTATATTGCAAATTTCAATTGCGGTACAGTACTACAGCGTACAGAACTACAAATAGGTACTACTAGTCTACTACTAACTATATGAATCAACCTATATATATATATATATATATATATATATATATATATATATATATATATATATATATATATATAATATAATAAATATATTGTTATAATAAAAATAAATTTTAAGAGAAGTACTTGTCTGCTCCTTGAAAGTGACGGTGATGGGAGAGGGTAACTGAGAAAATACAAACAGTCAGAGAGAGAAGACGGGCGGTACTTAATTAGTTTTTTTTTTTAATTTCTATTCTAAGTCATAAATAATTAATTGGTTTGGGCCTACTTAGACCATTGGGTATTCATCTGTTTTAATTTTCACACCTTTATTTTTATTAATTTTGCCCCTGGTTCGTTTAAAAATCGGCTATTAAATTGGGGAAAATACAAAGAAATTAAGGGTTGAGCCCGGGCGCGTGCCCGGGCTCGCTGGGCTATAGAACTGCCCTTGTGTTGTGGTGATTTTTGTTATTAATGCTATTTGGTTAGCTCGAAACAAGGTTAGACTCCAAAACATTATTGTTAATATTTCTTCCTTTATCTCTAGTATTTTGGAGGCGATATCCTTTGCTGGCAGCACTGCGGATGGCTCCTTTTTGGACATGAAGGTTTTTTTTATTCTTAAAAGCTTCCTGGTTACCATTCGTCCTCTTTGAGCTCCGAGAATCAATGAGGTTATTTGGAAACATCCTCCTAGAAATTGGATAAAAATTAACTGTGATGGTGCTTCTGTTAATCAGAATGGAAACTCTCCTTGTGGGGGTATTATTCAGTGATTGTGGTTTTCTAGGTGCTTTTGCAATTTGGCTGGGTTCTTTCACTTTTCTCATTGTCGAACTTTCTTAAGTTATGTTTGCAATTGAGTTCGTCCATGATAATCCTTAGAATTATCTTTGGTTGGAAACAGACTCAACGGCGGTAGTTAAGGCTTTCAAGCCTCCTTTTCTGGCCTCGTGGCATATTAGGAATCAGTGGATTAATTGTATAAATTTAGTCTCTAATTAGAATTTTATAGTTTCTCACATTTATAGGAAATACAACAGATGTGCTGATGCTTTTGCTAATCTAGACCTTAGTTTATCTAATTCTACTTACTATTTCTCCATTAATGCTTTGTATTCAAGCAAATTTTGTAAAGAATCGACTTGATTTGCCATTATTCTTTAAATTTAATTCCTCTTGTTAGGATTTTAGTGAATATATCCCTATCGTTTTGTATCAATTTTCTTTGGCTTCAATATAGCTTCATTGAAAAAAATCAAAGGACAAAAGTTATGATTAAGTTTTAAAAGTCATACTAGTAAACAAATACTTTTCCACTTTAAACAAGAATATCGACACAACAACTTTCCCACTTTTGATATGTTTCACAATCTTCCACTAGTTGCAACTTTTTCATTTGTTTTATCATAGGGCAAGTCAACTACTCTTGGGTAACCATCTTATAAACTTATTCATCTTCATCTCACAAATTATATTGTACTAAGTATGCTACTAAATATACTACCTAGCTGTTGATTAATTATTGTTCATGATGTGAATTAATTGTAATAAGGTGTTTACCTTTTTACGGGTGAGATAAAGAATCCCATGAATAGAGTCTTGTTTAGATAATTAGATCAAATTCCCAACTAACCGGTCCTGTTACTCTAATAGTATTTAAATTATTTAATACATGAATACATATAAAATATATAATTTATTTGATTCAATATGATTTAATTAAATAAATTAGAATTTACAACTAATTAATAAATATTACTTAAGTTAATTAATATTTAGTTAATATTTAATAAAATTATAATTAAAAATAAATAATATTTTTTTAATTAAAAAAAGTAATTTAAATATAAATAAGATTGAGCTTATTTTACAAAAATATAAAGTAAGAGTATTGAAGTTTTAGTAGTTTTTTATATAAATAGATGAACTCTTTCCTTTAAAATTTTAATTTTCAAATTTTACAATAAACAAATAGCATTGCGTTCTATTTTGTACTCGTGTAGACTAAGATATCTTTAATGTCTCTGACCAAAACTAAAGCATGGTTTAAAAATTATTTCTAAAATCCTTAATTTGAAAGTTACTTTTGTTATTAAAACTTTAATTAATTAAAATTCGTAAATTGTACTACTGTTTTTAATCCATATACCCTATTAGTTGGAATGAGTACAAATCTTTGTTGTTAATCATTAAAAAACATTCACATGTAATTTTGTGCCTATAATTAAGTAGGGAGTAATTCTCATGAATGCAATTCGTATGATGTTTACACTTCATAAAACAATCAATATATATGGAATGATTTTGATCCTTAAAAATTTATAATGATTTTGACCTTGCCATAAAACGCTAATCACAAGACATGAGTAAGTATTTATTAGAAATTTTGTAAAAACATGAAAATGAAGGATGGGAGGCTTAGTTGCATTTGGTTGGCTATAACGTGGAGCATTTGGATTGTTAGAAACGTTGGTGGATCCACTATAAGAATAAAGTTCTCCTGCGAAGTGTTTTAGTGACGTGATTATCACGTGTCAAAAATTTGGTAGGTGCGACGTGATAATCACGTCACTACCTTTAAATAATCTAAATAATATAAAGCTATTGGGAGTCAGATATTGATTATTGAAAAAAGAAGTTGTGACATGGGAAACACGTCACTACTAAAAAGTAAAATAAAAAACACTAAATGTTGTAACGTTCACATAGGAGAAAAAGTTCAAAATTTCAAAAAAATTAGTTGTGACGTGTTAAACACGTCGCAAAATTTAAGAGGGAAATTTCAATTTTCGTGAATTGATTGGTGGCAGGCTTTTGCAGGCAGCCTCATTAAATGATGTTCCTGTTTAAATGTTGTGGCGTGAATATCATGTGGCAAGGTTGTGACATGATATTCACGTCTCTGTTTGGCTTATATTAATAGGTTAATATTTTAAGTTTTGCATATAAAAAAATTATTAAAAACGAAATAAAAAAAAGTATATAAATACAATTTTTTTTAAGTTTTGCATATTAAAAACGAAATTTATTTACATATATTTAATAAAAAAAATATAAAAGTATATTTAGTTTTAATTTATTAATTTAATTTATATATTTTAATATATTTAGTTTTTAAATTTAATTTATATATATATATATATAATTTATTAATTGGGTTTTAGAAATTAAAAAAAAAAGGATTAGTGACATGCAATTTTTATGAGGGAGATTACTCATCCCACTACTTATGCAATTTTTTTTAATCTTTTTAAGATGGTCCCATGGAGTCTAATTTTTATGGTCATCCCACTACTTATGCAATATTTTTTAATCTTTTTAAGATGGTCCCATGGAGTCTTGAACACAAGACACAAAACATAAAACCAGCCCCATTGCCACTAGGCTGCATGTTGCTCTTTGTTAAGTAATTGTCTTAGCTAAATTATAATAGTTACTGTTAATGTTATTAGCATTAATAGTTAATGTTTTCATAATTAATTAATATAAATATTATTAGTTAATAATTATTAGATTAGTTAATAGTTAATGCTATTAATATTACTTAAATTATAAAATAATAATTAATATTTATTTTACTGTTAATGTTAATTAAATTATAAAATATAAACTAAATTAAACTAAATTAATATAAATATTATTAGTTTATATTTTATAAATTAGTTAACTTTAATAGTAAAACAAATATTAATTATTATTTTATAATTTAACTAATATTAATTAATAACATTAATAGTTAATGCTAATAACGTTAACAGTAACTAAATTATAAAATAATAGTTAACATTTATATTAGTTAATGTTATTAATTAATATTATTTAAATTATAAAATAATAATTAACATTTATTTTACTGTTAAAATTTATTAAATTATAAAATATAAACTAAATTAAACTAACATAAATTAATATAAAGTAATATTACTTAATGATGTTAACAGTAAAATAAATTGAATATAAACATTAATTTAAAAATATTAAATTAAATTAATTAAATTAAATATAACATTAACTGTAATATAACATTAATTCAATTCAATTCAATTCAATTAAACTAAATTAAACTAAATTAAATTAATATAAACTATTATTAATTAATAACGTAAATTATTTATTAATTTTGAAAAGATTAATTATTTTACTAATATAAACTAAATATAAACTAAATTATTTATAACGTTAACAGTAGTGAAAACATTAAATTAATATAAACTAAATTAAATTAATATAAACTAACTTAAATATAAACTATATAAGTTAATTATTTATAAACTAATATAAACTAAATTAAATTAATATGTATTAATCAATAGTGAAAACATTCATTATTAATGCTAATAACTATAACAGTAACTATTATAACTTAGCTAAGGCATTTCTATAACAAAAAACTTTATGTAGCCTAGTGCTAATGATGTTGTTAAAGTATTCTTTGGGTACTTAGTTCAACACTCATTAGGACCAATTTTTTGAACTTTCATATTTAACATTTTAAGAACCAAACAATAAAATAATAATAAAAATGTCACATGGAATTAAAATAAATAAAAAATAATAAAAATGCCACCTAAGCCAACCACGTCATTAAAAATAATAAAAAAGATTAAAAAAATTGCCACATCAGACTTTTTAATGAGGTGGCGTGAAAAAGGTTCAAAATCAAACTTCTGAAATTTTACGAGGCACTTCTTGAAACTTTTTTTTGACAGAGGGTTTTTCAACTACACCCCATATGGTAGGGGGCAAAATAGGTATTAACCCTTATTTTTATATATAATTAGTAACAAACCCGTGTATACGCACGGGTTCGTAAGGGTTCGGATTTGGTACGCGCATTTATTTACATAATATGTTTAATTTAAATCAAAATCAAAATTTGAATCAATATTTTTTTTTGGAAACAATATATATTTGAATCAAAATGAGTTGCAATCTTGCATCACCCTTGTAAAATCAAACATAAAGCTAAAGAAGGAAACAAATGATGAGCTCGTAGATGTGATCTATATAAAAAAATCATTGGCTCACTGAGGTATCTATGTAGCATAAGATCATACATTTGTCAAGTGCAGGGACGGCCCTGGGCCGGGGCAAGCAGGCCCACAGTCCAGGGCCTCAAAAAAATGGGGGCCTCAAATTGGGGGGTGTAATTAAATAATTATGATACTGATATAATAAAATATATAAATGTTAGCAAAATTGTGAATCAATTCATTGCTGCAAGCCCAACGGATTAGCTCCTCATTGGTAGGGTTGTGATCTGGGTTTGAAACTTGTTGGCTTTCCAATTTTCGATTATTAATTTTTTACATGAACACTCCAATTGATTTTGGTTTATTAAATATACCTTAACCTTAGTGTCACCTAATTAATTACCTTGGCTTCCCAATATTTTACGTTTGCAATGAATTTTTAATTTAATTTTTCTGTGACAATTTATTTCTCAAATTTTATCTATAAAATAATTTATATATAATCAATTAAAGTTTATAATAAGATTTGAGATCAAATTTTATTCTTGTAACCTTTATAATTTTATTTTAATTTATTTTATCATAAATTTTAGAGAATATTTATATGTTATAGTTAAATATTTTAAAGTTTGTCATACAATTAACTCATTTACTATCAATTTTTTTTATAAAATCAAATTCATTATCATTTGTTGATTTATTAACTTTTTGATCATAAAAATAAACTTCTTACCATTTAGATAAACCTGCGTATTAGGGTCAGGATATGGTTTATGCATACTCCTACATTTTTTATCCATACGACTTGATTTTTCGCAATTAAAGCAAGAGAAAATGCCACTTTCATTTCTTTGAGATGGTAGATGCTGCATAAAAAATAGAGCTATTAAGGCACTTAAAATATTCTAACTCTTAATTTAGTTCATTATATTTCGATTCTGAATTCTTTAATGATTTGCATATGACTACTTCTTTTTATTGTTAGAAACAATCAGCTTTCGAGGGATTCGGAGAGGTCTACGAACCAAGACTTCATACTTTTGATCTTGTCTTCGATATTCGTTTTGGAGGCGAGTAAAACGTCTGTTTTTTTGTTAGGGGTCCATTTATTTGTTTGCCCTGGGCCTCTAAAAAGTCGGGACCGGCCCTGGTCAAGTGTTGGCTTAATAAGTAAGTACGTTGGAGAAGCCTAGAGCATGTCACCTACTAGCAGTCAAAAGGATTCGAGGATACATCAAACACACAACAGATCATGATGTATTGATTCCAAACCAAAAGAACAGTGGATAAAAGGTAATGACATATGACTACTCTGATTTAGAAAGGGGATGAGACCAAAATGACAAGGAAACATACAACAAGATACTTGTTCGTGATTGAAGCAACTCTAATTTTGTTGAGTTCACAGAAGAAAGGTGACTCTATCATCTTATGAAACAGAATATATAGCAACTTCATATGCAGCTTGTCAAGCACTTTAGATAAAATATTATCGGAAGAATTGAAGATCATTTAAGTCTTAAAAATTAAACAATTGGTTGATAACAAATCAACAGTTTTTTATAAACAAATACATTATTAATAAAGAAAGTACAAGGGTACACTCCAACCCTTATAAATAATAAATGATCTAATAAAATCCAAAACATGAACAAACTAGTGTAAACTTTGAAGAGGGTCAAAACAATAAAAAATAAACAACACTCTTGTTATAAAACAACCAGACTGAACCTACACTAATATGAATTATAGCAACTAAACTTACTCTTTTAATTGAAGACTATTTACATTCTGCACCAGAAATTGCAAAATCACCTTACCAAACCAACACAACCATTTCTTCTATTGATTGAAGTTGACCAAAAGAAAATAAACTACACCAAATACACATATCTTAGCTAATCATGAGTCACCACATAAACAAGCATATTAAGAGAAAGTATCACTTATTGAAAGACCAAATAAACAAGAATAAGTTAGAAGTCGAATATCATAAAATTAAATTACAACTTGAAAACATATTCACCAAACCATTAAAAAAAATAAGCAATATTTGATTGCCTAAAGGAAACAATAGGTATGAGAAAACTAAATAATATGAATTAATAAGAGTAATAGTTTGCTTCACTGGAGTAAAAATAATAGCAACAAGACTAGAACTGATATTGAGAGTATCAGTAGAAAGCTTAATATTGTTAGACACCATGTTGAAGGGGATAATTTTAATTACTTTTCAGCTCTTAAACGCCGCTTGAATTCTCTTCTGGTTAAAGATGATATATTCTGGAAACAAAGAGCAAAAGTGCATTGGTATAAGGACGGTGATTTGAATACTCGCTTCTTTCATATTTCTGCTTCTACTAGAAAAAATATCAATACAATTCGGTCGCTCACTAATGATGATGGGGAAGTTATCAGAACTTCGGAAGGGATGTGTAAATTAGCTCATGACTACTTTATTGATTTATTTCAGAAAAAGCCAAGTTCTCGGGACCAGGTTCTTCAAGCTATTAACACATCCATTACTACCAAAGATAACAATATGTTGACTAATCCGTTTGTTATTACTGAATTTAAAGAGGCTATTTTTTCTATGCAAGCGGATAAAAGTCCGGGTCCTGATGGTTTTAATCCCGGCTTCTACCATCAATTTTGGGATATATGTGGGTCGAAATCTTCAATGCCAGTTGCTTATGGCTGGAAAGCGGCATTTTTCCTGATAAGCTCAATTCGACAAATATCACTCTTATTCCGAAAGGAGATTCCCAAACCACCATGAAAGATTGGAGTCCGATTGCACTGTGTAATGTTTTGTATAAAATCATAGCTAAAGTTCTCGCTAATCGGCTTAAGCGAGTCCTTGACAAATGTATTTTTGATAACCAATCGGCTTTTGTGCCGGGAAGATCTATTTTGGACAATGCCATGGCAGCTATTGAGGTGGTGCATCATATGAAGGCAAAGACTAAAGGTAAGATTGGAGACATAGCTCTTAAACTTGATATCAGCAAAGCTTACGATAGAATTGATTGGGATTATCTTAAGGATGTACTTTCTACTATGGGTTTCTGTCAGAAATGGATTGGGTGGATTATGCTTTGTGTAAAAACTGTTGATTATTCTCTGGGTGTGAATGGTAACATGGTGGGTCTGATTGTTCCAGAACGGGGAATGAGGCAAGGTGACCCTTTGTCTCCGTATTTGTTTATTTTATGCTCTGAAGGACTCTCAACCCTCATTAAACAAGCAGAAGCGCGAGGAGATATTCATGGTGTTAAAATTTGTAAGAATACTCCCATTATCTCTCATTTACTTTTTGCCGATGATTGTTTCCTTTTCTTCAGAGCAGCTGTTAGCGAAGCAAATATGATGAAGAATATTCTTACCACTTATGAAGAAGCCTCTGTTCAAGCTATCAATTTCCAGAAGTCTGAATTCTATTGTAGTAGAAATGTTGATTTTGGACTTAGAAATCTCTTGGCTGGTACCTTAGGAGTTCAACAAGTATTAGGTACCGGAAAACATCTTGGAGTCCCCTCTATGATAGGAAGAAACAGGAAAGCTACTTTCAAGTTTATCAAAGACAGAATTTGGAAGAAGATAAGCTCTTGGAGTAGTCGAAGTCTCTCGCAAGCAGGTAGGGAAACGCTTATAAAATATGTTCTCCAATATATTCCGACATATTTTATGAGTATCTTCTTACTTCCTTCCTCCTTGATTGATGAAATTGAAAAAATGTTGAACTCGTTCTGGTGGGGTCATACAAAAGATAACTCAAGAGGTATTCATTGGTTATCATGGGACAAGCTATCTATGCCTAAGAAATTTGGTGGTATGGGGTTCAAAAATCTAAGTGCTTTCAATCATGCCATGTTAAGCAAACAAGCTTGGAGCCTTATGACTAAGCCTAACACCTTGGTTTCGCGCCTTTATAAGGCTAGATACTTTCCCAAGTGTGATTTTCTTAGTTCAGAGATTGGACATAATTCGAGTTACGTCTGGCGTAATATTTGGAGTGCTAAATTTGTGGTGCGAGGAGGGTACAAGTGGAGCATTGGTACGGGCGAGTGCATCTCGGTTTGGGATCAAAATTGGTTATATGACAGCTCTGCGATTACTAATTTGTGGCCCGACAATCTGATGGTGGCAAATCTCAAAGTTTCGAATCTTATTAACCCAATCGGCAAACAATGGAAGTTGAATTTGATTTATCCGTTAGTAGGTGGAGAAGTGGCACAGAAAATTGCAAACACTCCATTATTCGAAGCGGTTCATGAGGATAGAGTTTTTTGGAATCTTGAGAAGAATGGTATTTTTTCTGTGCGTAGTGCCTATCGTTAATGTGTCAACGAAGCTATAGACACCTTTCATCTGCGTATTGTTAAAAATTGGGATTTAATTTGGAATATGAAGATCCCTCCAAGAGTCAAGAACTTCCTGTGGCGCTTATGTAGAAATTGTGTCCCTACTAGAACACGCCTCATTGACAAAGGTGTCGGGTGTCCTGATAGTTGTGTGATATGTGGGAATGGTTATGAGAATAATAATCATTTATATTTTCAGTGTCCTAAGAGTATTGTCTGTTGGGAAAAAGTGGGGCTTTGGCAAACTATTCAGCAGTTAGTCAACAACGAAGGAGATTTTAGTTCTGTTGTATTTTCTTTTCTGCAGGTCTCTACTCATGAAAATAAGGCGGTCTTTTCTACTATCTTGTGGAGTATTTGGAAAAGCAGAAACAATGCCCTTTGGAATCAAATCGAGGATTCTCCAGATAATATCTGCTTGCGAGGTTCGCATCTATTATCAGGTTGGTGAGACGCTCAACAGGCCAGGAACATAGCTTCTCCTATAGATCAATCGGTAACCGATCCTAAGTTGTGTAAGCCACCCACCGGTTGGCTAAAATGCAACATTGATGCATCTTTTTCTAGCAACAAGGTTGGTATAGGTGCCTGTATCAGAAATGATGAGGGTATTTTTATTACAGCTCGGACGGAATGGTTTTCTCCTATTACTGATGTTGATACCGGCGAAGCTCTTGGACTCTTAGCTGCTATTAATTGGGTTTTAGACCTTGGCTATGATAATGTGGTTTTCGAGTCGGACTCTAAAAGTGTAGTGGATAGTGTGACTATTCCTAAGCCAAACGACTCAGATTTTGGCGCCATTACTCGAGTCTGTTATCAGGTCCTGACTCACTCTACTAGGAACTTTCAGGTTAAGTTCATTAGAAGACAAGCTAATGAAGTTGCTCATGCTTTGGCTAAGGCGGCTCCATCTCTTGCTAGTTTTCATGTTTTTAACGATGTACCTACTTGTATTTACAATCTTATTATTAATGAAATGGTTTAGTTTCTTGCTGTAAAAAAAGAGTAATATGAATGTAATTCATAAGAAAGATGAGTTTAATTGTGTTGCAAATTAATTACTTGCAAAACAATTCAATTAAAATAGTAAATTGTCTATGCATTTATTTAAGATTATTGGCTTCTTATTGTTTATATATAGGTTCCTTATGTAATTCAATTAGCTAATCATTATATAGAAAAATATACCTTATACAATTCATTTGTCAAATTATCGTATTTTCATCTTTCTTTATTACCATCCAAAATCTTGCATCCCAAGTTATCCCAGCAAAACGTACATACATTGATTGAGGTACATAGTGGCGGAGCCAGGAATTTTATACAGTCTGGGCAAAAACTTTACACCATTGATTATTCATCTGTTTTAATTTTCACACCCTATTTTTACTAATTTTGCCCCTGATTTTGTCTAAAAATCGACTATTAAATTGTGGGAAGTACATAGAAAATAGGGGTTGAGCCCGGGCGCTTGCCCGGGTTAGCTGGGCCTTGGCTCCTCCCCTGGATACATGTAACGCAAAAGCAATCTCTTCTACTTACAAATATATAATTTTACCTTATTTAATAAAACAATTTTTTTGAATAATAGTAAAGGAAAAGTTGAACAAGCAATAAAATTGCAAGTCAAATATATGCAACTTAAAAAAAAAAAAAATTAAACTTTCAAAATAAATCCGCAATTGACAAAGGAATGAAATGCACATGACAAATCTTTAACGGATAGCATTTTCTTGACTGTTGATTATCACATGCAGCTAGCAATTCATTGATGAATATCAATTTTTAGACGATTGATTTGAATAAAGAAATGAGTAAAAATATTAAAAAATAAAAAATATAGAAAATAAAGTTTTAATTAGTCTTATAACTCCTTAACTTAATTTAAAGTTTCCCTTTAACCCCATATTTAATAAATATTATATTTTAATCTCTAAAAAACTATTATGTAATTCAACTTAATTTTTTTCGCTAATTTTTAACTTTGATATATATGAGATAATATCATAAATTTTATTAATTTTTTAATATTATCTAGTTAATCATTTTAATAAATTTCAAATTTTTAAATTTTAATAATTTAATAATTCTAACATTACACCATCAACACCTAATACTTTTTTTATATTTTTATTTTCTTCCCCTTTTTCCTCATCATCTTCATCACAATCTAAATTCATCTAAAATTCTAAAAAAAAAATACAAATAATGAAAATAATTTTCACTCATGTAACTTTCATTCTTCTTTTAATTTTTAGCGTATTGTTACATTATTTTGTGACTGAAAATTATTCGACATTCAGAATTTTCGTTTCTAGTAAATATAAGTAGAGTTGTTTATGGTACGGTTCATGAGAAAAATTAAAACTGAACCGAATCGAACTAAATCATAGTAAAAATTCACTCGAACTGAACTGAACCATTTCAATTTACTAAGAATCGAACTGAATCAAAATTATTGGTTTGATATACCTATGTTGCATGTCAAGTAATTTGGATCAAATCAGTACTTGAAGAAATGAAGGTCGAAGTGAAGAAACCTCTTGTGTTGCAAATCGACAACAAGTCAGCCATAAATCTGGCGAAGAATCCAGTTCTGCAAGGAAGAAGTAAGCATATCGAAGCTAGATTTCACTTCCTGAGGGAAAAGGTAAATCGAGGTGAACTTGAAGTTAGGCATTGCTCGAGTAAGGCACAGATGGCCGACATTTTCACCAAATGATTGAAGATCGACAGATTCCTAAATTTGAGAAAGAAATTAGGAATAGTTCAGATTGACTATTTTTAGAATTGTTCGACAACTTGGATTATAAGGGGTATGTTGAGATATTATTGAGATTCGTTGAGATATTATTGGGATTAATATTATTAATATAATATCAAATATAATCTAATCTAATAATATCAAATATAATCCAAGTTGTGTAAGCTCAAACCCAATCAAAGTTGTATATAATAAATAGTCATAGTCTGTATCATTATTTGTACAATTTAATTCAATAATATAATATTTATTTCCTTTATTCTTTGTATTCTCTCCTCACTAAAAGTGTCTCACGCATTAACATGTACCACATGCATGTTGAGTCAGTTTGTTGAGTACATTGTCATCGGTGTTGCATTTATGAATGATCATTTGGTGATGTGTTGTTTGTATGAGAATACTTGATGTGTGGATGTTGTTACGATTAGCGTGTGTACTTGTTATGTGATATTCTACCTTTTATTATTTACACAGCTAAATTATGCAAGTATATTCTCACCCCCTTTGCTTTAATGATGTCCATCATGGACATCTTATAGATAACCAGAATTAGAAGTTGTTGCTGTGAGGGAAAGATAGCTCGTTGGAGTTATTTTCGTTTAATTTCATTATTATTCTAGAAGTTATGCACTGATTATGTAACATCGGGGCTGGGAACGTTTGTATTTGCTTATTGTGATTTGTTGAAGTTTAATACCATGTTGGTTGAAGTTTTGAAGTTGTTGAGAATTGAACAATACAACTCCATTTTAATTACGTTATGAAAATTAAATTTTTATGAGACTAAAATTTTGGAGTTGTTATTACTTAAGTTATTACTTAGTTTAATTATGTTTCCGCCGCAATAAACCTAACGTATGACGAGCGTATGATGACAAGTGTTGTATGTTATTTATATTTCCACTGCATGTTGCTAAATGTTCTCGAGTGGTTTAAGGGCTGTCGTTGTGACATGATCGAAAAAATAGCAAGTGCACTATCTTTACCGATGTAGTAATAAAGTGGGTCAATTCCAAGTATATCGATCTCAAGGATTGCGTAAGAAATACAAATTTTATAATAATTCAATTAAACAAAAAAACATGGGGGGTTTTGTTTGATGTTTTAAAATAATGACTAAAATTATATTTAAAAGCAGTAAAAATAAATCAACAATAAACAGAGATAAGTAGCTTGCCAGGGGTTCGGTGAATGATTCTTCCTGTAACAATTTCATCATATCAATGCAATAACATCATTCTCAACAGTTGATTACCGATTCTCAAGAGTGTCTAGTCCTTAGTGAAAAGATCTTTGATACCATCACCTAATTAGTATGGCCATAGATAATTACTGTAATGACTCAACATTCAAGAAACAAGAAATTCTGGTTATGATAACGTATCCCTAGTTCTAGGTTATATTTTTTATCAAATGTTCGTACACAGATCCACAAATAATTTCCGTCCGGTTAAATTATTCATACACAGTCAGAATCTGTTTGTTCGACGAATAAAGCATTAAGAACAGATATAGAACAAATCAACGATATGAAAACTAAATTGTCATTGCATCAATATAACAGAATTATTACAATCCGAATCAGGGTCACCCCCTAGCAATGGGGGGTTTAGCTACTCATAACGGAAAATAAAACTAAGATAGAAACGATATTCATTACAACAAATTTTTGGAGGAATCAATCTTCAGACGTGTCGTAGTCTTGGATCATGAAACTCTCCTCTGAAACTGAGTTCTCCAGTCTTCCAAATATGATGTTTTCTTATAAAATTCGTCGAACCCTTGTCCGAATGCGTTCTCCTCCTTTTATCTCTGTGTTTCTGGGCTTGCCGACAAAAAGGCCCAAAATATTACGTGAGGACGCGTGTGGAAACGTGTCTGGAATCAGGAGACGCGTCCATGGACGCGTGTGACCAGAGGAGTGTTTTTTCTTGCTTTTCCTCCACTAAAGACGCGTGTGAAGACGCATGTGACCAGAGGATGCAATTTTGGCTTTGGCTGGACATGTTTGGACACGCGTGTGGGGTCAGAAACGCGTCTTGGAACGCGTTGGAGCAGATTCTCATTTTTCAGACTCCCTGCCTCAGTGGGACGCGTCTGGGGACGCCTGTGGGCAGGAGCGTGGTTTTCTGGCTTCTTGGCAGGCTTGGAGACGCGTCTGGACACGCGTTTGGGCAAAATGTCTTTTTCTTAACTTTTACACATGTTAGGAGATGCATCTGATCAGTGCTCGATTTACTTCTTCGCCATTTTACCTGCAAAACACACAATATCTTCCCACAAAGATCAGTAGTCTCTGACATAAACCAATTATCCGGACAACTATAAAACGACGACATTTTTACTGGAATTAGCTTATTTTAGTAACCAAACATCACAAAACTAACAGAGACGACTGGTAAAATATAGCAAAACTGTGACTGATCATGACACCATAAATTATCGAGTAATTCTTTAATTATAAGTTTCGGTATTTATTGTATTACAATCGGGTTCTACCACCTAACGACTTCTAGTCGGCTGCCAAAGACCGATGCTGCTAACCGCCACCCACCAGACTGCCTTTGTAGCTCCAGGATCTCACGTCGAGATTTTTGCTGCTTTTCTACTTTTTAATTTCCAACAATCTCAAAAACATGTTTTCTTTTTGTTTATTAATCATAGTTTTAAGCCGTGCCATTTTTTTCTTATTAGAACTTTAAACATTTCTGTAAGAACTGCTTTATGCTTTAAGTAAAAACTATTGTACCACAAAATACTTTTTTCCACTTTAGCATGCATATCGACCCAGGAACGACTGGTTCCTACTCCCTAACATTTGTTATATTTCACAATCTTCAATTATTTGCAACTTTTTCGTTTGTTTTGTTATGAGACAAGTCAACTATATTCTCATTCATCTTTATCTCACAAATTTTCTCCACCCATTACTCCTAAAAATAAAAAAAATAATAAATTAAAAAGTATAAAGCGCGTATGGAGCAGACAAGTTTGAAAATTGTGACAATTTTATTATTTTCATATCTCTTCTTTCTGACTCTTACCAATCTCCTATGTATGCATGCACCGTCACACTCACCTATATATATTGCTTAATCTTTCATTGCTTCTTCATTCACAGTTCACATTCACACACTTCCTTTGCTTCTTTTCATAGATTCAAGATATTCATTTATAGTTTTAACTATATGGCTACCTTTACCAAATTCTTTGTGATACTCTCTATAGTTTCTCTCTTTGCATGTTGCACCAATGCACAACTTGTTAATAACTTCTATGGCACCACTTGTCCTAGTCTTCAAACTATTGTTCGTAATACAATGATCAGTGCTATCAAAACTGAAGCCAGAATTGGTGCTTCCATACTTCGTTTGTTCTTCCATGACTGCTTTGTTAATGTAAGATAATGTCCAAATGTCATATATTTATAAATTATAGTTATTATTTAATTGTTCTTTAATGTCACGGACTGTAGTTTTTCTTAACATGTGAGTTTTATTTGTTTGTTTATGGTGGTAGGGATGTGATGGATCAATTTTATTGGATGACACTGCCACGTTTACTGGTGAGAAGAATGCTGGCCCTAACAAAAACTCAGCTAGAGGTTTTGAAGTGATTGATACCATTAAAACCAATGTTGAAGCTTCTTGTAACGCCACTGTCTCTTGTGCTGATATTCTAGCACTTGCAGCTAGAGATGGGATATTTCTGGTATGTTACCATTTTCTTTGTTTCATGTTTTATTTTTTCATAAATCAAAGTAACAAAGGTTGAATCTAAACTATCACTAGTCATTTTGTATACAGATGTGTTTAAATATTATATCTTTTTGTCCAAAGAGTTTTGTGGTCTGATGCGGTTGTGTCAATTATGAACATAGAATATTAAATCTATGACATAAAGAAAGTTAGATCAAATAATTTTTACGATCAACGCATAATTTATAATTTGTTGTGGTCTGATGCGGTTTTGCGGTGCTATGATACAGCCATTGTGGTGTTATGATACGGCTTTTATTGTGATTTACTATCACACTACAATATTACGGTCTAATACAAATGTTGACACTTTTACAACCGCTATATATTACATCATGATGCGACTCGTAATTTAAAATCATGAAGTAAATATTAGTGTGTTTTTTTATATTGGGTAAAAAAAAATACTTATACATGAAAACATATTGCAAAAGTCATATATTTGATGAGATTTTTATTTTCTTCCTCCTGTTGAGATTGTTTCGAAACCTTAAATTAAGATTCCAATATCCAGTCATTTTCAAGTATCTAACATGATGAGTATTTTTTTCCTGTCATTTCATTTTTGGCATGAGTTTGTTTTCAAACCATGTCTCCCACTATCTCTTTTTAACTTTTTCTCACATATAATTGAAACGAATAATGTCAACTTTTGTTATATTATGGGGTATACTCCAATAGTAACCGTGTTTCAATTAATTTTTCTTTCTAGCTTGGAGGACCCACTTGGATAGTTCCACTTGGAAGAAGAGATGCAAGAACAGCAAGCCAAAGTGCAGCCAACAGTCAAATTCCTGGACCATCATCTGACCTTGCAACCCTCACTACAATGTTTAGAAACAAAGGTTTAACATTAAATGACCTTACTGTCCTTTCTGGTGCACACACCATAGGTCAAACTGAGTGTCAGTTTTTCAGAAATCGCATATACAATGAAACCAACATTGACACAAACTTTGCTACCTTAAGAAAAGCAAACTGTCCTTCCTCTGGTGGTGACACCAATTTGGCACCTCTAGATTCCCTCACTCCAACTACTTTTGACAACAACTACTATAGTGACCTTATTGCTAATAAAGGACTTCTACATTCTGATCAAGCTCTTTTCAATGGTGTTGGTTCTCAAGTTTCTTTGGTTAGGACTTATAGCAGAAATACTATTGCTTTTAAAAGAGACTTTGCTGCTGCTATGATAAAGTTGAGTAGAATCAGTCCTCTCACTGGGACTAATGGGGAGATTAGAAAGAATTGCAGGCTTGTCAATTAATTCATCATGAATTGGAGGGTATATTAGCAATTGAATAAATGTTTGTTTGGAGATTTTGGAAAGATTGATTTAATATAGGGTCGAAGTCATAAAGGTTGACTGGATTTTGGATACAATGACAGTTGTAGTAATTGTTGGTGCTTCTTTGATAATTTGAATGTTTGTAATTCCTAAATAACAAGAAAGTTGTTATATTTATGTTGTTTCTTTTACTAAGATTAATGATTGGATCAATGTAATTTTATGTTGGAATTCAAATTATGCATTGTTTTACATGTAGGTTTTCTTGTATATTTTTTCACACTTATCATAACTGTCGCAGTCATGTTGCGTTCGGATAAAGACTTTTGCAATTTCAGTCAATAAAGATGTTGTGACACATATTTTCGTTGGCACGGTGTGAATTAACCACAATTTATTCTTTATTATAAAAATGGTAAATAACAGTATCGATATCGATGTCAGCGGTTGAAGTTGTTTTAGCTAAAAAAAGTATTTTTGTGTATATCGTATCTATAGGGACCAGTGCAATATCAAAGTTGTTCAATAATCTTTTATGATTTTAAGAGAATTTACACTTTTCAAATCCAGTCAAAATCTAATAGAATTTACAAAACAATTCATCTCAACCTTGCATTCTAATTTAATCAAGGGCTGCAAATTGCACCTACAACATCACATGGATCACAAAGGATTTTCACACTGTTTCTTCACAAAACTCCCTCTAATCTCTAAACAATTTTCCCACACTTTTTCCATCCTAATTGATCTCTTTCCCCTCCTAATTCCTATTCTGAATTTTCATCTGATCACTCTATAAACACCCAACCGAGAAAATGACACTGAAACTTTGCACAAAAATCATTCACAACTTCCTCCATCCACCATTAAACCTGCAAATTCCACAAAACCTGCAGAAGCTACGGCAACAAATCCAAATAGAGGCAACTGAACACAACAGCACTACCAGAATTTGGACAGAGAGGGAGTAAAAGAAGCAGAAAACATATATAAAACGAAAAGAGAAGGAGAGCTCGGAGCTACCTGAACATTGCAGGTCGCCGGAGTCACGGTTTCGTCGGACTAGCTTCGAGTATGTAAGTCATCTCGCGTTTTCCTCATCTACCATATAAGAAAAAATAATATGTTCAATGTTCTGTAATTCTCTAAACTACCATTTTTGTTTTACACTTAAAATTTGAATTTTTGAGGGTAAATTCTGTCTTAAAATTGTTGTCCCAATTTCATTTATTGATAATTTCTCTACGTTTTCTGGAAAATTATGACATGGGTCTTTGAAAAATCAATTATTTTCATTCTGTAGGTTCACCCATTTGTTTTATATACACGACTTCCCTCTGTACATGTTATATAGCTGTAAGTTTTCTTTTACAAAATACTTCTTTTATTTTTTTCTATTCCATTAAGGTGTACGACATTTTTTCTTTCTTTTCTTGAACTTCATACTCTTCTTATATCTTTCCTCTATACATGTTATATAGCTTTTTCTTAGGTTTTCATTCTATCGATGGCCATACCCTTTAAAAGTGTCAAAAACATTTGCAACAAAAAAGGACTATGGAAGATTGCGCTTAGAGTCACCACACTACTAGAAATACTCTATTTTTCTGCGGATTTACCTGCGGATTTGAGCTAAATTTCCGCAGGAAACACATTTCCTGCGGATTTACCTGCGGTTTCTTGTCCCCAGCTAAAACCTTCGTGGGTAATATTTTCGGCAGGAAGTTCCGCAGAAAATTCCGCAGGTAAATCCGCAGGAAATTTCCGCAGGTAAATCCGCAGAAAATTTCCGCAGGTAAATCCGCAGGTACTTTCTATCTCAAATTATATAATTTTCTTGTTTTATTAATTTTTTGAAACATTATAGATTATATATTAAAATAACCATAATATAAAAATACAACTATAATTTATAATGTTTTGAATTTAAATAAGACATTCAAATTGTTAAATTTGTTACGTAACAAATACTTATATAGTCACATTACTAAAAATGATTCAAATAACCAAGCTATTACTAATCATTTGTCAACCAAGTCAAAAAGAAAAAAAATTACAAATCAAAATTCAAAGGTTGAGTGACTTCTTCATGTTGAGTAGATATATTCTTCTTCTTGGACTTTTTTGGCGGCATAGTTTGTAAGAGTTCAAGGGAATGCAAAACCTGAAAAGTTAGAGTGCAACAAATCTTAGTAAGGGACCCAAACTATGCACACGAATTCCATCTCCCAAAACTTGACCCCTTGCCTTTTCATGTAACAAATAACTGAAACAAGTTATATACTATCTCACACTATTTGTATTGATTTTGTGTATGAACTAAAGGTGTTTTTGTTCTTACCAAAACATCTGTTGAGGAATCTTCTTCTCTGTTATAGATTTCACCGAGCTTAAAGAGATTGTTCGCAATATGGTTTGCATATGCTGATGGAAGATCCTGTTCGCAATATGGTTGAGCATTGATGTAATGTTAAGTAACTATAGAGAAAAACATAAACTATTACATTTGCATTATCCTTGGATTCCACGATTTCGACGTTGCGGTAGTGAAAAGAAGCTGAAATTGCAGCCTGCTGTAATAATATTGATCCTATTGAAAGAGTTGGAGCAACCAAAACACCCTGATATTATAGTTAACCAAATGGATTAGTAGCAGGTTTAACCTAAAGATGCATGATTTTCTATTCAAATGTGGACTATTGATTAGTATTTTTTTTCTTTTTTATGTCTCACCCGTTGCTCACCATGGTGGCCTTATCACAGAATGCAGATAATGCTGCGACCGTATCTGATTTGATTTGTGATACGTAAATGACACTTTTCATGCCAAATGTTGTTGCCTAGTGAAAAATGGATCAATTAATGTAGAATTAATAGTTCAATTTATATGCATGTGAGTAGTAACAATATTTAAATGTGATGGTGATGGTTGCAAGTTTACTTTCAGTAACTTTATAAGTTTATGAGTCAATGATTGTAAATAAGAAATAGCGAAAGATTAAATCATGAATGAGAAACCTATTCTCATATATTTTATTGTTTACCTTATGTGTCATATAATCTTCATAAGCACTCATGTTAGTGAATAGTACCTACAAAAGAATAAATATAATTATAGTTTAATTTGAAATGAAATCAGCATGCTTTTGGAGATCCTGTTTTAAGTATATGCATGCGACAACACTTAGCGAGATAATTAATGAAATCAACAACAGTGGGACAGTACGTATAACTGCATAAATAAATGGCATTGAATTATTTATTTAAATTAAAAAAATAATTTTAAAAGAAACTGTAATAAAATGAAAAATGGTATTCCATTATCATGTTTGTCCACTGATTGGAAAAACATATAAGTATGACACCTTAGAAAGTTGTCCTAAACTATTTGGTAGAGTACCATTTAACTTATTCTCTTTAAGTACCAAGACAAGGAGATTTTACATTTTTGCATAGGCATATATCCATAAAGGAAAGTAACCTTTTTCAAATGCTTTATAGGTAACCCATGTTCTTGTTCTATACTGTCATAGCAATGATATTCTAATGATTCCATCGGAGATAACAATTCAAACTCATTATTAGAAATCACATTTGGAAAGTGGAAACCTTTTTAGAGAGACGATCGGCAGCGGCGGCAGCAACAAAAGCAGTTGTCGTGCTGAAAGCTTCGTTCAATTCAGTACTCTCCACAACTTCCCAATCGTCGTCATAGTCATCATCACCAATGTATATGAAACCTAGATGCTCCACAAAACACGTCAATGTGATAATTAACTTTTTCTGGGCATAAAACATTATATTTCAAGAGCAATATGTATTATAGATGTATAAAGCCTAAGGAAGAAACCTTGGTATTCACAAACCTAGATATAAACACAACTTTAAAACACATCAATGGAGAATTGGCAATCAGTGCCACATGAACCAATTCAGTAATTATAATGAAAGCACCTGAAAATCAATGATCTCTGAATCCAAATGTCTTTCAAATTTCAGTCCGAACTCCCTGACCTCATAAACCTTTACTTGCGGCGGATATATACCTTCAATATTGAATCAACAACATGAATGCCATGAATTTTGACCTAATATATATCCTTAACAAATTCCTAATTTATCACAATGCCTATGGTTTCATCAAATCAAATACTTAACAAATTTGAATATCCTACACAAATTCAAGTAACAGCGCTGAATTAATCGCTACTAGTTCACCTGAAGCAATGACAAACTCGCTATCAAGAGTTGCTTTAATCTTTGTTGTTGCAGTAGTGAACCTCAAGTCTTCAATAAGCTGCACGTTTTGAGTACAACCTAACGGAAAACGAAAACAAAACAAACAATGAATTAGGGAAAAGGAAAAGGAAAAGTGCAACAGAATTGAAAAAGGTGAAGAGAAGTACTTTTGACAGGGTGGCGAGATTGCTCTTTAGTTGGAACCCATGAAGCAAGTGAGGATTGCTGTGAAGCTATTGTGTACATTTTTACACCATTAATTGATGAAGACTTGATACCGCCATCACGAGTCGCCATTGCTGCTGCCGGAGAAGGTTCGACGGTGGTGAATGGTTCCTTCACAATTGGTTGTAACTACATTGACTAACCTCTTGAATTAGAGAGAACCATAACTGACAGAACTCTAACCGACGGCAAAATTAATAAAACATAATTTAGTACCTCATTTTTTGGCCTTTGACAGAACTACAAAATTAATAACACAGGACTTCACCCTCTCTCCCAAGGACAATTTCTAACAGATTGAATAAGGAATCTTCCACTAAGATCCTGCTCTAAATTGAGAACAATAGCTGAGGTTGTTCATTATTCTAGTAAAAAAGACTAAAAAAACCTCCTAACTCCCAAGGATTAAAGTTCCTTTAAAACCCAAAAAAGTTTTCTTTATTACAAATCCCAATTAGAAAAGAGAAAAAAACCATTATGTAATCAATGAAAAAGTAACAGAGTAAAAAGGAAACAAAAAGCTAAGAAAAAGAGTGGCACTACCTTGATGGACTTAACTGGTGGCCTGTTCAAATTCTTCAAGTGCTTCTGAACATCAAGCTTCTGAATTGAACCATCACCAAATAAATCCACTGAAAACTAAAGCTTATAAACACATTTTCCTAGTTTGGCTTTAAAAAGTTCTTCATCAAAACACCAAATAAATCCACCAAAAACAGAGAACAGTCAGAACACCATGCACAAAACAAAAGCATAACAGATCTAATTTTCACACACAAAAACTAACCAAAAAAAACTCAGTGAAGGCAATTGAAACCGTGAAAAACAACCTGCAGTTGTTGTTCAGCACAAATCACTTCTCCTCTACTTTGAACACAGCCCCCACACCAATACTCACATAAACCATATCTCATACCATCACCTTCCTCACATGAGTTTTCTCTTTTTTCAAACAAAACAAACTACTGTTAACTAACAACCATCACCTTCAACAAATAATAACAACAACACAAAAATCCAGCGTCAAAAGAAAAAGAAAGGACTTGGTTGAGAGCTTTTATCAAACACTATGTGTGCAAGATAAAAAGCTCCATGTTTCAAGAGATTTTTGCAACAGTCATGTCGAAACAACAAAAATTCAATTAATAGAGCGTGCTAGAAGAATGGCGAGAATCACCGTCGTCGTCTACGTACTCAGAAGAACGGCGAGAATAACTTCTGTGGATGTGAATCTTCAATCGGTGGTTGTGAATCTTCAATCCATGGTTGTGAATCTAGGTTTTTGGTGGTTGTGAATCTTCAATCGGTGGTTGTGAATTTTCAATCGGTGGAGCGTTTCTAGGTTGGTTTTCTGTTCAATCGCGCTTTTTGTTTTACGTTCAAGTTAAATTCAATTGATTTTGTTTTATTATACAATAAAGTAAAACAATATAAGAGTATATATAAATTTTGTTTTAGAGAAATAACAATTGAGGATAATGTTTTAGTGGTAGAATCATGGGTTTAAAATGTGTTAGGTTGGGAGTTCCATTTTTGCTTCCAAAACTTAAATGATAATTATTACAGTCTAATTGTTACCATATATTTTTTAAACTATAATTTATACTTCTTCTTTTTTTTTACAAGTATTTATACTTCTTCTTAAACTACAACAAATTGAAGAATTACATAAATATATAAATATATATACAAATTTTCATACCTTTTGTTTCATTAAAAACTAAAACTAAAAATTTACTTAAATACACCACAAAAATAATTAATAACATAAAAAAATAAGGATTAAAAATTAAACTAAATAAAATCATCATAAAAATAATTAATAAAATAGAAAAAATAATGATTAATTTTTTAAAAAAAAATTAAACAAAAATTACTATTATTTAAAGAAAACATTTAAATATGATTAATCTGCAGCAAAATCCGCAGGAAACTTTCCTGCGGAATTACCTGCGGATTTTTATTATAGTTTGGTTTTAATATAATAAATATCTGCAGCAAAATCCGCAGGAAACTTTCCTGTGGAATTACCTGCGGATTTTGTATTATAGTTTGGTTTTTTGTTTAAAATATATATTCCGCAGCAAAATCCGCAGGTATACCTGCGGAATTTTCTGCCAATTCTTAAGCCGCAGGAAAATTAATTTTATTTAATAAAGTCCCAGGAAAATCCGCAGGTATACCTGCGGAAATTTTTCCGCAGGTAAATCGAGTATTTCTAGTAGTGCCATAAGTGGAAAATCATCTCCAGAACATTTTGAAATATTTGTTCTTGATAAAGAGGTGACCTAATTTTTTATGATTGAGTTGTTCTATACAGTTATCATGATGTTTTTTTTTTGTGTAAGCAAGAATATATAAACTGAGAACTAAGGGTTCTCCAACCTTGTTACACAGAGAACGGAATTAAACCGTCAAAATACAATATTACAAACCAATTATAATTACGACATACAAGACACCGGGTCCTTGACAAAATCGTAAAAACAACAATTGGGATGAGCAATATCGCCTATAGATGACCATCTCCATATCAAAATCTTGATATTCCAAATCATATTATTAACATTCCACTCCTCATTCCTAAAGCAAAAACCATTTCTTGTCAACCATATAACCCAAGAAATGGCTAACCAAAACACCCCCAATTTACCTTTTTTTAATACCTTTTCTACGGCCCATCGAATACCATTCCATAAAAAAAGGAATACACTCCTCCGAGTTCCAACCCGGAAAATCCACTCACTTAGCCATTTCATTCCAAACATATTTAATCACACCGCATTTGAAGAAAATATGGTCCCTATCTTCCAAATGCATATCACAAAAAACACACTTTAAATTAGTAGAAGTTAAGTTAATACCTCTATACACCAAAAGATCCTTTGTGGGGAGCCTGAAGTTAAGTTAACACCTCTATACACCAAAAGATCCTTTGTGGGGAGCCTCCTTATTTACACTGATTACTAATTATTAATTATGCATAAATGTGATTAGGGATTCGGATTTTTCGATGGCTTAAAAGATATAATTTTGTTGACATTTCTATACTTTCAAAAATAAAGAAATATCTTAAATAACTCTTCTGGCTCTTCCTTCTCTTTTGGCAGGGTGGCAGTGGCATACAATTGTTTTTTTTACTATGTGGATGGAATGTGGATGGAAGAGCTGCTTTGGTGTGTTCGGCGTTCTTGGTCTCCATTCACTTTTTTCACTACTATCTTCAATTTGTAATTACTTTTATGATTTTAAAGCTTAAATATTAAAATTTAATTTTTTTTCTCGATGCCAAGTCTCGAACCGCATTTAATATTTTATACAAATAAAATGTTACTCTCTTTTAAGAACACATTTTATAAATTTATAAGAAAAAAAAAAGAGAAAAGCCAATTAAAAAATTTTAAAAACTAAAAACATTAAATAAAACTTATACCCGAATTAAAATGTAAGTTTTATTGAATGTGGAATTAAATCAAATCCAAAATCTAAGCCCATAAATATAAACGGCTCATGTCTTAAAGAAAAGGTATAATATGTCACACTTAATTTGATTTTTATTTGTCTTAAATATTTGATTATAAGAGTTTTATTAAATTCAATTATGATTAGAAATATATATAATATTTTATTTAAATTGGTTCAATTAGGTAGTTTTTTTAGAAATTATTATTTTATTCGAAATTTATTGGCAGAAGATTGAATTTTTCTTCCTCTTTGGAAAATTGAGTTAATTTTAATCAAAAAAATCGAAAAAATTTGTTTATAGTAATTATTAATAACTATATCAATATAGTTTTTATGATATCGTCATAATTAATAATAAAGGTTAATTGTCTATTTATACTTTTTTTTTTGACTAAAAAGATATTCATTCATTCAAATTGAAAAATACATCGATCATTACAAATTCAAGATCGCTAAAAACGGAAAAAGGTGAATCTGCAAACAATCTTGCAACACCTAGGTTAATAGCATACAACGGCAAACTGAAAGTGCCTACAAATATGACAAAATAAAAGTCACCAGAATATTCATACTTCTGGATCTGCAACATTGACGCCCAAGTCTTCCTCAAATCTGCAATGATTTGAAGTAAATGTGTCAATCTGAACCAACAAACACCGTACTAAGACGGGAAAACCAACAAACACCGTACTAAGACGGGAAAACCAACAAACACCGCACAAGACGATGAAAACTTAAAAACACACAAAAGAAGAAGCAAATTTATATGGATAACCACTTATTTAAATAAAAAGAGAAAGAAAACGGTGTTGAGGGAGGGGTGATTTCTAGCCAAAAATGGCCAAAAACCACCCCTACGTTGGAATAATGAAAAGAGAGAAAAGTTTAGAGGAGAGAAAAGTTTAGAGATTGGAATAATGAAAAGAGAGAAAAGTTTAGAGATTGGAATAATGAAAAGAGAGAAAAGTTTAGAGGAGAGAAAAGTTTAGAGATCTTTGGTTAATATAATTGTCTATTTATACTTGAATTTTGTTTATTATTTGATTTTAGTTGATTTGAGTGAATCTGGGGTTAAAATTTGAAGGATGTTTTATAATTTAAAAATAGTTTTACATAAAGAAATTATTAAATGAGGTAATTTCAAGTAGAATTGATTCTATATTTTTGTATTCTTTTAATTCTAATTATTTAAGTGCAATATTAACTTATTAAAATGTGCACGAAACTTTTTGCTCAAAAATAACACTTCATTTTTCTATTCAAATATTTTCTTTTTAATCTATTCTATATATACATTTCAAATTATAATTCAAAATAATATTTTTTTTATAAATTAGGTGATTTGTATAATCTTAAGATTTATAAAAATAAAAAGCAATAGTTTAAAAAAAATATTTAAATTAAATGTATGATACACTTCAAATTTATCTTTTTCATATCATATTTAAAAAAATTATCTTATTTTCACGTTTACTATCTATATTTGGTTATTAAAAAAGTTAAAAAAAAACTATTTATTATAATATCTATGATATTTTTATTATATTTTAAAATATAATATATCATATAAAATTATAAATATTATAACATATTAAGATAAAATAAATGATATTGAATTTTATTTATGATAAATGAAAATGTTACAAAAATATTTTATTCATGTAATCTTATTTATGTTATAAAATATATAGTAAGTTATTAATTGAAATTTATATAATTAAATCAGTAATGATAAAATCTTTTTTTTGGTACAAAATGATCCTACAATATAAATGAATCAAATGAACTTTAATATAAATACTAATAGAATGAGGTATAAGATAATACGGGTCAAATACATTAAAAATGAAAGATTATGAAACATAATGTATTATAAATAAAAATTGGTAAGAGTATAAAGTTTAGTATTGTGATGTAGAATAAATACATAAGTAATATATGGGTTAAATAGTATTAAAATTGTATGATAATATGAAGTAATCTTAATTATTTTATGATCACAAAAATAAAACTAATATATAATTATTGATTCAAATATGAAAATTATATTTTTTTAAAATTTTAATAAATTTTATTCTCTCTTAATATGAAAATTTTATGCCGTAGGAAAAATGAAGTTATTGATAAAAATAATTAAATAATAATGGCAACAAGTTTACTATTGACTCAATTATTTGTGTAAATAATTCCAAATAAATATTTATATAAGAAAAAATAATAATATTGATTCAAAAATAATATTTATATATGAAATATTCTTAATTACTGTATATCACAAAAATAAAACTAATATAATTATTGATTCAAACATAAAAATTATATTAATTTAAAATTTTAATAAATATTATTTTCTCTTGATATGAAAATTTTATCCAATGAAAAAAAAAAGAAGTTATTGATAAAAAAAATGATAAAAAACAGGAACAAGTTTACTATTTATTCAATTATTTTTGTAAATAATGGCAAATCAAAAATAACATTTATATAGGAAAAATAATACAATCGAATCATATGCGCGTAATGCACCAGTACCCGTGATACTATACGATGGGTGTCCAGATCAGAATTTGTGCGAATCCACGAGTTATTACATATTTTATATAATTAAGAAAATAAAAAATAAATTTTTTTAAAATAATAGATGAATCCAAACACGAGAAAATGTGTTGTTTTTTAATTATTTATGTTACTAATATTTTTATTTTGGAATTAGTTACAATTTAAGAGAGAATATTTTTTAAGATAATATTTAGAAAATTAAAATATATATTATTGTTGTAAAATAATTTTGTTTTTATTTAAAAAATATGTCCTTTTTTTTAAAATAATAAACTATTTTCGTAAAATAATTTTTTTCCCCACATAAATTTTAAAAACGAAAACGTGCGTATATCAAATAAGTACCCGTGCGAACGCACAGGTATCCCGTTAGTTCTTTTTATACCATAATATTCCTCATGTTGTACTGAATGAAAACCTTACCCCAACTGATGACACTGAGTTCAATCACCATTTAATTTTGTTTTTTTAGCTTTAAAATTTATTATGATGAGGTAATTGTGAATTTTTAAAGATTTAAAATTCTAAGCAATTTAAATTATTCAATTGAAATTCATTTAATTTTAAATTCTTTTATTTGGATGGAGTATTAAAATGATTTTTTGTTAAACTTTTTAGGGCATTTTCAAAAAATTTAAAACTTTTGGGTCAAATTTTAAATATAAAAAATAGAAACCAATTTACAATTTTTAAAAACTTCTAGGAACCAATTTAAAATTTTAGAAATTATTAAGGACTTATATGCAAATTTTGAAAATTTTGGGGTTAATTAAATTTTTTTACAGCATATATGAACAATCTTGCAAAATTTTGTGGACAATGGGAATTGAACCCATGACCTCTTGATTGAAAGAGAGAAGTGCTACCACTAGGCCAATAAACTTGTTTTATTTTATTTTCAAACTTAAATGTATCAATTACATAATACCTCTTTTTCCAATTTTGAAACAGCTAGTATAATAAATTAATTTATACTATTTTATAATAATAGTTTATAATATTTTATAAATTCGAAATAATATCCTTGTGAATTAAATAATTTCGAAACTAATTATATATAAAGTATTTAATTCAAAATCATTTAACAAAAATTCTGAAATTAAAAATAATAGTTTATAATATTTTATAAATTCAAAATTATGTCCTTGTGAATTAAATAATTCTGAAACTAATTATATTAGAAAATATTTTGAATAATTAATATAAACCATTATTTAATATTACACTGTTATTAATTTATAAATTGTACGATATAAACTATTATTAATTCAGAATTATTTAATAGTTTCAAAATTATTATTTAAAATTGTTATATAAACCATTATTTAATAGTTTCAAAATTATTATTTAATAGTTTTAAAATTATTATTTAATATTGTTATATAAACCATTATTTAATATTATACTGTTACTAGTTTATTAGTTTCAAAATTATTTAATTCACAAGGAAATTATTTCTAATTTATAAACTATTATTTTTAATTTTAGAATTTTAGTCCATTAATTCATAATTATATTACTAAAATTTATAATTTACAAATTATTTTTAATTCACATTTATGTTATTTAAATTTCACATTTAGACCTCACATTTAAATTTGAAACCTTATTTCCAATTTAAAAAATATTTTTTCGTTATAAAGAATATTATTTATAATTTATTAAATATTTTAATTTTCATATTTATGTTATTTAAATTCGTATTAATTTTTTAAAACATTATTTTCAATTTATATAGAGTCTAAAAACAGTATAAATTAAGTTTGGAATACTAGTCCTTTCAAGTTTGGAAAAAGAGGTATTATGTAATTGATACATTTGAGTTGAGAAATAAAACAAAACAAGTTGATTGGCATAGTGGTAGCCTCTCTCTTTCAATCAAGAGGTCATGGGTTCAGTTCCCATTGTCCACAAAAATTTTAGAAATTTGCCACAAATAAAATTTTCAAACTTAAAATAATAATAAATAAAATGCCAACGTGGCATTTAAAATAATTAAAAAATAATTAAAAAAGACACATCAGCATTTTTGGAAGCATTGTAACCAGTATTGGGCTATAGCACAAGCAACACTTTGGATAACCTGAACTCTCCCAGCATAACTGAGGAGTCTAGTAGTACAGTGTCTCACCCTCTCTAAGATCTTCTCTATCAGAGGTAAATAATGAGTGATACTCATTCTCTTGCTTGTCAATGGCACCCCCAGGTATTTCACTGGCAGCTGCCCATTCTTAAAGCCAGTGATCTTCCTGATTGCAACTCTGGCCTCCTCATGGATCCCCCCACAAAACAGTTTACATTTCTGAGGATTAACAATTAGGCCTGTAGTGTTGGAGAATATGCTAACAGTCTGCATCATCAAATTCACATAATCCACATCACCCCTGCAGAATAGAAATATATCATAGGCAAATGTTAAGTTTGTCAAGCCCAACTTCTTACATTTTGAGTGGAAATTAAACTTAGGATTATTCTGCATTTTGACAAGAAGCCTATTAAGGTACTCCATCATCACCACAAACAACAGTGGGGATAGTGGATCCCCCTGTCTAATCCCTCTGCAGGCCTTCATATTTCTAGTCATTTGCCCATTGACATTAAAAACATAAGATACAGTAGTGACCGTTTCCATAGTCCACTCAATGAATCTATTAGGGAATCCCATCTCCATCATTATGCATTTGAGAGCATTTCAATCAACCATGTCATAGGCCTTTTGGAGGTCCAGCTGCATCATGCATCTAGGTGTTCCATGTTTTTTGCCATAGCCTTTTATGATTTCATAAGCAAACATGATGTGATTATGAATTTGTTGGCCAGGGATGAAAGCAGCTTGACACATATTTTTTATAATAAAAGTATATTTTCAGTTATATATTATTATGCAAATAGAAATATTTATATAGTTGTTTAGTTAGATATTTCTTATTTATTAAAATAAACTAATAATTTTATAACGTAAATTTTATATTAAATGAAATATATTTCATGATAAATATCAAATATATTTCCACTCTTGAAGGCATTTTGAGAGAGTTGAGCTTCCCATCTAGATTTATTAACTGGATTATGATATGTATCTCCAATGTGTCCTATAAATATGTTGTGCAGGGGCATAGAAGTGCTATTGTGAAAGCCAAGAGAGGGATTAGGCAAGGTGACCCAATCTCACCTCTCTTGTTTGTACTTATCATGGAGTATTTACATAGAAGTTTGAAGAAAGTGCATAGCCAGCCAAAGTTCAGATATCATCCCAAGTGTGCAAAGATGAAACTTATTGATATAACATTTGCTGATGACCTAATCTTGTTTAGCAGAGGAGATGTTAACTTTGTGCAAGCTATTATGACATAATTTCATAAGTTTTCTGATGCAACAGGTCTCAAAGTGAATCCTCAAAAGTGCAAACTATATTTTGGAGGGACCATGGAGCATGATCAACAACAAATCTGTGCTGCTACTGGATTTGATGTAGGTGTCCTCCCCTTCAAATACTTAGGAGTGCCTCTCTCGAGCAGAAGACTTACTATTGTGCAATGCCAACCTCTCATAGCAAAAATTGTTCAAAGGATTCAACAATGGACTTCAAAACTTTTGAGCTATGCAGGTAGGTGTCAGCTTATAAAGAGTGTCTTGTTCTCTATAACTGCCTATTGGATGCAGGTGTTCCCACTGCCCAAGAAGGTTATTCATCACATTGAAGGACTATGCAGAAATTTTCTTTGGAGTGGCAAAGGGGATAGAAGCTACAAGGCCCCTGTAGCCTGGGATAGCATCTGCACTCCAAGAAATGCTGGTGGCCTGAACATAATTGATCTATGTAATTAGAATGCAGCTACAATTGCAAAACTTCTTTGGAACATCCAGTCAAAAGCTGACAAATTATGGGTGTGATGGCTGAATGCATATTACCTCAAGAATCAGGATGTAATGCAGTGGCAACACCCTCACAACTGCTCATGGATGATAAAGAGAATCCTTAAAGTGAGGTAACAAGTGCAACACACGCGGTATTGACAAACTGCTGCATAAAGAGACAGGTTTATTACATAAAAAATGTACAAAGAATTGAGAGGAGGATTATACCAAATGAATTGGAGGAAGGTGTTTTTCTCCAACTATGCAAGACCTAGAGCAGTGTTTATATTGTGGCTTACTTTTAGGGGGAGGCTTCAAACTAAGGATTGGCTAATCAGATATGGCATAAAGGTTGAACCTAAGTGTGTGTTTTGCTTTGTGGAAGAAACAATGGACCACCTATTGTTTGAGTGCAGTGTAACAAATGGGATATGGAAGCAAATTCTGACTTGGATTGGTTACAACAGGGGCCCTGCGAACTGGATGATTGAAAAAGCTTGGATTATAGCAGAAACGAAAAAAGAAAGGATGGAGGAGAGACATACTTAAAACCGCTACTACTGAAACTGTCTATGCTGTGTGGAATTGCGCAATGATGTGATTTTCAATCAACACACATTGGATGATACAGTTACTAATAGGATAAAGGAAGCTATAGCAATGAGATGTATAGGGTATAGGAAATTGGCCAACCATATCAATATAGAAAATCTTTGTATTGTTTAAGCTTTGAGGACTAGATGAATGTTTGGTTCCTGGATCCTTTGGGATCGGATTGTACTTCAAGGTTTTTGGATTAATAAAAGTTTTATATTGCTCCAAAAAAAATATCAAATATATTTAACGTAAATCATATCTAATGATTTTATAATAACACATATTTTTTATGATAAATATTAAATACATTTAACGTAAATTATATCTAATGATAATGACATATTCAATAATATATTCCATTTAACGTAATGATATATTTCATTTAAATGAAATATTCAATAAAATGATATAACAACTATTGAATGTGATCCCATATCTAAACACAACTCCCAGCCAGCGAATAGGTCGGTCTTGATGTAAAGGAAAGTGTGTGGGTTCGATTCTCACAAAAAATAAAAAATAAAACTGTCACATTAGTTTTTTTGGTGACTAGATGTGATGAAGGTAAAAAATGAGAGAATACAACTTTTTTTTAGGGGAGTTTTCCAAAAGACGCCTATATGGCAGGGGGAAATATGTATTAACCCTTTTAACAATTCTCCATGTTTTTATTCAAACAATGGATTTTTGTCAAGTCTGTGTTTGGATGAGGTAATTGAAAATTTTAAAAAATTTAAAATTCAAAGTAATTTAAATGATTCAATTAAAATTCATTCATTTTTAAATTATTTTGTTTGGACGGAATATTAAGATAATTCATTGTTAGATTTTTTGGGTCATTTTTTATAAAAATTAAATATTTTAGATCAAATTAAAAAATTAAAAAGTAAGGATCAATTTACAATTTTTAAAAATTTATAGGACCAAATTGTAAATTTTAAAAATTATTAAGGACCAATTTATAATTTTTTGAAAAATTGTATGGTCAATTTTATAATTTTAGAAAATATAAGGATCAATTTGCAAAATTTAAAAAAATAATAGTAACAAATACATCATATGGAGTATGAGAGAAATTTCAAATTCTTTAATATTTTGTGTCATTTCAAAATAATTAAATTTAGCTTATATAAAATACTCCATAAATTTCAATATTTTAACAATTCTTCATTTTTATATCCAAACAATAAATATTGTACAAATCATTTTAAATTACCTTAAAACATCACATTACCTTATTAAAATGTTTCATCCAAACACACTTTTAGTGTTTTCTTTTTTATTTTGAAATTAAACAATGTTCTTGGGAATTGAGCGAATTTGAGAGAAGGATTCAAATCTGGGAAAAGAATTGGAACAGAGCGGTACTTTGTTTGATAGCTTTTAGTTAGTTTTTTATCTGTGTTTTGTTTCTCTGAAAATGGCCATGGAAGAAGTGATAAACATGGAAGATGAGAGAAAATAGCAAAGAGAAGGAATGGCCAAACGATAAATCACGAATCTCTCTCTCTTATTTTTATTTTATTTTTTTTCTTTTCTTCGCCACTCGTCAGTATCCGACCCCCTTTGATCCTTTGACCAGCTATTTGATCAAATGCTATGCAACCCATGCTGCCACTTGGCTCCTCTACTTGAGTCAACTTTGACTCTTTTCATGGGGTCAGACTTACATTTGGGCCTTGGTCTATTGCTGTTTGCAAGCCCTATTTTATTTGTACACCGCTAGTTCAATTTACATTTTATTTTTCTAATTCAACTAAAAAAAGTTTTTTATTCTTAGTTAGAAAATTAGTTAATTAAATTTGTTTAATTAATTAATTTTTCTAATTAAAATTAATTAATTTGGATAATCATTTGAATTAATTTTCAATTTATTATTTTAAATTAATCTGTCACTCCACTTGATTAATCTTTTGATCTAATTAAGTGACTTGACACCTTTCTAAATCAAACTTCTTTCATAAACCAAAATTATTCAAATAACTTGCATCTTTTTCATGTTATATCATTTTGCTTCTGTTTGATTGGTTGGTTTGCATTTCATTTTTTATATTATCTTGTTTATATTAATTGCATAATATTTTCAATGGACAAATGTACCCTCAATCCCATGAAATGTAATAATTTTAGTTGTGTTTTTTTTATTTTTTTTCCTTTAATTAGATTGTTCCTAATGAATTAATTAAATGGTTGGATAAAATTAAAATAATCTTTCAAGAATAAGAACTTGGTCAACATCAAGGACTTTTCAAAATCAATTACAATGTGAGTGCTTGATCCAACGTCAAGTATCTTTTCTCCGCTTCACTCAAAACTTTTCATAATTAATTAGCACTTGATCTAACGTCAAGTCGCTTTCAAATGTTTTTTCTAATAAATAGATGGAATGGACGAGTTGGACATATGTCTTACCTTTCCCCAAATTATTCAGATAGAAGCCATATAGCTTGACCGTTTGAATAATTGCGATCCAGTTAAAGCACCTTTAATTAAGCGAGTTTGGTTCAACTCAATAAACATTAAACGAGCGAGCTAGATGTATGTCTAACCTTTCTCACAAGTATTATAATACAAGTCGTATAGCTTGGCCATTTGATACTCACCCATTGTGAAAGAGTTATGTCTAAACTCGTCTCACTCTTTTTCAATAAACATATTAAACGGACGAGCTAGACGTATGTCCAACATTTTCCTAAGTGTTTGAATACAACTCGTATAGCTTGGTCATTTGACACTTATATCCCTTAAAATCAATTCCAATTCATTCAAACCTTTTGCCTTTTGGATTTCTAGTTCAAAACTTCTTTTCATAAAATTAAAGAAGATCTGTTCATTCTGCGATGATGCAAATATCGCTTCCACATGTGAATATCAAAATATTTTCCACTCGAATGTGATGATGGCATAAATCTGTGTTGATCCAAATTAAGTCATTCATTATTGAAGTGGTGCAAAAATTCAATTATCCATGCAAAAGATTAGAAGTTATTCCTGATTTTTCCATTTAGTCAATGTTTTGAGTATACTTTACTATTTCCTCTTTTCTTTTCATTTTAAAAATCACTTAAAAAACCTCTTTATGCATTTTATTTTGTTTATTGCTTGATATATTTGATTGGGTTGTGTTGACTTATGCTGGCCTTGGGTTAGGGGTCATTTGATCATAAGTTTCCTCAACATCAATGGATCTTGGGTGTTGATGGGTTTTAAAACCGTAATCCACCAAAATCGATGATTGATTTTAATGATAACTTGACTAATGCCTTGATCTAATTTGGTTGTGTTTTCTCTTTATCATCTTCTTCATCTCATTATCTTTTTCTTTTGATCAATTGGATGATGATGATGCATTCATCTTTGTTCAATTAGGTTTGGATTGGTACTTGATGAACTTTCATCATTTCAAATCTACCTCTAAGTAATCATGATATTACTCAAGGTACTTTGGATTTATGATAAGTTCACCCTTATGCATCATGAAGGATTTGATTGATGTGATAATCTCATCTCCTTGACTTTGTCTTGATCACCCATGTTTGTTTTTGTAGTACAAGTTTTAGGAGAATGACTTTGTTTCATTTCTCTAACTTGTTTTGGTACATAAATTTTATTGACCGGACTCATAAAGGCTACTTTTATATAAGTACATCTACAATTTCTTAACGTAGCGCTAAATTTGTCTCGAATCAAATTATTAACTCTAACTCTAACATTAACCATATTATTGTACTAACTTTATTTTGATGCACTTTAATATTTTTGCCTTTAATTTTATTCATTTTAATTATTGCCTTTAATTTATGCCATTTACATTATAATTTCATTTCATTTGCTTTTATGTTTATGATTTTACTTTATGTCTTTTTCTTTTTACCCATTTGGGTCTTGTATTATCCTAAAAAAAGACTTAATTGGTCCTTGGACTGTTGGTTACTATCCCTTGCTTGAGGAGTTGATACTTTTGGACCTAGGATAGATACTTAGCTTGGAATTTTTACCCCATGCCTATGATTCCATTTGGCTCATTGTACTTGATACTTTTAGATTCCTCTATGGCCTTTGGTTGTTTGTCTATTTGTTTTCATTTGATGCAGGTTTATGTCATGTGATTCCTTGAAGCAAATCCTCGGATGCAAGTTCATCTGACAGAAAGTCATTTGATACATTATGATCCATCTGAAGCATTTTGGCTTGGCTTATTGTTTGATCTTATCTGATACTTGACTTGGTTTATATGTTATTGCTTGGTTATCTAATATTTGTGGGCTTAATCTAAAGGAAAGAAATGCTTATGTTGACTCCATGTCAAGTGTTTGCTTCTTTGTTGGTTAGATTTTCCTTGTCCTTAACTTTTATGTTATGCTTTAGGATAGTCCCTTCATCTCTTGCCCATCTTCTTAAATTTCAAAATCTTCTCCCTCTTTTCAAACACTTTTGTTTTCCAAGCTTGAAATCTTTTCATAATAAAACTTGACTTTGTCAAGTGATCGTCAAATCTTTTCTTGAATAAACGATAAGACATCTTAAGCATATTAAACCGTTTCAAAAAGATTAAAAAGAATCAAACTTCTTGTGCCTTTTGCGCTTTTTTTTTGAAAACCTTTTTTTGAAAGATTAAACATAAGTCATCTCTATAGTTAAGATGTAATTATCCTATACCCTTGGTAATGATTGAAGTAATGTTGATCATTTTCCACTTGAGAGGGTTTAGTGGCATACTTGTTAAAAGTTATCCAAGTTAGAGCCCTTCTTTCATGATGATGCAAATATCCATATTCTCCTAACTTGTGGGTGTTTAGTTGAATTTTCTTCTTAAGATGAAAAATGTCTTTTCGTTTAAAATCAACCAACAAACTTTCGTTGTTTCTTTGTAAGCGAAACTACAAATGCTCTGACTTCCCTATTGCACGTAAGGGGTATGTAGGCACATAATGCGATATCTTGCCGAGCATAAATAAAAACCATAAAAACAAGTTATTTTCTCATCTCCACAATCTTTTTGCAAAGAACATGTTTTATCACTGCCCCATATTTACAAAAGGTTTTTGTAGAGTACTACAAATTTGAGGGGTGCTAATACTTTCCCCTTGCACAACCAAGCCTCGTACCCTTTTCTCTTTGTTTTATTTGTTTTGTTTTTAAAAATATTTTGTGGGTTTTATTCATTCTTTTTCCATTCCTTTGGAAACAATAAAGATCTGTGGCGACTCTTGCTTTTGTGAGCTAAGTTAATCAATAGCTTAATCTCAATTTTTCTACTACGACAGAAGCATCTCAATAAATTAAACCAAATGAAATAATACATGATGTTACTAAGTACTTGATTATTTCTAATGCAAGTTAATCACAAGACAACCAAAGTTACTTTAAACAAAGCGATTTGAAAACTTTTTACATATATGTTCTATCAAAACATAATTGGCTTCATGATGATTCAATGAGATTGATACACCACATATCAAAGCTTACACATTAAACTTTTATAAGCACGGTCTAACTTATGTGGCATACAAACAATGCAATAATGCACTAATAGAATATCAAAATTAATGAATACTAGAAAATTAAAAGAGATAAGGGAAGAAGAAAATATACACAAAGATATATATAGTGGTTCGGCGTTCGTCCTCGATTCGCCTACTCCACTCTTTAATGGTGTTAAAAGCCATTGGAAAATAATAACGATCTTCCACTATTTTGATAAGTTTGATACAAGTATTTTGGCTACAATAAACTATCAAACGATAATTCCCTCTATTGAAGCAAACACTCAAACTGCTAACAAAAATAAGATCTCTAAAAGATCTTGATCTAAAAACATTGTTATCCACAATAACCTGCTCCAAGTATTAGTATATGGAAATTCACCTGATCCCACTTATCGCAACTGAAAAAATCACAGAGTCGCCACCATCTTTTATTTGTTCCTAAGGAACAGGGAAGTAATGATAAAACTTAAAGGAAGGATACGATGGTCATCACAACCGAATAAAGAGTTCAGGAGTCGGTTAGGTGAGGGTAAGGTGTTAGGCACCCCTCACCTCCCTTGTACTCAAAGGTAACCTTCCCTAATCTTAGGGTTACTATGTGTGTTTGCTTTTTCTGCTTTTAAGGGAAATGAATTAACTAGATTTAGTGATTAGTGGAAATTGACTCGTTAAGGTATCACACCTTATACCTACGTATATATAAAAATGTAATCAGAGTCTACGTAGTTCGTAGGGTTGTTTAGTTGATTTTAGCTTTTGAAAGTGTTTGAGTTTGAATTAATCGCACTGCGGCGAGAGTGATTTGTTGTCGCATGGGGCGAAATAGAAATTGATTATCGCGCGGAGCAAAACAAATATTTGATGTGGTAATGGATTTTAGATGTTTTGATTTGAATAATTGACGGGTAAGGCATTAAGCCTTACTTTATGATATGGAGGATGTGCAATCCACCTATTCCATCATTTGCGAAAATGTTGTAATTAATTTGATTTGAAAAAAGATTTTTGAACAAAGTTATATTTTTAGATCTTGAATATCGATTGGTAAGGCGTCAAGCCATCCAATTAATTACTCAATTTGAAAAAATAATCGGTAAGGCGTTAAGCCCACCAACTAATTACTTAATTAAATAAATTAATTAATTTGATTATGAAAAATAATTTGATTATTGTGCTATGTACCCGTTTTTTTATGAATTGTTTACAAGTGGTATAAACTTTGAAATTTAATCGAGAAGGGACCCTTAAAATATGTGCAAATAAATAATGTAATTATTAACTAGATAATTAACCCAATTTTCTAAATAGTCTAATAAAAATAAATAACTTTTTTCGTATTTTTGTATTTTCGAAATGAATTAAAAACATATCTTTAGATTTTTCCCTTTCATATTTAGCTACATCATTCCATTACTTGAAGGAAGTTTTGACATTTTATACTTAAACCCCCCCGCCACTTACGGGAGAAATTCTTACATAGAAACGACATAAATTCATATTCTTAGGAACAAACAATAAGAAGAAAGAATTTTTTTTAATTTATTCAAATTTTAATTTCTTTTTTTAATTAAATTCATGAGATAGTTGTGATTATGAATGAGAGAGAAAATTTTGTATTAATTTTTTAATTAATTAAAATTTTATAATTAGTTGTGTATGTAAAAGAACTTCTTATGTCTGTGTCTACCTAAGAATTTTCATAGTGAATGTTAGACACATAGCATTTTTATCATAAAAAAAAGAAACAAATGAATATAATAGAAATAGAGAGGGATATTCACGCACAGTAAGTGGTATAAGTGGAAAAGAAAAGGTAATATTTATTCCCTCTCTTACTGGTTTTCTTTCTCTCTCATTACACAAAACAACAACAAACAAATTCAAACATGAATCATTGAAAAGAATTGGAAAACGAAACAAACCAAGACCGTCAGAAGGAGCTTGTCGGTTGGGCGTGGGTTTCACGATGGACGCTCGCCGCGTGTTGATGGATAACTTCCACCTCCGCCATACGAACAGTTGATACTTAATCTCACCAAAGTCTTCCTTGGAGTAAATGAAACTATATCCTTGATAGATAGTAATAAGGACCAAATTGCATTCAAGAAATGATATTTGCACCTATTACAAGCAACAAACTTCACACATAAACATTAGATACCCTAATGCACCACTAGTCTCCCACAACACTTAATCTTTAGATATGTAACAATGGAAAAAGACTAAGGATTAAGACGATGAATACTTCCAGACTATCTCACAAACACTCTAAACACAAGGTGTTAGTTAATGGATTAGATGAATATGAATGAAGAGCGCACACACACACACATAAGGTTCTCTCAAATTTTAGTGTAAATGGGTATTGGTTCTTGATTATTATCATGATCTTGATTAATCATGAACAACACGTACAACAAGATTAATCAACTAACTCTTTTTATTTCAATCAACACAACAACAAATTGCACAAGAACAATATGCAACAAAAAGAGAAAATGAATCTGACATGAATTCACATTTAAGAAGTTATTCTAGAGAAGAAGAGAAAGATTAAATGTGCCAAGAGTAGACACACCGAAGAAGAGAAGACAAATTGTATTTTTGTCTCAAAAACAGGTTTCACCATTTTTTGTTTTTTCACACACTTATTGCTTTCACCAAAGAAACAACTTTTTAAATCTAAGATGGAAAATTGAGTTTTGTGAAGCCATGTTTCGAGTCAAGAGGAAATCATGATACAAATCACAAGATATCATGATTCAAATGAAGTTAAGTTCCTGATTCGAATCAAGAAGAGCAGAGCCCAAATATGACTTCACTAAGACACATGATTCGACTCATGGTTAGCACTTGATTGGAGTCACAAGAGTCTGTGATTCGAATTAGGTTTATTTTATGATTCGAATCAAGCGGTTCTGTACCAAATCCCAAATTTTCACAAGTTTGTGATTCGACCCACATTTACAACATGATCCGAATCAAACACTCAACATCTTGATTTTAAGAGTTCTAACATGTAATTTATGGCATGTTTGATGAAAAAAAGACAACTTGCTAGGCTCAAAAAATATACATTATCAAGGAACAAACACTCTTATTTTATTAAGTAATGAGGGGTTCTAATGATACAAAGTAATAATAACCGAATCGATTACAATACAACTCAAATACAAATAAAGTATAAACACACAAATACAAATTGATGAGAAAATTTCAAATACGCAAACAAATTATATAGCATACAAGCAAATTTGCCAAAACATATAAACAAAGAGATACCATACAAAAACATGACTGCATTTTCAATAGGGCCTCATATTCAGGGGGAATCCTGAATAGGAATTCAGTGCAAGTTCTAAAAAAGGCTTTGACTATAATGGTTCAACTAAGACCAATTTGTACTTTTACTTTTAAGATTTTACTATTAAAATTGTATTTTCTTTCTTAGGTTAACGCTCGTTAGACATATGTGACTTTGCACCAAACTAAGTTAACAATTTCTTGTGTTCTTTTACTTATATTAGTAATATATTCGTTAATGCATTAATGTTGTCATACACATTATTACAACATTGTGTTTGACATCTTTCTATTAGACTAACAATTTTTTTTGACTTATCACCACCGGTATAGTCCAGTTTGTGGGTCAGTTCTGACATCAAGTGGGTCCAGGACCCTTCGGATAGCAGTTGCGGGGAATAGAACTATACTCATCCCTATCAAGTCCAATGCCAATCACTAATACTTTTTTTGTCTCCAAGTATAAATATCAATGGTATTTTTATTTTTATTAAAAAATTGATAACATAATTAAAATATTTATCTTCTAAACAAATATAATCAAACTAGTAAAGGACCCGTGCGCCCGCACGGGTCACGTAAAGTCGGTATAAATATTAAATAAATATAATATGGTTATGGTTAAAGAATTATATTAAAATATATATTAATTAAGCGAAATAATTTCTTCAATGATGATTATCATATGAATATTAATTTAATTTATCAATTTGTAGTTGTTTTCAATGATGATATTTATGTTGGATAAAAATTAAAATAATATTAGAGATAATTAATTATTATTGTTGATTACAATTTTAACTCTGAAAAAATATAGTTCTTGATAAAAAGTAAAAAAATAAATAAAAATTGAGATAATGTAGTTATTATGTACTATCATTATCAACAATTTTTATGGGCTCCCACCCCTAGTATGTCTACCCGCCTTTTTTTCCGCAGACGCACATTATCAACAATTTTTATGGGCTCCCACCCCTAGTATGTCTACCCGCCTTTTTATGAGCATGATTCAAATTGCAAATTCAAATTATCAAAATAAAAAATTGCAAAAAAAATTATAACATCTATATAAGTCAAGAAACAAAAAATAATGAAATGACATATTATAATTCAATGCAACACATTTAAATCTCATTATTTAACTTTAAATATATATATATATATATATATATATATATATATATATATATATATTTAATTTGATTTACCAAAGAAAAATTTGTACAAAAGATGTATATTATTAATATTAATGTTACTTATCACATATATGTCGTTAAATTCTCATATTTGTGTTAGCTACTCATACCGAATCAAAAATACTAATGTAATGAAATAAAAAAGCAAAGATATTTAATTCAAATTGCATATCCAATAACAAAAATAGAACATTTATTAAATAAAAACGTATAATTTTATTTATAATCTTGACAGAAAAAGATTTATATACCAACTCTTTCTTTATATTTGATATATTTAATGAAATGAATATAAATTAGAATTAATGTCAAATATTTTTTTTATAGATATTAAAGAAATGAATATAAATTAGAAGTAATGTCAACTATTTTCAATGGGAAAGATACAATAATGCGTATTGAAAGGTGTTATATGCATTTAATTTTTAATTTTTAATTCTATACAAAATCTTTTTTGTATGTTTATTTACAATTATTTTATATTGATTCCTCTATTTGAATTTGAATTATGTCAAGGTACTATATATTTGTTGATATTGTATGGAAGGTAGAGAGTTATATAAATTTCACTTTTTTATGATTAATTAACCGTAATGATTACTTTTAGATATTGGAATTGATTGGAAAACTTGTAGCATGCAAAAGAAATAATGATTGTTTTTAGATATGGGTTAAATAAGTTTTTGCTCCCTATAAAAGTTGCAGTTTCATTTTTAGTCCCTCCTGGGTTTTGGCAACGGTTTTAGCTGGTTTTGCCAACGGTTTTTTTTGTAAAAACTGTTGCCTAAAGGCAGAGAGGGACTAAAAATGAAAACTGCAATATTTATAGGGACCAAAAACTTATTTAACCCTTTAGATATTGTCAAATATTTAAGACATAAGGCATGCTAATATGAGTTGATGATGAAAAAAGACAATTGAAGGCATGAAAATCGGATTAAAATATTTGTTTAAACTTGGACATGAAATTAATTTTGGTAGACATCGATTTTCTTATTATGATAGTAGTTATTATAATAGTAGATCAATTATTTCTTAAAAAATATTAATAATTGCAAATGTTAAAAAAGAAGACTAATTATTATCACCTAAAATTTTCTTCAAACTTCTAATTAAAAAAGACTATTAGGGTCTGTTTGGTTCAAATGAGGGGGAGGGGAGGGGAGGGATTTTAATGGAGGGAAGGGAAGGGGAGGGGAGGGGAGGGATTTTTTGTAATTATATATATGTTTGGTTCAAACGAGGGGAGGGGAGGGGAGGGAAGGGATTTTGTTTAAAAATATGTTTGGTTCACGAGGGGAGGGGAGGGATTTTAATAATAATTTACAATTTTATCCTTGTAATTTTATATAAGTGATATGATATTCAATTGTAAAAACTTCATAAGCATTTTCTTGGAAATAATATTTGTATAACTAAGTGATTAAAAAGTCATAACTTATCGCATAATATTAAAAAAAATGAGTACACTTGATTCGTATTATAACTCTCGACACAAAATAAACTATGCGTTGATAACAACTTTTGAATATATAAAATAAATTATAATAAAAAACAAAAAATTATAGTAATTATAATTTTTATTAAATAAAAAAATAAAAAATATTTTGAAGGTGAAGGTGAAGAATAATTATAATAAGTTGATGGAAGCAATAGAGAAAAAATCACAAAAAGAAAAGTAGAAACATGAAAGAAAATAATATTTTTATAATAATAAAATAAAATTGAGGATATTTTAGTAAATATATTAATTAAATTAATATTAAAACTCAGATCCCCTCCCCTCCCCTCCGAATCCCCCGATTCGGGGGAACGCAAAAAGTGTCATTTGGAGGGATTTTGCTCCCCTCCCCTCCCCTCCTCTCCCCTCCTAAAAATTGAACCAAACACATTTCATTTTAAATATTCCCTCCCCTCCCCTCCCCTCCCCTCACTCTACCTCGAACCAAACACACCCTTAATTATTACCACCTACAACTAAAACCTACTACAACTAAAATCTACCTCTATTGGGTCCTTTATTGTGATAAAATAAAATAAAACTATTTAATATTTTATTAAATAAATTAGGATTGGAAAACAAAAAAAAAAGTTAATCGTGTGAATTTTTTTAGCCATAAATAACTTTTAGAGATATTATTATTATTATTATATATTAATTTTAAAAATATTATTATTTCTATGATTAATAATTTGGGGCTGTTAACTCAACGTAATATTTTTATTAGGTTGATTAATGTATAATTGTTATTAATAAACTCTTAATGTTGATTATTATGAAAATTTAATGAAAAATGAGACTGTTCTCCCATCGAACCATCTCCACATTTTTTTTTGTTAATGTCCTTGATGTAGTCAAATTTTCTACTCTTTGTCACTGAAAAAAATACATTAATAAATAAAAGGCAAGTAAACCAAACGCAGAGGTTGGTGTGAATCATAAATCTAACCGAGAAAAACTGTTGGAAGTATAATAGGGTTTGGGAAAAGACTTTAGGTCAAATATGATTATATATATATTTCTTTAACCGAGAAAAACTGTTGGAAGTATAATAGGGTTTGGGAAAAGACTTTAAGTCAAATATGATTATATATATATGATTAATATTTAAAGTAATAATGCATTTAAGACTTGTTAGCTACAATTAACATTGAGAATCAAAATAATTAAATTGGAAAAAGAAACAAAGCATGATTGAATTATTTGAAACATAAATATTTGGCACGTAAAAATAATTTAATTGGAATGTAAATATTTGGCACGTAATAATTTAATGCATTTTATAATTATTTGTGTGTAGTTAATTTTTAATTTAGATTGAAATAAATAAATTGAAAAATCATATTTAATTTATGAATTAAATCAAATCCTAATCCTTTTTTAACTCTCCATGCATTTTATAATTATTTGTGTGTAGTTAATTTTTAATTTAGATTGAAATAAATAAATTGAAAAATCATATTTAATTTATGAATTAAATCAAATCCTAATCCTTTTTTAACTCTCCATTGAACTTCAGTGAATCATATATTTAATTTATTGGAATTTAAGATGATCCTCCGAACCATGAAGACACTCTATTTTTGATGAAATTTTTATATGAGAGAATCGTAGTCAAACTCTCCCGTGAAATCTTATCCTTCCTTTTGAAATTTTACGTGAGAAAATTGCAATCCCAATTTTAAACTCTCCCGTGAAATTCATATACCCATTTTTTTCAATTAAATATATTAAAAGTTTTTTTTAAAGAATTAAATATGAGGATGCACACTACTTATATATATAATATTTTTATAAATAGTAAATAAATATATAATAGTTGATATCTTGGCCTTTTGTTTTAAATATAAAAAAGAAATAAATTTGTGTCTTTCATAAAAAAATTTGTTTATTCATCAATCATAATTTTCTCATGTTTTTTAATAAAAACAAATATATGTATCAACTTTTAGAATAAATGTTAACATCTTATCATAAATAAATGCTAACATTTTTTTATGTCAATTTTATTTTTATTTGTATCATGTAATAATAATATATATCATTTTTTATCAGGTATATGATATTTTTGCTTAAAAAATTTATAAAAGAAATCATACTTAATTGATTGAAACAATTTTTATAGAAGCAAATTATTGTTGCCTATAAAATTGACACTCTAAATCAAAAACAAATTTTAAAATCAAAATAAAATTGAATTAATTAATTTAACGTTTTATTAATAAGTATTTATATGAATTACATATATAAGAAAATTAAAAAAAATATGGATTATACCATATTATATTTTGGTAATGTAAGAATATTCCAATTATTTTAAGATAATTTAGATCAAATATTAAATAAATATTTTTTATCTATTAGTTTGAAATCAAAATTAATCATCAGAAATTCTTATTAGAAGGAGTTAAGTATTTTTTTCTTGTATTAAGTCATAATATTAAATATAATTATTTTCTTTTAATTTATGATATTTTTTTTAAGATAAATTTATAAAAAATCATACTTAATTTATTAAATCCATTTTTATAGGACCAAAATGATCTTGTGATTTTTGTGTATTCACCTATTGTTATTGTCCATGTAAAATATTCATTTATAAAAAATTATTGCCTTCCGATTTCTTATTATCATTGAATAAATATTTTTCTTATTATCATTCAATTAATATTTTCATATTCTCATTCAATTATTGTCTTTTTTTTCATATTCTCATTCATTTTTCATATTCTCATTCAATACCAAAAGACAATTGCAATTTTTGGAAAAAAACAAATAATTAAGAATGTTAATTATATAGCCGTAAAAAGATTCTGTGGATTAATGTCATTATTGATATAGACCCTAAGAATTGTTTAGAGATTAATGAGATAATTAGGGTATAAAAAATGACCTTAAATCCGCTATTGATTTTCTTATAGATAATTTGATGGTCTTATATATTAAAAATTAATATATATAATAACACCCTAAATTTTTAAAGCAATATTTAGAAGATAATACTCATTCTATACTCATATAATATAACAAAATATTTAATAAAAATAAAAAGTAAACAAAATATCTCTCTCTCAATGGAATGCTCTGTAATTAAACTTTTCCACTTTCTATTTCTCATATATTTTTTTTCTTTTTCAAAAAAAATTAAGTAAGAGTAATGTAGAAAAATAAAAAGTTAAGAGTTTAGAAAAATAAAGTGGGAAAATTTAAACCTTTCACTTTATTTATTAAAAAAACTAAATCTTAATAATTAAAACTAACGACTCTTAATTAACAATAATAATTAATAAAAATAATCTTAATTATTTTTATATTGAATTTTTCAAATCAAGTAATAAATGACATTTCACCATTTAATTAAAAATTAAAGAAAAATAAATAAAAGAAGTAACCATGAGAAAGGAAAGAGAATGCAGTGATGTAAATTTTGTGTGCAGCAACGTAAAAATAACTTTTTATCTCCAAAAACACTTATAAAAAGTGCTTATTTCAATCCAAAATCATTTTTTCTTTCTCTGATTTATGTCTTCTCTATTGTAATAAAATAGAGTAAACACCATACTCTCTTTCTTATCTCATTAAATCAACTCCACGTTTCTTTGTGGTCGTTAATATCCTTGATGCAGTCAACTTTTCCACTCTTTGTCACTGCAAAAAAATACATTAATGAATTAAAGGTAAGGAAACTGAATGCAGATGATGGTGCAAATCACAAATCTATTATAAAGCAAAACTTTTGTCTTCACGTATTTGAATTTAAAATCCTGAAACAAACAAAAATTATATTAGAGAATCAGAAATTAAAATTGAAAATCAAATTCGTAGATATGCAGAATAGTAAGATCTGAAGTTAAGCAGAGCAACTGAATGATGGCAGAGTAGTGAATGAGGAGCAAATGAAGAGAATAAAAAATTGAGAATGCAAAGAATGAAGAAGGTGGAAATAAATAACAGAGAATGAAAGAAGAAAAGGTGATGCAAAGAGATAGATGGAGGGACTCATACAATGGTTCAACAATTCCCAATACACTAAACCGTAAAAGCAATAAAAATACTGTTGTGGATGGAATAAAGCAAATGGGTTTAGGGTTGAACTTGTGGATGAGAGATGCATTATGTAGTTATTATAGGATTCAAGAGGCAAACGAAATTGAATGAGAGTAATGGAAAAGGTATGCAAATTTGAAATTATGCAGACTTCACTTGGCTCTATGTCTGCATGACCCAATGAAAATGCACCGATGCAATAAAAAAGCGTGTTCCAATAAAGAAGTTTTGCATTAAATTGGATGTTGGAATGTAATCATGATTAGACGTAAAATGGCGCTCAGGGGTATGTAAAACCATGTTTAATTGATTGTGATTAGGATAATTAAGAGAATTTGGTGGTAATTGATTTTTATATATTAAAATAGATTACTCTTTATAATACTATATATTTCAAAATAAATTTGTAATATTAATTGGAGTTATGTTTAAAAAACCAATATTTTAAACGAGAATTTATATTTGAAGACAGCAAAGATAATTAATAATTATAATAGTAATAATATTTAAATAAAAATACTAGATGTTTCTAGATATTCACTTGTTCATCAAAATTAAATTGATAATTAAGAGAAGAAGGTTTAATGTTAAGAAAAACTAAAAAACATGACTAATATGACTAAAGATTCAAACTCAATAAACTAAAGTCACCTAACCTCCAAGAGCACTAAACATAAGATTAAAAAACGAGTTTAAGCATTATTAAATCAGATATTTTATTTTATGTCTACATTCATTACGTCATTATCATAAGTTCATTACTAACTCCCAAATACCATTTCTTTCAAGTAATCACAAACATTGTCGCCATCCGATTCCCCACGTCATCATCCCTATCACATTTTCCCTACACCCTACAACACCAGATTCATATCTCCATTATCAGTTACAATCATCCAACAGTTCATATCAAAACGTGACTCTCACTCTATATAAAAAGCGCGTGATAAGGAGGAGATTCTGAAACACACACTACTCTTCCTCTCACTCCTTTATCTAGAAAGCATCACGCTGAACTCAAAACACTATTCCCTCAAAACATTAGAGAGAGAGAGAAAAAAAAAGTGTTTGTGTTTAGAGAGAAAATCTAGAGAGAGAAACTAGAGAGAGAAAGAAAAAGAGTGTGTGTGAGAGTGTTTTGTGTTGTGTGTAATTCTCTGACATGGCCTCCATGCCGTTGGGGCCAAACCACCATCAACCGCTGCAACCACCACCGCCGTTACCGTTACCGTTGCAACAGCCGCAAACCGTGAATGAAGCACCGAAAACGACGGCGGCTAGTGGAGTCTCCGGTATGGACACTGATAAGGTAATTTTCGTCTCTCATTGTAGTTAGTTACTGTGCCGTTTTCAACTACGGTTACTGTTTCTTGGATCGTCGTTGATATACTGTGTAAACCTCCGTTTGAGCTTCCTCACCGGCGATCTGCTAATTTATGTTACTTCCGAGGGTTAACTATTTTCGCCGGTTTATTCTCCGGCGAAGATCACGGTGACCTAGAATAGTAATGATGGTTTCTTCTTCTTAAAGGAATTGTGTAATTTAAACATTGGAGGATAGGGTACTTTATTATTGTGCTTCTGCTTTAAGTGTTGAGATCTTAGGGTTGAAAAATTGAAGTTCATGAAGCTTTTTGTTCGTGGTCCTGGAAAAGAAAAGGAAAAATGAAATGAAAATGCGGAATTTTGTTCTTTAATTTAGGCTTTTTTTTCTTTTCATTTCTTGAAAATTGCATAGGAAAGGGACATTATTTGACTAGGTGCTTAGGTGAATATCAAATTGGCTTAACCTAACTTTTGTGTGTACTTGGAATTTCTCATCCTTCATATTCATGTAGAAGTTTTTAGGGTTGGAATTTGTTGCAATTTATCTCCTAGTTTTTTTTAAGAAAAGTGGTATTTTCAATTAAGGTAGGTAAATTTAATGTGAAATTAAAATGACATTGATAATTTTGTGATTTTTGTTTGTTGTGTTATTTTGGTATAATATCTATTTATATATTTGGTTCCTTGCTTAGAATGGAATCTCCTTGATTTGTTGGTGGATTTTTGTTTCAAATTGTTTTAATTTGCTTAAGGGAATTAGTGTCCTTAGATTCTCTTTCTCTCTGCATTGTCTCTTAATTGATGTTAAAGCTTTACTTTTCCATGTGATGCTTTCTTGTGAATTGTGGTAGCATGATATTACTTTATATGTACATATACCTTTGAACTCTTTACACTTAACCCATCTTTGATTTTGCATTCTGATTTGTGGTGGTTGTCTATTTCTGCTGGTTAAGTTCCATTGCTGCGTGTTTCAATTTCTTATAACACTTTAAATTAAAGTAGAATTTTAAGATATGAATGTCTTTTTTCTTAACATAAACTTGCGACATCTGATCTTAACACGTACAGGAGTATGCATCCGAAGTATCGAGTCTATTGACTACTAAATTGGCTGTGTATGTATATGTTCATGTCCATTAATAACTTTGCAGCTCTGTCATGCATGTGATATCTGATAGGCATTTTAAGTAAATGTTCTTAAACTGAAATATTGGTGAAAAGTTATTAAGCCAATTTCGGAAGTTAGTTATAAATTGGATAAGCAATTACAGACATTGTATGGGAAAGAGTCTGTTCTTTTATTTCTGTTTTAGGAGATTTGATTTGCCATACTAAAGGTATATTTATTGTTATTAATTGCAGGAAATGGCAGCTACTGTCGTTGACAGTAATGATGCAGTCACTGGTCACATAATTTCAACTACTATTGGAGGCAAAAATGGTGAACCTAAACGGGTGTGGGCTTGTTTTCACCTTCTTCAATCTTAAATTCCAATTTCTAAAATCTGTACTTAATGTAACAATTTACTTTCTTTATGGGACAGAGAAGAACTAAATTTTTTGGATTGGGTATTATTTGGTTAAAATCATCGTTTTCATAGAGGGTCCATCTAAATATATAATACTAGTAGTTCTATCAAGTCTAGGTGACTACTAGTATTATATATTTGGTTTCTTCTGATCCTATCAAGTCTAATAGTTTTTTTCTCTGATCCTATCAAGTCTAATAGTTTTTTCCCATTACCTTTTTAGGCCAAATAACTATTTTTGGTTTCTCATATTTGTACCTTAAAAGGTTTAATTTTGAAGAATTTCAATGTAATTATGGTTCAATAATTATTTACGATAGAAACTTCGTGTTTAATTTCTCCATTTATTCATAAATTTATGCTCCATTACCACTTGCAGACAATCAGTTACATGGCCGAACGTGTTGTTGGCACAGGTTCATTTGGAATAGTTTTCCAGGTAAGGATAAGAAATAAAATTTAAGGCGATAACTCCTACTATGCTTTCTCTGCTGTCAAGTATCTAATATTTCTTCACATCCCTGGGTTGTGTATCTACCTTTTTTTACCTGAAACAAAGGCAAAGTGCTTGGAGACTGCTGAGGCAGTGGCTATAAAGAAAGTTTTGCAGGACAAGCGGTACAAAAATCGTGAGCTGCAGTTAATGCGCGTGATGGATCACCCAAATGTAATCTCTTTGAAGCACTGTTTCTTCTCTACAACAAGCAGAGATGAACTGTTTCTGAACTTGGTGATGGAATATGTGCCTGAGACGATGTACCGAGTTCTAACTCACTACAATAATATCAACCAGAGAATGCCCCTAATTTATGTGAAATTATATACATATCAGGTATGAAGTCTTCTCTATTTGCATTTTGGTTGGATATACTGTTTCTCTCTTGTTCATTTGAAATTATGTAATGATTTTGTTGGAATATGATGTTTAGATCTTTAGAGGACTGGCATATATTCATACTGTACCGGGGGTTTGCCATAGGGACGTGAAACCCCAAAATCTATTGGTAAGTTATTTATTTGCTATTTTTTCGTCGATGAGCTGCATTCTTTTATTTTAAACTTATTGTGTTTGTACCACAGGTTGATCCTCTCACTCACCAAGTTAAGCTTTGCGATTTTGGAAGTGCGAAAGTTCTGGTATGTCGGTCTGCATTCTTTTTGTGCATATTATTACTTTATATATGCGTACTACCCTTTCAATGTTTAAATATTAAACTCCTATGCTACCTGCCCATTAATAATTATAAACACTCCTTAAGATCTGATGAAGTGATTTCTTATCTATGTAACTACATTTTTCTTTTTGTTCGTCCATAATAATTGATTCATGAATTAATTATTTTCAATTATATATTTCAAGTGGTAATTTTTTGCTTATTTTCATCTCAAAAATGGAAACTTAGGAAGGTGCTTTATAAACTTGTATAAAAAGAATATATTTCATCTAGTTTCCTTATGCCCAAGAACTAGTTATTTCGGTTTTCTTCTAGTAGTTTTAACTATAACTGCATGTATTTTATCAGTCCGAATAAGATACGACTTATTGTCCATAATTGCACTTTTAATTTTAAATTAGTGATAGTGACATTTCATTTAATATTCATTAGAATGTCATTGTTGCTATTAATCTGAACCCCTGAGGGATGCCAATTTTGGTTCTGTTTTTTTTAGGTAAATGTTCGTAAATTAGTGGCCATCTTAGTTTCTAGGTTTTAAACCCAGTCCTCCTAGAACACTTCCAGCATCCCTCAGCTTACCAACAACTGAGCTGCCTACTTTGGACTTTGCTTCTAGTTATTTTTGAGTTGGAAAGATAAAAGTATAATGATAATACTTTTATGCCAGGTCAAGGGTGAAGCAAACATTTCATACATATGTTCACGATACTATCGGGCTCCAGAACTAATATTTGGTGCTACAGAATACACAACTTCTATTGATATCTGGTCAGCTGGTTGTGTCCTTGCAGAACTTCTTCTAGGCCAGGTTGTTAAACTTTGTTGGAAACTTGTATACTAATATTTCTTGTACATAATAACTGTTTTCTCTTTGTTATGACTTATGAGAGATGTTATCTTAATTTCTCATAGTTTCAAATGTTTTCCAGCCATTGTTCCCAGGAACAAATCAGGTGGATCAACTTGTGGAAATTATTAAGGTAATGCCTTGTCCATGTTGATGGTGCCTTAATGAATCTTCTAGTTACAAAGATGTTTATTCAGGCGTCTTCTTGTAGGTTCTTGGTACTCCAACTCGAGAAGAAATTCGTTGTATGAACCCCGATTATACTGATTTTAGATTTCCTCAGATTAAAGCCCATCCTTGGCATAAGGTAGTTGCATACTCAGCCAGCGCCCCTTTTGCTTTATTACAACGAGATTTCAGGGTGCTGTTTAGTTTGGGTGATTGATGGAGTTGGCTGAATGATCCATGTTTCAGGTTTTTCACAAGCGAATGCCTCCTGAAGCAATTGACCTTGCATCAAGGCTTCTTCAATACTCACCAAGTCTTCGTTGCAGTGCGGTAAGTAGGGAAACCCGTACAAAATTATGTTATTTCTTTTTCGTTGCTATGCGGATTAGATCCACATGCTTTAGTATGCCATATTTGAGTATGATAGTTTCTGTGATAAAGTATTCTCACAAACAGAGAATTCACTATTCAAAAATTTGCTCATGCATTTTATTAATCAGCTGGAAGCATGTGCGCATCCTTTCTTTGATGAGCTTCGAGAGCCCAATGCCCGGCTTCCTAATGGTCGTCCTCTGCCTCCACTCTTCAACTTTAAACAGGAAGTATGTATCTAGTTGCCAAATCGGGTTCTTCTATTAATAAAATGTTTGGAACCGTGACAAAAAGTCCTCACCAAAGAAGCTCCAAGTTATAGTTTAAAAAACACTGAGCATTGAGGCTGTCACCGCGGTTCCAAACACATCATATATCTGGTATGTTTGTGGTTTTTAAATTAGCTAATGAATCTGATATACATGTGTAAACTATGACTGCAGTTATCTGGAGCATCTCCTGAACTGATCAATAAACTCATCCCAGAACATATCAGGCGGCAAACTGGTCTCGGCTTCCCATATCCCGGCTAGCACATATGTAAAGAGATAATGAAACAATGAGTAAACCCTTCTAGTGATTAATGTTAAACACAGGTCCCCTTTATGGTCAATAGATTAGGATTCAGGCCCTCCCTATATATGAAGTTTTCCTCCAAACCCCTCCCTGAAGATGTATGTATGTATACATGTACTGGCTCCTCAATGTAACATGAGAAATGTTGAATCTGTCTAATATTTCATTCTAGTTATAGCATGCTTACACCTTGCATTTTTACATTGTTATCTGTAGATTTCCATAAGCTAGGAGTAGCTTAATTATACTGTTGTTGTCCACATTGGGATTGGTAATATTTTGGCTTGCTTACTATCATATTATTATTTGTTTGGATGTTAGTAATATTCTATATGAATATCTTGATTCGAAGCTAAATGTAGCCATTAATTATTCAGTGGTCTACACTTACGTAGCTTCTCCATTCAGTAAAAGAATCAGATTTTTAAACGAGTAAAGGAATCAGTCCAAGAAGTTGACAAGGGAATAGAAAACAACATATTCGTGGTACGTAGGGTGCGACGAGAACGACACTTCTATGATCTATGAGGGAATTGACGGCAATGTTAGTAGAGACGACAATGCCTTTTATATCCATTGGCTAATTGCCAAAAATATTTATGATGTTATCGGGCAAAAATAGGGATTAGTCCAAAAACAACATCTTCAATGCACAAAGACGGTTTTTGAAATCATTAGAAATTTCGTTCGGTCTAAAATGAGTTGGTATCCAATAGTTTGATCACGTCAAAGAGCGTGATATTAAACAAGCATGGAGGTTTAGCCCGAAAACAACATAGCATGTTATTGAACAAAGTTGAAGGGCTAAAACGACATAGCATGTATGTACTCTTAAAACAACAAGAATTCCCCTATTTGTGGTTGGGAATTGCTTCCCCCAGTGAAAAATTAAAACTACTCATAAAATTCAGAAATGTATCTTCTGACACATTCCACACGCACACAATTCATTTGTTTTTAAGTCACATCTCAATTCTATGATTAAATTTATTTCAGAAATGTATTTCTGAAGTATCTCAGAAAATACATTTCTGACATCTATTAAATTAGAAAAAAATACATAAATTTATGTTATCGACATCTCTGCAAATGATTTTTTTTAATAAAAATCAAAATTAAAGATTCCTTGAATTTTGAGATAAAACATATATTTCACGTTGAATAAAAAAAAAACTAATATCTTATCATAATTATTATTAGAATTTGAACTTAATTTGTTAAAAGTAAGAAAAAAAAATCCATAAATTCAAACGTAATTTAGCCTCCAATTTTATTGTTTGCAATTAGAGGTATTTGTGAGAATTTTTTTTTGAATAACCAATTTTTTTAAAAAAATTTCAGAAATAACAAGTATTTCAAATTAATTACCAAAATAGCAAGTTTTTTTTAAAAAAAAACACGTTGTCGCCAGGGGGTGGCGACAACACCTAAAGCCCAATGATGTCGCCAGGCCCAGTGGCGACTATGTAAAAATACTTAGTGTTGTCGCCACCCCCTGGCGACAACACCTCCCCTTTATTTTTTTTTTCAATTTTTTTATATTATTTTTTTACCTGCATCCAGTGGTCCCGGTCGCCTCCTTGGGTGGCGACAACACCTAATTTTTTGCCTATATATAGCAGCCCATCATACAATCAAGAATCATTATTTTCTCCTCCAATTTTTTCATTTTCACTTCACATTATTGATCATGTCTCGCATAAGGCCGGACTCATGGCAACGAACATCATCCAGCCGTCCGGTGCCGGCACCGGAATACAAAAGATGTTATGGGCATGTTATTTTTCTCCGGTCAAACCCCCTATGGCGGTTACATTTTGGAACATCCGCGACTTCAACAACCTGAAGCGGACTCTGATGTCACAGTTAGAAGGGGAGTACAGTCCCGGGGAAGAAATAAAAAGGATCCAGAGGCTTAGAACAAGGGTTTCGCTTATGACCGGAGAGACGATCCGTTGGTGGGTTGATGTGAAAACCGACCTTGATACTGAACAAATAATGGATGGAACAGATGAGATTGTTTTAACCGCTGTAATTTCCTAGATTTTAATTGTTTGTTGTGTTGTCTTTTCAAATGTTGTCTTTAGGTAAAAATTTATTTCTAGTCCTAGTTATGCTTGTTTGTCATGTGTGTTGTAACTCATCTAATTAATGGAAAAAAAGTCCATTTCATTGATAAAATAAATTACAAATATCATTGCACCTAAAAACTATGTTGTGGAGCTAGATCCACGATTGGGACATTTGTTCCTATTATGTCATACCTCACGACATATACTACACTTCCTCTGCATTTTTTTAGTGGCGTCCATTTCGGTTCTAATACGCTTGCTGTTTGGTCGATCGCTTTTATTCCGACGCATTAAATCATTATGCCAAACTGTTTCCCCCTCGTACACAGGCCAATATGCCTCCATCGCTACCACCGGAAAGTAATTGTCGTATACGTTGAGCAACGTTGATACCTTGTAAATTTCTGATACCAATGATGATGCATCAAAGTGAGTATGTGAACATGCTGCAATGACATGGGAGCAAGGCATGCGATAGGCTTGAAATTGGCCACAGTCGCACCAACGATCTGGGATTGAGACGCGATACTGTTGTCGTGGCAGCCCCTGGTTGTGGTCAATTGTTTCTTTGACACTGAAGGTGTGGCCATGATGGTCAAACTCTGTCACTCGATGAGTGTTCCCCTTGGCAGATTCTTGTTGTATATGTTTCATGCAGACATCGCTGTATACCTGTTGTGTTTGTAACACTGAATTCCACCGCTTACCTCTTGTGGCGAACAAAGTTGCCATTCGAAAATACGTTGCACTAACCAAAGCAGTTACAGGTAGGTTTCGTATGCCTTTGAAAACCCCGTTTATTGATTCCACAAGATTTGTAGTCATGTGGCCCCACCTAGTCCCATCGTCGTATGACCTAGTCCATCTCGCTCTGTCAATGCTGTCAATCCACCTCCTCGCATCTGGATTTGACAACGCTATTTTACTGCGGTAGTATTGAAATCTAGGTTGGTTTAAGGCATACCCCGCGTTCACCAAATGGTTCTTCAAAAATTTATCTTTGATCTCTCGCATAAAATTTTGCGCGATATGCCTAATACAGTAGACATGCTTAGACGGGGGATTGTGCCAACCATTTGCCGGATTGTTGTATGCACTGTCAATAGAAGCGTGCATGTCCGAAATCAAACAAAGATTAGATTGTGGCGTAACTCTAGCTCGGAGATTCTTCAGAAAGAAACTCCAAGCAACAGCTGTTTCTCCTTCTACCAGAGCAAAGGCTATTGGAAAAATATTTTTGTTTACATCTTGCGCGACCGCCATCAACAATGTTCCCTTGTATTTCCCATACAACCAGGTTCCATCTCGTGCTCACCTCTTACACAAGCATGCATGCAGACTAGGGAATCTCTTACACACCTATGCATGGAGGAAGTCGCCAATGGGGGGTGGCGACAACATTGATTTTTAGGAGTTGTCGCCAAGGGGGGGTGGCGACTACATTGATTTTATGGAGTTGTCGCCAAGGGGGGTGGCGACTTGCTTCGAGGCAGATTTTCAACCATTGCATGCACTTGTCTTGTCACACTTATTTATATGTTTTAATTGTGTTTCTTTGGCTATAAATAGGTGCACAAACTTGTTCATTTTCATCATCACCAAACAACTTTCATCAGAGCAAATCGTTTATAACTCCTATAAACATGTCTCTCCTAACTATGGGTCAAGAGCATCGAGGAACCATTTCAAACATTGCCGCATTCGTAAGTTTAAGTAAATTCAATTTATTTATTTATGGTTCAAACATTTAATTTTTTTAATTAAGTTTACTCATTTCAAACATTCTAATACTTATGTTTCAATATTTTTTTATAGGATTTCACGAGATTTCAGACCCGTGCGAAACCGATGAATGCTCCCGACCTTTGGATTGTGTCTTATGTTGAACGTGCGGGATTTGGGAAGGTAATAAATTTAATACATACCTCAGTTGATACTAAGTTTATATTAGCATTGTGTGAGCGTTGGAGGTCCGAGACTCATACTTTTCACCTTCCAACGGGTGAATGTACCGTGACGCTAGAGGACGTGTACATGTTATTGGGTCTCTCAACAAATGGAAAAGCTGTGTTTGAAAATGTCCAACAAGCCAATGCTCTATGCGTTGAAATGTTGGGTGTAGATTTAATAGAGGGTGAGGGTCGAGAAAGAGGTAGGGGCCAAGGTATTAAGCTTGCGGGCCTTCAAAAACATTATGATGACCTTAAGTTGGATGAGTTTTCTAGCGAAGAAAGTAAACTATATAAAACTAGAATGTATATTATGTTATTATTTGGTAGGTTTCTATTTCCCGAAGGCACGGGGAATAGTGTCAATTTTATGTACTTGTGTCTACTTGAGGACATTTATGAAATTAAGACGTATAGTTGGGGTTCGGCAGTGTTGGCTTACCTCTATAGCTCCTTGTGAAAATGTGCCACAAAGGATAGTTGTACATTTAATGAATGTGCATTTTTGCTACAAGCATGGGGATGGTGGAGAATGCCGGTATTAGCCCCTGAAAACCCGCACATTTACGTCTTCCCTTACGCGTCAAGGTAACTTAATGATCTTATTTTAATTAGTGTATTTTTTCTATTATTAACTGTAACTATATTGATTTTTATTTTTGGATGTGTTTAGGTTTAATGCAACTGGGTTGGATTACACCAATACGCCTGTAAACAAAATAATTTTTTACCGCCAACTATTGGATCAACTTCGACCCCAAGATGTAATACCACTAAAACTTTTCATTTTCTAAATATATTTGTAAAATAAACTATCTTCTATAATTTGAAATTAATATTTTTTCGTTGCAGTTTATTTGGAGACCGTACTTGGAACTGGACCATGAACCCGACCCTAAAGAGGCGGCTGTTTGGACGGCAAAATCACCCATCATACGGTTTACCACTGTGGAGATGCACCAAAGTGACCGTGTCCTGGGTGTTTGGCACCTTGGCATCTGCAAAAGGTCAGCCAACAGTGGTACGTAAAAAATTGGAAGACGTTTGCTAAATAGCACCGTAAAATATGGGCTTGTCGTTCCACCACTGTCCTACAATTTCCTATGGCGCCGGCTGAAATGAAACCAACGGCTGAATATGTCAACTAGTACAGAACGGTCACAAATCCCAAAATGTTTGTGTCTAACCCTTTCTATTTGGCAGACCCGCGAGCACAACAACCATATTTCCAACAACAACAACAACAACAACCACATATTTTCCAACAACAACAACAACAAAATTTTCAACAACAACAACCGCCACCATATTTACAACATCAACAACCACCACCAAATTTCCAACAACAAAATTACCCACAACAACAACCACCCAATTACCAACAACAACCAATAAACCAACAAACACCTATTTACCAACAACAACAACAACAATAACAATTCCAACAATACCACCACCAACAACCATTTCAAACTCAACCACAAACTCAACCCCACCACCTACGCTTCCAAGAACTCAATATGGCGGGCTCTTCCAGATCACCACCACTTACCCCCGACATAGGCATACAAGAAGAATACCCAACATACAACTCATTCGACCAACAAACATCACAATACCCCAACCAACCATTGAACTTCAATACACCACCACAACCAATGTATTTTAACCAACCCGAATCCACCACCAACTTCCAAAGACCAAACTTCGAGGCCGCACCCACTAGGAGAAATTTCAACCCACCAAGACAAAGCTTTGAAGGCGCCGCGGGCACCCTCCTTTCCTATAGCGGGAATTCTAGAGGTCAAGGACGGCTCACATATTTTGTAGACCCGGAATGCATTGAGGGGCCGTCAACTCAAACCCAAGAGGAACCAAATAGAGGGGGGCATCGCAGGAATAGGGGAGCACTACCAACTCGTGAGCCTTCTACATGAGTTATTAGACAACCTGAGTGCGGATCGTACCATGGTCCACGCGGCGGTCAATAGAAATTTTATTATTATCATTAATGTATTTTGTACTTTTTTTTTTATTTTTAATGTACTTTTTTTTATTATGATTAATGGTTAATGTATTTGGTACTTTTTTATTTATTTATATTATTTTTCCAAACTAAAAAAATAGTTAAAAATAATAGGTAAAATAAATTATACAAAAAAATTGAAAAAAAATAGGGGAGGTGTTGTCGTCAGGGGGGTGGCGACAACACCTGTTTTTTGCATGCATTCGCCAGGCCCATTGGCGACTTTAATATAGTTTAAGTGTTGTCGCCACCCTCCTGGCGACAACGTGTACTTTTTAAAAAAAAGTTGCTATTTTGGTAATTAATTTGAAATACTTGTTATTTCTGGATTTTTTTTTAAAAATTGGTTATTCAAAAAAAAAAAATTCTATTTGTGAACTCTAGCCAATTGATTGGTGTATTACAACTTGGAAAAATTGTCTAAACATAAACTATCATTTTTATGACGCATTACGCAGAGAAATCAATAGTGGTTGAAGTTTCACTTGTTATTTTGCTCTAGTAAGACAAGTACTAAAAGAAAAGAGGAGGAAACCAGTGATAATGTGAGTCAAAATATACATTTCTAGTGGTTGAAATTTCACTTGTTATTTTGCTCTAATAAGACAAGCAGTAAAAGCAAAGAGGAGGAAACCAGTGATAGTGTGAGTCCAAAATACATTTTTAGACAAAATTTTGAAAAAAATTGTAGTGAGACTTAGTTTGGGCGTATTTTGATGTGATCAGAGTGCGTCTGAAAATGTATCTTCAGATCAATTCATCTAAAAATGAGTGCGTCCCAGTTAAGAATACATGGGTGCATATAGGGTGAATATGAAAATGTATCTCCAGACTAAATCTTAGAGAAAAAATGGATTGAGACTCACTTTGAACGTGTTTTGGTGTGTAAAGAGTGCGTCTAGAGATGCTTTTTAAATTTTGAGGGCAATTTCTGAATTTCATAGGATGTTTTTTCCACTACTTAGGGTGGAGTAAGCAATTCCCTTTGTGGTTCTGTCGACGTAACATCCAACAATTTGTGATAGCACACGGGCTTGAGAGAAAATAACTTAGGTGGCCCAAAATGGTAAAAATGAAAACTCCAAAAAAAGAATCACAATGCCAAAGTTACCTGAAGACTACGTGGCATGAGGAGTAACAAATTCAACTAAAAGAAGCTGAGTTGGCCACTCATGATTGGCTTTATCAAATCTTGCGACAATATTTTCTAGATTATTTATGACTATGCATTTTTTTATTGCAAGTTGTTATCAGAAAACACTATATTTTCATGCATGAAATCAATGAAAGATAAGCAAGATTTTATCTAAATTCACTCATTGTCATTTCTCTGGAGGGCCATAGTTCTCGAACTCTAGGTTTATCCCCTTGTCCCCTAATAATTTGGTGTTCTCATTGAGTTGAATTCATGGTTGTCATAACTCTTCTAAGGCTATTGACGACACAATACTTTATTTAACAGCAAATCATAACCCTATCATCAATTTCCAAACACTACTCGCTTCTAAAATTGAAGAAAATTTTATCATATTATTCTTACTTGAACCACTATCTTACTCCGTTGACGATGGTTCTCAGTCACACACTTCAAATGGTGCTAACAAACCCCATCGTATGAAGCTTAATGTTCTCGTTTTATTGAAATTTGATCCTTTTAGTTGGATCTTTAAGATTACCTACTTTTTTAAATATCATGCTACATTAGAATTTGAACAGTTGACAGTTACATCGTTTTACATGGAAGGACTAACTATAAGTTGGTTTCTGATGTCTCATAATTTCAACTTACTTCTTAGTATGCACTATTGCAAGCATTGGAAGCTCGTTTTACATCATCATAAAATTAATGCGATTTGTTTTTCCACCCTTGTACTTTCTCACAAACCCTTGGCAAAATTCTAAAAATATCTTTAAAATTCAGAGATGCATTTCCAACGCACCCGTTTCTCACAAAATTGAACGCAAACAAGTGAGTCACCCTATTATAATTAATTTCGAAGCTGCATATCTGAAAACACTTTTTTTTTTACAAAAAAACAGTATTTTCGAATATGCATATCCAAATATTCCACATTGTATTTTTTAAATATTGAATGTATCCGAATATACATACGTTATAGCATGCATTATGTTCCGGACTGTCCCAATAGATAGGCATGACCCAATCCAATCATACTCCTAGAACGACCCAGTGACGCTGGCCCAATCACCTGAGAGCAGTGGAGACGTCGTCTCCCTTGCCCGTCACCGGACCGCTCCCATCGAATCAAGGACTGTCCACTCGACTCGGCAGCTTCCATCCTAGTAGTAAGGCACACGCCCTGCTTGTAACACCCCTATTCTAAACCCCAAATATAACAAATATTCATAGAGTACAATAAAATGCATAAACAAAAAGGCGTCACATGTTATTTTCACCGCAATGAACACCTAAAACAAACATACAAAACATGCACTAATCATCTTGTAACACAATTTGATACTTCATGCTTTCATACATTATGCATATCGCATGTGGAATAATAAACCTCAAGTAATTTCAATGAATATATCTCATACTATATTCATCTACTAATTCAAAATAACATAATCAACTATGCTATATGAAATTCAATATATAGGCAACATAGCCTTCAACCACATATCCAAATTATCATGTCAAATACAAACAAGATAACAATATTCAAACAATAAACATGAGTTCAAATGTAACCCCCAAGTGTTACATGATCAGAGCATATGACTCACTACCTAATCAAAATGATAAACTCAAAAGCTCCTCAGCTAATTCCTCGGGCAAGCTCACTACTCGTCGGAACCTGCACGATGTCACAGAGAACATCATTCAAACATAAGGGTGAAAATTCACATCATAATTAATACATACAATATGTACAATGAATATAACATAAAATAGCATAATCATTCATCACACTTCATAATTTGAATTAAGTTCCACAATTATTGCACACAACACAAATACGATTACCACATAAGTACACACATCAATTCAAAACAATCACGTAACAACAATGCGACTCGAAATGCAATTAATGTGACTCAATGCATGTGGTACCATTGTGAGTATCAAGCTCACCGCTCCCAATTAAAACCAGAGCCACGCTTCCGATCCGGACAAGATCAAAGCCCTCAAAATATGAATGTATAGTTCACCGCTTCCGAATCCACTAAAGGGAACAAAGCCGCTCATGTTTCCACACAAGGATCAAAGCCAACCGAAGTGCAATCTCCCCATGTACGCATGTACAACATCACATAATATATGAAATTAAGATTATCACACAATCTTAATTATCCATGCATATCACAATAATTTGCACAATTTGAATTATCCACCAAAATGTTGCACATTACACAATTATCATTTAACCAACACACACATAGTATTTAATGATCACATATAACATATAACACACAAGCTATTTCATGTTATTAACATATTCTACAATTTCACATTATACATATACTCAAACACAAGTATCATGTACCGATTCAATTTCGATTCACAACCTATTCAAACATCATTGAATAAATTATTAAAACTCATGGAAATCCATCTAAAATCATAAGCATACAGGATTCCAAGTCAAAGAATCAAAATTCCAAAATTTCATAACAGATTGTCGCGACGCGTCACACTTCCCCGCGGCGTGAGCCAAGTCAGTGAGTTTTACGCGGCGCGACAAAGACTTTCCGCGGCGCGAACTCAAGTCAGAAGGTTTTGCGCGGCGCGACTGTGTGATTTTCTGAGAAAAGAAACCCATTTTGACAGCATTCCAAAACTCGTTTTTAGTCAACAAAAACTCATCCAAACAATCACCTAACACATATATATGGTTCCTAAACATGTTCCTATTCATGGGTTAACATTATAACATCATTAAACATGTTTTGATCCACAAAATCTCACAGATCTACAAAATCCTATCATATGAAATTGAGAGAATTGAATACCTATCATACTACTACACATTGCATACATATATATTCAAGATAATGAGATTTCTCCCCCTTACCTAGAATTAAAAGTCCCTTTTTTTCTTGTTTCCCCCAACTTTACTCTTTCCTCCTCTTTCTCTTCTCTTCTCTTGAGTTCTCTTCTCTTACCAAATGATAATGTAATGAAAAGTGACATAATCCCTTACTACCTCCTTTCTCTCTAATTGGACTTAGTAACACTTACTACCTATTATTTCTACTTCAAATAATTAGGCCCATTAGCATATTATCTCATTATACTACTAATAGTCTAATTAATCTAATTAGCACAAAATACTAAATCAATTAATTATTATACCACCAAATGATTAAATAAAATAAATAGTTAATAAAAACACCAAATTAGATAATTAATAAAATAGCTAATAAAAATCGGGATGTTACACTGCTCCCATCAGGGGCGGAACAACCTCTGCCTGACAGACGACCGTGTCGATCGGGAACCACTCATTTGCCCGACCAACGACTAGCTTTGGGAAGCCTCCTAGGATTCCTAGACACACTCCTAGAATCCTGGAAGTCACGCGTTTTTGGCCTAAATCCACGATCCAGCCTAAAATGTGGACCAATGGCCAAGCGCTGAGGGATAATATAAAAACCTTCTCATTTGAGGGTCAGGTAACACAATTTTTAACGCTTGAAACACTTTCATGTATCTGTGCTCCTACTTACTTGCTCGTTAGAGTGCCTTGTAGGTACAGCTCCTCATCCTCTTCATGAACACCGTGGCCCGTTGTTAGCAGGAATCTTGGCCACCCGACTACCCAAGGGGCTGGAGAAGCCTCCCTTTTTGGGCACGTACGATGACACTACCGACCCTGACGAGCACATAGAGAATATTGATGCTCTCCTCGACTATCGTGGTGTCAGGGGCGCAATAAAATGCAGGTTGTCTCCTACCACCCTGTGAAAAGGAGCAATGACCTGGTATAATAGTCTCCCCGACGGGTCCATCACGTCTTGGAGGTAGTTGGGGAGGACTTTCTCCCGACACTTTACAGCCTCTTGGCGCCATCCTAAATCCGAAGCACCCCTCAAAGCCATCATGTAAAGGAAAGATGAATCCTTACGGGCATTCATCAAAAGATTCAAAGAAACCACGCGTACCGTCCATAAGAAACGTCTGCCAATAGCACCCCTCTAAAGATGAAAGCTGTAGAAGAAAAATGGTAGGCTCGCTCCGATCTTGAGATGCTCGCACACAAACTCAAACACTCTAAAAAAAGCAATAGAGTTGGGATGCAACTGAGAAGGCGCCAGGTGTAGGTAGCGGAAAACACCGACCTAGAACTCAGTGAAGGGAAGCACAAACCCCATATACCGAAAGAAAAATTTGTACATCGCAAATCGATCCTCCTGATATTGCGAACATATCCCGTTGTCCGCCACAGGGAATATCACCCTCCCTCCCCCCACAACAGCGGGCGGGTCCGCCTCCACGATTGTTGAAGCGGTATAGCGGCAAGCAAAAAAAGATTTGAAAATATTTATCCGGGAAATTATCGTCTCCACAGGGACTAGTGCATTGAACTTCCGTTCAACAGTTTCCACAGTTATGAGTTTGGACTGAATTGGTAAAAAGTAAATGTGGAAATTAAACATATGAACAAGAAAGAAGACATTCTTTGGAGAGGAGAAACTATTAAGCATGAATTTAAACTACTCAAAACAAACTTAAACATATCGATAAGTCACACTCAACATACAATACTCATCAAAATCATCACATATCGCTCACAATAGTGCCTATCTCTACAACGCTGAGCTGAGAGAACAACCATATTACTCTTATCGACGATCTCTTAACCGACTTAAACAACACGTAAGCATTAAGCTTCGATACCCATGTGATTATTAGCTCTAAATCTATCTCTAGAATCTAGAAACTAATAGATTTCCTCCCCTAATCAAGATTTGTGAGGTCTATCTCTACAACAACACAAATCCAAACATAAATGCAAAAAGATCAAGGAAAGCACAAAATTGATTTGTAAAGCATATATTATACAACATCATGATCAATACATATACATATGTTCAAAGTAAATATACAAACATACCCAAAAAATAGAGCATACAAAGAGAAGAGAAGAAGAAGAACCAAACATTTCTTGGTTTGTCAACACCAATCAATGAGAAATTCGACATCTGATCATCAAGATGCAACCCCATTTGATGTTTCTAAGCCTCCCTCTACCAAAAAATGAAGGTTGATGGAGTTGGGAACAAATACCTCAAAACCATAACCTAAAAAATGTGTTTTTGGCCCTTAAAACGTGTTTCTGTCAGCACCGCTTCGCCCGGCGGCAAAACGGCTTCGCCCGGCGGAACACACCAGAAACAACAAAAATTTCTGCACTGTTTCGGCCATAACGTGAGAACCGTAACTCCGATTTGCGCCCGGTTCGAATCATTGGAAAGCTTCTTCAATGCTTTATCAAACAATAAAAAAATGGAAACCAAATTGATGATTTTTATCATCCTTATTTTGAGTCTTATTCTTTGATGAATTAGTTCCGTTGCTCAAAATCGCGCGTTTGAAGCCGTGTCTTCGAAACTTTTTTGCCCATGCTCCAAATACGCCTCAATACCTATAAAATGAATAGAAAACTATCAAATGGTACATAAAGGAATCAAGACACGAGTATAAAAAAACTATACTTATTTACACAAAAGTTGAGTTTATTCAACCGAAATTAACAACAAAGAGTCGATAAGTGCACTAAAAAGTATATGCAAAAATAGCTACAATTTGCACTTATCAACGACCACCGTTGTAGAAGCTTCCTTGGGACGAAGGAAAAATTGGGATGAGGTATTTCTGGGCTTATCGGCCACCCAATCATCATCGGAGGTAGTTACTTCCTCCGCTTGTGCAGGATCCCTGTCACCCTGTGATTGGGAGCATTTCGGTCGGGAGACGACCGTTCCGAGAAAATCGATGCTGTTGAACTTCCAGTGTCCTTGAGACTGCTTTCACTCAAGGTATCCTCCTCGAATCGATCAACCATTTATACCTGAATTTGACTTCAACAATCAAATCCACCCTTCCACCTTTAGTCAAGTGAAAGGGAAAAGGCAACGAGGACAACGTCCTCAGCCAAAGCCCTTAACTCAAAGCAGCAAGCAAGGATTCCAGGGACTCCCCCGGGAGGCTATCCCAATTCACCCCGAGGATAGGTCTCCCCAACGACTAGGGTTTTGGGCCCCCAGAGGCACCTCCCCCGATTGTAAGGGTTTAAGCTTAGCCTAGAACTATGCCAGAAACGGTCGTGAACCATCGCGCCAACCGAGTTTCTGGTAGATGTTAATCCAAAAATCCATACTATCCGCCATATCAGACCGATCATGGTAATCAAAACAGCGGCAGAACAACAATATCACGCTATTGGTCGGCGGCGCCGACGTCTAAAATGTAGCAGGACCGTCGTCAACCACCAACACACTGTCAGAAACACCCTAAAAACTACGTTTCACCTACCCTAAACCACATGCATTCTACAAAATAACATAAATTGAGCGGAAAAAGTAGAGGAAACAAGAGAACTTACGTGTTCGGTGAGAGATTTGACGATTCTCAGAAGCTTTGCGTGGCGGCGAACGACAGAGATAGTTCTGAAACAGACGACGAGCGGGAAACTGGGGAAGAAAGGGAAGCGAAAGTGACAAATGGTTGGGTTCCCTCCTATTTATAGAGGGTCCCCAGTGCGTGACCGAGCACGCATCTAAAACTAACCTAGCTTAACCATCATTGCTCCTTTATGATGACACGTGGCCCAACGCACGCGTACGATGCCACCGATTTTTTTCCATCAGCTACTCGTCTCCTCGGCAACGCTTAATCTCCTCGACAACGCTCACTCTCCTCGGTAATCTCCACCCCTCAAGTAAGCCGAAACATGAAACCCCTCAGAAAATGGGCACGTACCCGTAAACTCTTCCTCGAATCAGGGCATACTTTTAAGTAATCACTCCCATGCTCGGAACAACGACTTGGGAGGCTCCTATTTCAGAATGGTCCGATGGCTAGGCATGGCCCAATCCGATCATACTCCCATAACGACCCAGTGACGCTGGCCCAATCACCTAAGGGTAGTGGAGACGCCGTCTCCCCTGCCCGTCACCGGTCCACTCCCCTCGGATCGAGGACTTACAGGTATACCCTCTCCTCTTCCTCTTCATCAACACCCTGCAGACGTCTCAGGTCCACTTTCTGATTTCGATCACCCTCCGGATCTCATTATATTTTTCAAATAAAAAGATTAAAATTACTCCAAAATAATTTAAAGGGACTAAAATCTCATATAGTTTAAGGAAATTTCTGTGCACCCATATAGGATAGAAAAACACATATGAAAACCCTAAATACCCTTCAGATATGTATATTCGAATGCACCCAAAAAAATTTGGGATAGTGGTTAATTCGGATATAAATATCCGAATTAACCAATATCTTAACTTTCTTTTGATTTTATTTTAAAAAGATATTTATTTATATTATGTTTATATTATAATTAAAATGAGTTATTATTAATAAAAAATAACTTAAATACAAATTGTTATAAATAAGGAATAAAAATTTTAAATAAAATTTTTATTTTGTAATAATTGATTTGTCACAAATTTTTGTAAATTATAAAACTAATTATTTTTTAATGACTACATCATTATGCATTATAATTAATGAAATTATCACGTTAAAAATATCCTTATATTAATATTGTAATTTTTAATTTATATTAATTTTTTTCTTTAATTTATTTTATATGAAAATAATGTGTTAATTTAAATATTTAATAGGTTGATATTATTATTATATCTTTATTATAATGGTACACATTTAATCGTATATTTTGATTAATACAGTTAATTATACTATTAGTAAATTGATTCAACTTGATTTTATTTTATTTTTAAGAAATATTAAGTTATTTTGGATATGTATATCATAAAAATCTCAACACCAAAAATTGGGTTATTTCGAAAATTCATCTTCAAAAACATAAAAAATTATGAATTTGATGCGTTTGGAGATTCATTTTCAAATTCTAAAGACAAAAAAGAATTCCGTCTAAGATCCCTAAGAAGGTATATGAGTGTACATAGAACTTCCAATAATTTAAAAGCACCTTAAACTTTTTTCCTAATTATGCACCTTTAGCTAAAAAGCCAATGTATCCTTAAATGTTAACACGTGTTTTATTTAATGCAAGATTAATAATGTTAGAAATTATTCTATTGTGAGTATTATTCTATTGAGCACTCACATGTTGACCAGGATAAATTCTAAAGTGACAGAACTTTCTTGCGTGATCTAAATCAAAGCACTCTGCCAAAAATACTTTATGTTTTAGGTTAGAGATATAGAGTTTGTTTATTTCAGCTTTAAGAAAATATATATATTTTTTTATATTTTTGAAAATAGACTTAACAAAACCAATTTTCAAAATAATACAAGTTTTATTTGTATGTGTTTTTTTTTCCAAATTGAAACATGACTTTTGATATCCTATAACATAAACAAACATTATTGAAGACCAAAACATAATCAAAATCACAATTTTTTTAAAAAGTGATATTTCAAAAATGATTTTTATGAAAATCTATTTGAAATAGCTTCGAAATTAAGTGATTTTTTGAAATTTTAATATTTTAAATTTTTTTCAATAAAAAGACGAAATACCTAAAATAACTATTCAAACAAAATTTTCATTTGAAATTTTTATGAAAATTTTTTTTGTAAATTTTTGTACACAAAATTATATAATTCTATAAAAATCATATTTTTAAAAAGCCAAAACAAATAGCCCATAAACATATGATTTGTTTGGATAAACATTTTTTTTTTTCATTTTATATCTTAAGTACTTATTAAAATAAATGTTTATGAATAATTTTACGAGAATTAATTTAAAAACAAATAATAAAACAAATTTATAATATTTTTATTTATGTTATATATTACTATTTCATAAATTATTTTAAAAAGTTTATAAAAATAAATCTAATATAAACTTATAAAAAGTATTATAAGTTGTTTCGATAAAGTCTTTTAAAAAATGTTATAAAATTTATATTAATAGATAAACTTAAATAATTTAATTTAAAGATGCTTAATTTCAAACATTATTCTCCTTTAAAGGATGTGCTTCTTACCTTTAGTACTTTAAAGGATGTGAACATATGAATCCTCTCGTCAAAATCTGTTTGAAGTTTGTGTACATTTTTGTTGGGTTGTTGGGGGTAGTGGGACGAATTATATGTTTACTTTAGGTGTTGATTAATGCTATAATCTGTGAGCAACTTTACTCGTTCCATTTCGCACTTCTAACTAAAATATTGAGTTTCAATGTAAAATTTCGCAATTGTGTCTGTGTTTTATGAAACATTATAGCGACTTTGTATGTAAATTCAAAATATAAGAAACTAAATTTTTGTTTTTGTCAATATTGTTTTTTATTTTATTTTTATATTTAATCAATTAAAAAATTATATTTAAACAGTACACAACCATTATCATAAGAGTCCTTGGTTTAAAATTCTACAAAAGATTTCTAAAGTCACGGGTCATGTTTAAATTTTTTGTAACCACTGCAAATAATTTGCAAGATAATAATACCTTCAAGATGATCTCTTTTAGGTGGGAATTTCGCACCAACCCAACGAGACAATATGTCAAGTAGGCCAACACTACGCAACCACCATCTTAAGCTTAGGTGTTTTCTCGGACTCGGGCGTAGAATCTTTCTTCACAAAGTGCCAATAACCAGAATATCCAACCACGATGTAGGAGAAACCATACAAGAGATGTAGGCAGTAAAAGATAAAGAGGGAAACAAGTTATAAAAGTCAACATACATCACAAGAACAACTAAATTTGAGTGGACTCGCTTTAGGGAAGGGTTCCTAGTAGAGTCGCCAGCTGTCGCGGCACGGAAATTACCCAAGCGTAAGGAACACTCAAAATGCAACAGAGTTACCACCGACTTTATTTATTCTAAAAGAAAAGAGAAAATATCGATAAAACCCTTAAAGAACGAAAATATGGTTATCACAAGAAAATTAGGGTTTGAGAGTAGGTTATGCGAGGAGAAGCTATTAGCACCCCTCACACTCGTTTTACTCAACGAGACCTATTCAGTTAGTTTTGCAAAATTATAGCGTGATGTTTACTTACGATCTTCTACGTATAGCGGGTATTTACAAAAGGAAAGAAAAGGGAGATTTTTATATTTTGAATTAGTGTGCCTAACGAAATTTTGATTCTCGCTCCTACGTGTCCCGAGATTTTTTATTAGTGTGGATTGGTTGATTTTAACAAAAGATTCTCAGATCGCATTCAATCAGAAAATATTACTTGCTACCCAGCCATGGGAGTAAGAAACGTTGTGTGTCCATCGCATTTGGAATGAATAAAGCATAATCCGAATTCTTGTAGATTATGCCTCAATCACATTCAAGCGGACAACGTCACATGCTACTCGCACATGGAAGGAATAAAGCGTTAGTTCAAACTTCACATCGAAATTGATAAAACATCATTCATTTTATGAAATAGTTTTCGGTCGCGCTAGGGCAAAAAATTAGTTTGATTGATTGAATTTATTTTAAGGTGGGAGACGAGCATTCTAACCACAAGCTAAATACGGATAGAATCAAAATACTTGGGAAACAGAAAGGATAAATACGTCCAAACCATTCACTTTTCTTTCCAATTGTTTTTTAAGAAATTTGTGAGATGAATTAACTCCTAAGTCTTTAGCGGGAAACAAGCATTCTAACCAAAAACTAAATACGACTAACAATAAGAAATACTAGAGAAATATAGAGGATAAATACGTTCAGACCATTCCTTAATGTTGATCAAGGTTTTTTATTTTTATTTTAGAAAAGGTTGATTTTAATTTTGTCCAATTATTTAATTAGTCGAATTAACTAACTAACTAAAGGCAAAAGTCAAAAGGAAAATAACAAAGTACAATCAAGGAGATGAGAGTACATTTTTCACATGAAAAATAATATAAATAAATGACATAATTAAAAATAAAGTGTAAGAAAATAATATGCCTGAGACCTAAAGGAAATAAAATTAAAAATGAAAAATAATAAAAGTTAAAAAAGAAAACAAATAAAAAGAAATGGGGTGCAAAGACCAAGGTGAAGTGTAAAGCTTAAAGGACTTTAAGGCCGAATTGCACTTAAAGAAAAAAACACCATAATAAAAATAATAATAAAGAGAAAGAGGCACTGGGGTGTTGTGGGCATGGGGTGTGATGAGCAGGTGTGTGGGCCCCCACCCGCACTTTATCTTCCTCAACCAACTAGTGAAACAAATGCAGGTTTAGTATCAACAAAAAAAAAACAACTTTGCAAAAATCCCGAAAATGGCCAAAACACGACCAAATTTGACAAATTAAAATACGATTTTGCACGAACAAACGAGACCAACTCGAATCTGTGGTAAAAATCGTATGATTGGGCCTCAAAACGGCCCAAATTTGGTCATCCTCTGTCGGCAAAAACAATGTTGATCCGGCCAAAGTATGCATCTAAACGAAAAGACTAAATACATATTCATAATCAATGCAAAAAAACGGTGTATAAGTTTGCACAAAATGGTTGAGTTTTGAAGAAATTAGACTTTTATCAATGATGTTCATGAGTAATAAATTCTAAAATCTCAAATTAATACAAAAACATGAAATTAAATGATGGATAATGATTAAAGTGTAGAAACTCAACCAAGCAAAGAACACTCCGACAACAATGGTGAACGCGGTGGCTCTCATGCCAAGCTGTGACAAAGGTCCAACAAAGCTTCCTGTTCATTTTTTTTTGTAGATTTGGAATCCTCTCAACCTCCTCTACTCAAATCTAAGCTCAAATTCAAGATCCAAGAAACTTCAAAATCAAGTTCAAAATTGAACTTAACCTTTGATCTTGATTTGAACTATTTTGATTAGTGATTTGTGTAGATATTGGTTATGTAAATTAAATACAATGACAATGAAAACACAAATGCTCAAGAATAAAAAGAAATCATGAAAATTCAAAGTTTCTTCAAATTGAAGAAACTTAAATTTTGTGAATTCAATTGGGTAGAGCTTTGAACACATTGAGGGTGAATTGCGGATCATTTTCTGATGTGAAAATGTACTATTATATAGAGTTATAATTAGGGTAAGGATTAAACTTGGGATTATGCAAATATGAGAAAAAGTGTGAGTGCAATTCACTTGAATTTGATGGAATCTGAGGGAAATTTAATTTAAATTTGGATTTCGTTGAAAATATTTAGTGCAATGCACTCCAAATTACTGATACATTGTACATTTAGTGTGAATTTGAAGGTGTGTGAGATGCATGCTTGGTTATGCATGAGAAATGTGATTATTTTTTTCTTTTAGTGTCATAATCTTGACTTTTCTTTTATGATACAAGAAAATGATTAGTAAAATGTCAAATGAATATTATGATGATGAATTAAATGATCATGAGTTTATTTTTCAAAAATGGATAAGGAATCATGCGAATATAGTCAATTTTCTCAACATGTACAATGTTGACTTTTGACTAATGATTAATGCTTATAGGACTCCATGACCAAATGAAATGGTCATGATATGTAGATGAATTTAAATGCAATAAAAAATAAAAATTTATGGGAAAAATTTGGAGTATGACACAACTGACAATGGTTTTATGGCACATATATAAGAATATCTTACAAAACACATATTTATAACCTTGCAACACTCGGATACTAGGAGTCTTCAATCACAAGGATGTCCGCTTTGTAGGAAGCAACCCCTAGATATTGGAAGTCTTAAATCACAAATGAAGAAGATTTTATAGAACGTAAAAATTAGACTAATGACCGAGATTATTCCTATTACAATGCAAACTATCATTACAATCTCATAATTTTATTACCAATTGAATGTACAATTCGCTGCTAAGTTTCACTTGCCATCTAAATCATCTCTCATAATTTCGTAGACAGTAAAAAAAGCATTAAACTCAGATAAAACTATATAATTATGAAACAAAAATTCATTCTAGAGACAATCACGGAGAATTACATAAATTGCATGTTTAGGATATAATCATATAAAAGGAACCTAATCTAAGACAACTAACCACTCAACTTTTAGGGATTCATGACTTTTACAATAGAAAAGCAAAAATAAAGACTTACAACAATTATGAATGATCGTCTAATGGTAGCATTCATTCCTTTCCTCGGTACATAAATAGGCCTTAGAGTCTCTAAAAATTGAAACCCAAATGACTAAATATAATCTTCTATTTATAGTTGAAATTTTGAAATTGCCGCACCCTAACTTAACCGCACCATAATGAGATGTTTGATTTGATTTGCAATTCTGACAATTTGTTTGGATCGCGATGCTAGGCTTGGTGTGTGTGATTTTGTCTATTTTATATGGATATCATTGCTATGCTTGAAGGGTACACCACTATTATGAATGCATTTGTTTTGTAAAATATGAAGCACTGGACAGAGCAGTATTAGAAAGTACAAAACAATACAAGACAACTTTTTGTATTGTACTATGTTTGATGGTTAATGCACTGGACAATTTTTTTTTCGATTTTGCTTGATATGTCTATTCTTCAGACAAAATGATACAATTTTTTCTATAATATTATTTATTGATATATAAAATATAATATTTATGAATCAAAATATTAAATAATAAGGAGGAAAAAAGATGAAGAAATAATTTTTTATCCTATTTTGTTTAATTAATAGATTTGTTTTCTCTATTTTTAATATGTCGATGAACTGAATAAAAATAATATAATTTTTATTATAAATTTTTTATTGACATATTTATGAATTAAAATATTCAATGATGAAAGAGAGTAAAAACATTGTATTTTGATATTTTTTATAATTTATGCTTGAGATAAAAAGTTGTCCTATGATTTAGTCGGGGACAAGAATTCATGATTTGTGCAGTCTCTTGCCATATTTTTTGTTCAGTACCATAATTAGTTTCTGCATCAAACAAAATAAAAAAAGTTATCCTGTTCAATACCTCATTTTATATGATTTCATTTCATTCTTAATGCGACATTCCTCTGTGTGGTATTAAATTAATATTAATAGTTATACTCTAATTATATTTTTACTTTTTTTAATATGTTATTGTTATACCATTAATAAATGTCATTTTTTAAAGTTATTTATAATTTTTTAATATTTGTGTCATGTGCTAACATGAATTACGTTTTAGAATATGATAAGTAACTACTATTTTATGTTTTTTAGTTAATCCTTTTAATATATTTGTTCGCATTAAAATTAATTTGATTTTAGAATAGTAGACAAATTTATCCTAAGAACTTTATTTTTTTAAACTGAAGAAAGATATTAAACTAAAAAAAGATAACAAGATATACAAGGGGCCAAACCAAGACTCCTTAATAACAAAGCCTAAGTTTAGGGGTACACTCCTTGTCTAAGGAGGTAATCCTTAACAATAACCGAATGAACCTCAGAAAACCAAGAAAAACTACGCAACGAAAATCCAATATTCGCAAGAAAATTAGCACAAAAATTGACCTCCCTATAAACGTATCATGAAATCAATGGAGCGAGAGTACTCAACACAGATAAGCCAACGAGATCTAATTTTTCAAGGAACAAGGGAGCAATCAGAAAACGCCTTAATAACCAAACCACAATCCGATTCCATCCAATTTTTTTCCAACCCAATATCTTGGCCCTTTCTAAAGCCACCACCGCAGCCAATAATTCTGCCAAAGCAGCCGAACATTCTCCTAAAATGTCACAGAAACTCCCTATGTGACAAGCATTATCGTCTTACCACCACATGCGATAAAGAATGGGTCACCTCTAGCTAAATCATCAATATTGACTTTGATCCAACCTTTTGGTGGAGGCTGCCAAAGAAACTCCATAGTAGTTAATTGCCTGCTTAGAAGAATATTGGCATTGAAACTTATTAAAATAGAAAAACTTAAGAATATTGACATTGAAACTTTTTAAAATAGAGAAACTTAAGAACCTTGTATACGCTCAAAAATAATTTGTTGAATAATGTATAATTGGTTAAAATAAAATTATTTGTTTTGACGGCTAACAAGTTAAATTGTTTGGCGAAGGATTGATTAACTACTGCCATGTCTACTTGTCTAGATGGGATTCACAAGATTATATTATAGAATAACAGACAGACCAAGTCTAAAGTGTCATATTCTTTTATATAAAATGTTATTTTCACAAAACATTCTTAGACTTACACTTATACCGTATTTTAGTGTTCACTGTATTGAAATTCTTTTTTTAAAATAAATTTTTCTTTCATTATTATTTTTTTAGATTCAGGAATAGAGAAACAAAATTATATGATTAATCAACTTTATAACTTTATTAATTAACATTTTAAATTTTATTAACCAATTTCATAATTACTAAAAACTTGGGCAGTCTATTAAGTTGTTGGAAACAATGTGGAAGAGTAAGGTATCGAAAAAAGTTCATATTTTTTCTTGAAGATTCTTTGTTGACATCTCCCTTTGAAATACCTTTTGCTTCATAGAGGAGTGTCTAATCTCGATTCTCTTGATTGTGTCTTTTGCTCCAATCATCCGGAATCTTCGGAACACCTCTTCTTTCATTGCAATGTTTCGAAAGCGGTTTGGGAGAAAATTTTCAATTGGTTGGAAAACGATTTGGAGTTCAACTTGGAAGAGTTCAAAAGCTTCGGTTGCATTCAACAAAAGGTGAAGAAACACAGCATTAGAGCTAAATTAAATTCAATTTGGTTAGCTTTAATTTGGTGTATTTGGTTGATAAGGAATGCCATTATCTTTGAGAATGTAACGTTTAGTTTTGAAACGGTAATCTCAAATATTTTGTTTTTTTTTTTGGAGATGGTTGGGTAGTAGTAGTTCTACTTCTAGAACCCCTTTTTATGATTGGTATAAATTACCTTTAAACTGTTTCAACTCTTTATAGAGTTCTTGTGGTAAGGGTTGCACCCCTAGTACGGTTTTTTATATAATTGCTTATTAAAAAAAAAACAAACTAATTATTTATATTTCATTAATCAATTTTGTTTTCTTACTAGAAGTTACTTTTAATATTGAGTGTTTATTAACCAACTTCATCACTTCATTAACCAATTTTTTATATCTCATTAAACAATTTTATTTCGCTATCACTGTTTATATATTATTTCATAAATACTGTTTACATACTGTTCCTAAAATATATATTTTTAAAATAAAAAATACTATTTATCGTATAAATACCATTAATAATATTCAATATAAGTATTTGGATGTAGATTTGACTTTTGAGTTTAAGAATAACACACCTGTATTTTTCTATATGTGACTTAATAGTTAAGAATATAACACAGTTTTCAACAAAAGACACCCTTCAGAGTAGTTAGAAAATATATGCAGCACAAAAGTATCGTCCCTTTCTAAACGTAATAACCTAACAAAAAGGAAATTATTTTTAAAAGTGCAACTATTTTGTCATATGAAATCAATCAGGCAAGCGATTTGCATGACCACAACATACTTGGTAAAGGTGCAGAATTTTGTATTGATGTACCATCCATTTTTTAAAAATATACTAAACTACCACTTTTTTTAATTATATACTAAATTATCACTTTTTTAAACAATTATTTTATCAAAGACCCTCCAAATAAAATGGAGACTCTTTTGAAATATTTATTTCATTTCCCATTTAAATTGACAATTCCACTTTTTTTTTTTACATTTTATTTATCTGCAAATTCTCTTACGAAATAATTTTCTACAAAATTTTATTCGAATTTTGCATAGATATGGTTTTGAAATAATAATTTTTGATAAAATTTGTAGAAAATTTCATAAAAAACATTTGTTTTGTAGAAAAATCCGCAAGAACTTCCATAATATATATATATATATATATATATATATATATATATATATATATATATATATATATATATATATATATATATATATATATATCATTTGACACCGGTGTCAAAGTATTAATTTTGACACCAAATCCTATCCGTTTATTATTATTAATTTAAAGGTTAAGATACATTCACTTATAACTAATACATGAGTTTTTTAAGGAAATATATCTTAACCTTTGAATTGTTAAGAATAAAGGGGTAGAATTTGATGTCAAAATTAAAACTTTGACACCGGTGTCAAATGATCCTCTCCCATATATATATATATATATATATATATATATATATATATGATCAAATGACACCAAGGTGTCAAAGTTTAATTTGACACCAAATCTCAACCGTTAAAATAATTGATCAAACGGTGATAGTAAATGTAATAAAATAATAATAAAAAAATATTTAGCATATTTTCTCCTAAAATAATTGGCTATTTTCTCCTATGAATTTTCTTGTAAATATATATATATATATATATATATATATATATATATATATATATATATATATATATATATATATATATATGTATATAAGAAAATTCATAGAAAAATAAATTTTAATAACAAAATAAAATACAAAGGTCTGTCAATTCAACCAGCGAAATCCATTATTATTATTATTTTTTTTGAAATGATGATAGTATGGTATATAGATTGAAAAAGGTCGTATTTTGGTATATAAATTGAAGAATGGGGATAGTATGGTGAAAAATTCTAAGGTGCAATTATTTCATAAATATTTTTGTGTTGTTTATATTCAATGCTGCTATCACTACGACTTCTCTTGATTATTTTATTGAATTAATTTTTAATTCCGGTTACAAAATTGTTGATCATGTCAAACATTTCACTTTTATCTTACATGAGGTGTACGAAGGTATATGTGGAACATTTCATCAATAAATGTGATTTTATCTTTTTTTTTTCTTTCTGTTTCTAGTCAAAAAAACCATCAAACTCACGTAGTAAAATGTAGAAAATTTCTTTACCCACTTCCCTATCTTCTTGGTCACCTCTGGCGAAAAACCCAAAATACTCTCACTTCGGAAATGTATTTCCGAAATGCTTTTTTTTCTTCAAAATTTGTCTTATTTCGGAAATGCACTTCCGAAAACACGAAAAAAAAGGTGTTTTCGGAGATGCATTTCCGAAAACACCCCTTTTTGGATTTATGGAGATGCATTTCCGAAAATATTTTTTTGGAGGGGGTGTCTTCGGAGACCAAATTGGTCTTGGAATGTTTCGGATATACACTTCCGAAAGAATTCAATAATTATTAAAAAATTAAAATCAAGGTGAATCAATACAATTAATAGGTATAAAATGAAGGTGAATCAATAAAATCAAGCTGAATCAAAATTTCCTAAACAATTTTAAAGTTAAAAATTATTTTACTAACTTATATAAATCAAAAAAATTTTAATTCCATAAGTAAATTTTGAATTATATAGAATTAAATATAAAATTTGTTCATTAAATAAAATCAAGACAAAATCTTTTTTTAATTTTTTTAAACTAAATAAAAAATTATAACTAATTTTTAATTATGAATCAGAATAGAAATATATAAATATATAATAATAATTATTAATTTTGTAAGAGAAATATATAAATATATAATAATTAATATATAAATATATAAATATATAATAATTATTATAAATTAAAACACTATTTTTTTTAATTTTTATAATTATTATATAAATATATTTATAATTAATATATAATAATTATTATATAAATGTATAATAATTTTTATAAATATATAATAATTATTATAATTATTATATAAATATATAAATTAAAACACTCATTTTTAATTTTTTTTTGTAAATACATAGTAATTATTTTAAATATATAAATATATAAATAAAAAATTATAACTCATTTTGTAAGTGAAATTATTTTAATTTTTTTAATTAAAATTATTTTAAATTTTAAAATATGAATTAGAATAGAAATATATAATAATTATTATTCATAACTCATAAATTATATCAAAATATATAATTATTATTATTTATTACTCATAAATTATATCAAATTTATGATATATTGATTAATTAATATCTTAAAATTAATTTTTGAAATTTTTAGATTTTTTTTTTTCGGAGATGCATCTCCGAATTAATCAAAATCCCAATTTTTGAGATTATTTCGGAAATGCACTTCCGAAGTCTGAAAAAATTTAGAAAAAAAAATTTCGGAAATGCATTTCCGAAGCAGGGGTAAAGTGGGGTTTTCGCTGGGATGACCCCATAGGGAGGTGGGTAAAGAAAAAATCTAAAATGTATTAAATCTAATGGTTCATATTCTCTAATAGCTAATTCATGCTATAGTTTGGTTATTTTAACTTTATTATAAAATTTCATTTTTAAACTTTAAAGATAACTTTACCTAAGTTACTCAAATTTTAAATAACATATGACAAAATTTAAAATGCAAAATATTAAAATCACATAGCATATAAAAAACATACATTTTATTGAATCCATGAATCATTTCAATATAAAATTTAAACATGTAACCTTTAGAGATGGTGTATAATTTTCCTAAATAGTTCGCGTAAGCCCATCCGTGTTCAATAAATTTTTTGAAATCACAGTTTATCTAATCTTTGGAGCATGCATTATGTCTTTCAGAATCAAATTATTTTTGAATATGAACACTGACTCCATATATTTAATGCATGTAACCCTAGTGGTATATGAATCTACCAACACTTTCTTAACTTCAACATAAGTGTAAGTCTTGAATATTGCACAATCGTATCTAATATGATGAAAGACAAAAGTATTGATCCATTGTCCACTTAAAAGGTTGATCTTTATAATCATGAACATGGATGTCTCTTTAGTATCCGTGTTGCCTTCGTGCATTGACTTGTTTCTACACTTGCGTGTTGTATGATAAATTTAGGAAATTTCTTTCCCTACCTCCCTCTTTTTTTATCACTTCTTAAAAAACCCAAAATACCCTCAGTTCAGAAATGCATTTTCGAAACGTTTTTTTTTTTTTTAAAATTTGTCTTATTTCGGAAATGCACTTCCGAAAACACGAAAAAAAATGTGTTTTCGGAGATGCATTTCCGAAAACACCTTTTTTTGGAAGGGGTGTCTTCGGAGATGCATATCCGAAATATTCCAAGACCAAATTGGTCTCGGAATGTTTCGGATATACACTTCCAAAACAATTCAATAATTATTAAAAAATTAAAATCAAGGTGAATCAATACAAATAATAGGTATAAAATCAAGGTGAATCAATAAAATGAAGGTGAATCAAAATTTTCTAAACAATTTTAATATAAATCAAAAACATTTTAATTCCATAAGTAAATTTTAAATTATATAGAATTAAATATAAAATTTATTCATTAAATAAAATTAAGACAAAATCTTTTTTTAATTTTTTTAAACTAAATAAAAAATTATAACTCATTTTTAATTATGAATCAGAATAGAAATATATAAATATATAATAATAATTATTAATTTTGTAAGTGAAATATATAAATATATAATATATAAATATATAATAATTAATATATAAATATATAAATATATAATAATTATTATAAATTAAAACACTCATTTTTTTTTAATTTTTATAATTATTATATAAATATATAAATATATTTATAATTAATATATAATAATTATTATATAAATATATAAATATACAAATATATAAATATATAATAATTTTTATACATATATAATAATTATTATAATTATTATATAAATATATAAATTAAAACAGTCATTTTTTAATTTTTTTTTTGTAAATACATAATAGTTATTATAAATATATAAATATATAAATAAAAAATTATAACTCATTTTGTCAATGAAATTATTTTAGTTTTTTTAATTAAAATTATTTTAAATTTTAAAATATGAATCAGAATAAAATATATAATAATTATTATTCATAACTCATAAATTATATGAAAATATATAATTATTATTATTCATTACTAATAAATTATATCAAATTTATGATATATGAATTAATTAATATCTTAAAATTAAATTTTGGGATTTTTAGATTTTTTTTTCGGAGATGCATCTCCGAATTAATCAAAATTCTAATTTTTTGTGATTTTTTCGGAAATGCACTTCCGAAGAAAAATTTAGAAAAAAATATTTTGGAAATGCATTTCCGAAGCAGGAGTAAAGTGGAGTTTTCGCTGGGGGTGACCATATAGGGAGGTGGATAAAGAAAAAACCTAAATTTATCACAATTATAGATGGAGAATGTGACTCAATATCATTCCATGGTGGTGGTAGCTAATTTTGGGGCCTTGAAGGGTTCCCATTTTTGTCACGATTGTAGTTTTTATTCAGAGGGAAGTTATGATTATTAAGGGATTTTCTAGTTGGCTTCAGAACAACACATGCGAATTTCTTTTTAGTGTTGTTCGAGACAACAAGTGACTGATCTTTCTAATTTAGCTTTCTAGGTTCTTCCTCAATACAAAGGAGATAATCAAACTTTTAAGAATTAACTTTCTAGTTTTTTTTCCCTAAGGAGGTTATTGAAATCTTTTCACAAGTAGGGAGCATTTTGTTTATGACAACAATATTTGAAATTTCTTATTTAAATAATTACATTAAAAAAATGATCTATTAAGCAATTTTATTAAGTTGGATTGGGCCTCCACAGATTTCTCATCAGTCATTTGGTACCTGAGATAGCGACTCACATCATATTTTTCAGCACCAACTTCTTTATTTCAGCACCAACTAATTGATTTTTAAAACCCTTTTGGATCCATTTCAGAGATTTAAAACATTTTCGAAAATTTTCGAAATAAGCAGCGAAAATTAAAGAGTTAAGAGATAAAAAAATAACACCAAAAATTATATAGGTTCGATAAAAAAGAAAATACATAATTTTCTCCCCAAGATTTATTGTTAAGAGTATCCAATAAATTAAAGAGATTTTAGTAGGTTAAACTCTTGAACCCCTTATATAAGGAAAATGAAGTTTCATGGCTAACTTTCAACCGAACAGCGAACAAAGAGAGAAACAGTGAGTTTTCCCTCCAAACAATGGATTAAATCGTTTAGTTTTCTTTTCACAAGAAACTTGGAGTGGTTAGTTTTCAAGCTTCAAACCAAGATTTTACATGGCATCTTTAACCTGAGAGAACTTTTAACACCGGACCGAGGTCACGAACCAAACTGTGGTTTTATACCTGGCTAACCAAGAATCTAGGAGATTTTATACTGGGTTGATCTCCAACCTTAATAAGCTTTTAATACCGGGCTGAGCAACCGAATGAAGACTTTTGAACGGACAGAGTCTTCGAACCTAATCGGTGACTTAGTAACTAAATCCTCAAAACCAAGTTTTTAATGAGTTTAGCTTTGAACCCAAATAAATAATCCCTATATCCCACTCATATATATATATATATATATATATATATATATATATATATATATATATATATATATATATATATATATATATATATATATATATATATATATATATATATATATATATATATATATATATATATGTTTTAAAATTAAAAATTTAGAGTTTTTTGATTTAATTTTATAAAACTCTTTTTTAATTTTTAAAAATTGAAAATAATTAAATTTATTTAGTCTAATTTTATAAAATTATGTTTAAAAATTATTCTCTATTTAAGAGTTTTAAACACAACAAATTTTGTTTTTAGTTTTAAAATTGAAATAATTAAAAAAAAACTAAAAAAATTAATATACTTTTCATTAATGATAAATTTATAATATTGTTTAACTTTAAATCAATTTTTAAAAACAAAATTATCATAAATTTCCTTAAAACTATTTTTAAAATTTTATTTATAAAGTAATATATAAAAACTAAAAGTTAAAACTCATTCAAACAAGTCATAATTCTCAAACATAAAGTATTCTCAAGAATAAAATGATTTTTATTCAGAAGATTATTAATGGATATAAGAAATTCTAATGAAAGTAAATATAAAATTTAATTATTAATTCATTTTTACTATAATCCTAATAATGCGATAAATATTAATTACAAATATATTTTATAAAAAATATTTAGAGCTAAGATTCTCATTCTCCATAAAAACTCATTTTAAAATTAATTTTTAATTCTTCCTAAAAATAAAACAATAACGAGAAGCTTTTTTAAAGAAAAAATATGTGATAACAAACAAACTCTTAATCTATCATATAAGAAAAGTCTACCATTTCCTCATCTCTTAGCTATGCCACATCAGCCTCTCTTCTCACAAAATTCCACATCATTCCTTTTTCATGGTAGGATTGAACTTTAAACCTCCAACCTCTCATGATCTCGCAGTTACAAATTATTTACTTTCTCTGGCCATTCACATTCACAACTGCTTACAACACTAATGACCTCATATAATGCTTCTGCCTTCCAAGCCCCTTCTGCCTTCCAAGCCCTCCACCTTCCACGTTCCAAAACACTTTTATCATTACTATATATAACCATCATACTTTCACAGTATCTATCATGTTCATCAAACCTAATCGTGGAATTTAACATTTTTTTCTTTCTTTTCTTGATACAAAATATCTTTCATGTTATTTGCAGGTTGAATTTGTAGTGTATCATTCTGGAGTACTAATTGGCGTTTCATGTTATTTGCAGGTTGAATTTGTAATGTATCATTATGAAGTACCAATTGGCGTCACTCCATAGTATATGATTCGTTTTTTACATGGGTTGTTTCCAATCCCTATTTTCTATTTTTTTAGTAACAATTTAAATATTGTCCTAATATGTGTTTTGGATTTTTTTCTGGCGCAGACAGTAGAAAACATGGTCTATACGATTCGTTTGAAATAAATATTCTTCTTTTGACTGTCCCGAAAGTTTGAGCTGTAGAAGTAGAAATCAAATTGGCTGGTGTCAATATACAATGGAGAATCTGTTTGAAATTACTGGGTTATGCTTGCGCAAGTTTTGTCAAAAATGTAGATATTATACTATGTAAATAACATGATATTTTATATTAATTCATAGAATGAACTTTAATTTTTTATATTTTAAGTGCAAATATTAATAAATAAATCTTAATTTCAAAAAATTAAGGTTATCAATATATACAAAGTTAGTTTTATAAAATATTATTGATATTTATTTATTATAAGGTCGAACAAAACAAAAAATAAAGATAAAATATTACAAATTAAAAATGTATACATAATTTTGAAATTTATAAGAAAATAGAATCAAAGAGGTAAGAAAAAAACATTATATTTGTTTAGGTAAATAAAGAGTTTTGAAATGAAAAGACATAAATCATTTACCTATAAAAAAATTAAATATCATAATCATTTTACTTGATTGTAACTTTAATTTTTGATTTAATCTGATTGCAACTTTTGATTTATTATTTTTAATTTTTTGATTTAATGTGATTACAATTTTTAACTTCTTATCCATAATAATCCAAGCATTATGGTCGATTTGAACGTGATTTTAAAGAATGGTTTGTTGAAATAACGAAGCAGCACACCTATTTTCTTGATATGGAAATAATTGGTATATTATAGCAAATTTTCATAAATAAATTTCATTGATTAATTGATTTTATCTTTGAGTGATATTATCAATATATATATATATATATATATATATATATATATATATATATAATTTATAAAGTTAGTTTTATAAAATATTATTGATATTTATTTATTCTAAGGTCGAACAAAAATAAATAAATATAGAATATAATAAAATATTACAAATTCAAAACATAAACATAATTTTGAAATGTATAAGAAAATATAATCAAAGAATAAAGAAAAAAACAGTATATTTTTGTAGGTAAATAAAGAGTTTAGAATGAAAAGACTTAAATCATTTACTTATAAAAAAGTTAAATATCATAATTATCTTTAGTAATCATTGATCGATTGATTGCAACTTTTAATTTATGATTTAATGCATGTGATTGCAACTTTTGATTTCTTATTCTTTTAGTACTTACCATATGTATATTTAAATTATTAGATTTGAGAAAATATTGTACTTTTATATCTTACAATATATTGTTTTTACAATATTGTATGATTTACCTAAAAATAATATAATTTTGAGTAAATAGTGTACTTTTGTATGATTTACCTAAAATTATCTAACTTTGTAAGATATAAAAGCCTTTTTAACCACCCATACCTTAAAATCAGTACGTTGAGAATAATTTAATTGATATAGAATCAATACATTAAAATCATATCAATTACTTACCAATATCTTAATTGGTATAAAATAAATACATTACAAATATATTTAGTACTCCAATTATATTGATGTTGTATCACCAAAAATTGAGTGAATCATATTATCATTAAAAATTAATAAATATAATTTATCTCACTTGATTTCCTTCAAAATTATTTAATAGAAACTTTCCAAAATAATGAATTTATCAACATAATTTTGAAACCAAATTTCATATGGTTAGAAGATTTTTAACCTCTCATTTAACAAAAGGATAAATATTATTAGATACATATTTTAATAAAATGTTTTAGGCATATCATTGCTTTTATATATTGTATGGAGTTTTTTGATAAAAAATTCATAGATATTATTATAAAAATAAAGTACATTTTCAAAATATTTAAAATACAACATGTGCCATCGTCATTCTCTGTATAGAAAAACTAACTACTATTTTCTATTTTCACTTTAATAAGATTTCTTACTAATACTACTAAATTATTTAAAATATAAAATATGAAAGTTATATATATATATATATATATATATATATATATATATATATATATATATATATATATATATATATAAATGAATTTTTTTAGAGATTATTAAATAAAATAAATATATTAGATCTATTGACTTTTTTTTTAAAAAATATTTAAAAATAAATATGAGTGTTAATAAGCATAAGTAATCGAATGAAACATAAGTATTGTATGAATAAATAGTAATAGAATGAAACATAAGTAATGTATGAATAAGTAGTAATAGAATGAAACATAAGTAATATATGAATAAATAATATCAAAATTGTATGATATTTTTTATTAATCATACAATTTGTTTGTCATTTATAAAATTTAAAATTTAATTGAATAAGTTCATCAATAATCAATATATATATATATATATATATATATATATATATATATATATATATATATATATATATATATATATATTTATCTATATAATATATTACGGATAAACACGGGTAATTATATGGTACGCACATATGGTACTGATATTACCACATTTAATTAAATGTAATAACGAGAATAAGTTTACAATTGATTTAAATAGTTGGCTTAATTGCAACTTTGGTCCCCCTATTTTGTCTTTTTCTCGATTTTAGTCCCCCATTTTTAAAACCACGATTTTGGTCCCTTTTTGAGTTTTCTAATGAAAAAGAGACAGGAATAGGGACTAATTTTGCAGAAAAAACAAAATAGAGGGACGAAAATTGCACAAAAAACTTAAAAAAGGGACTAAAATAGTTATTTTTAAAATAGAGGGATCAAAATCAAGAAAAAGACAAAATAGGAGGATTAAAGTTGCAATTAAGCCTAAATAGTTTTATAAATAATTCCAAAACAAAAATATTTATATATAGGAATAATTAACTATTATTCAAATATTTTATATATGGAATAATATATTTGATTTGTAAATTGAGTTTAATCAATTATATTAAATATTTATTATTAATTGTATTATATAATTTGATAGAATATTTCTTCATTATAATTTGTCAATTTAAGATTTTTGTTATTATAAAAAAATTTAATTATCATCAAATATTTTTAAACAATGTTAAAATTAATTTATTTTTGTTTCAAAAATATCATCAAAATATTGAATATTAATAGAAACATGAAGTTACTGATAAAAAAATTGAATATTAACGGGAACATGTAGTTATTAATCAAAATATTGAATATTAATAGATTTTTTTTTAATATTAATGGGTACATGAAGTTACTAATCAAAATATTGAATATTAAAGATAATATTAAATTACTGATCAAAATATTAAATGTATCAATTAACGGAAACATGAAGTTACTGATAAAAAATGGCATGTTAACGAGAGCATAAAGTTACTGATCAAAATATTGAATATTAACGAGAACACGAAGTTATTGATTAAACTATTGAATATTAACGGGAAAACAAAGTTATTGATCAAACTATATTGAATATTAACGGGAACATGAAGTTATTAATCAAAATATTGAATATTAACGAGAACATGAAGTTAGTAATCAAAATATTGAATATTAACGTGAGTATTAAATTACAGAGCAAAGTATATAATATTAACGGGAACATAGAGTTACTGCTAAAAAGATTGAATAATAACGGAAACATGACGTTATTAATCAAACTATTGAATATTAACAGGAACAAATTTGAAACATTAACAGAAACACGAAGTTAGTGATCAAAATAATGAATATTAATGGGAACTTGAAGTTATTGATCAAAATATTGAATTTTAACGGGAACATGAAGTTACTGAACAAAATATGGAATATCAACGAGAACACGAAGTTACTGATCAAAATATTAAATATTAAGGGGAACATGAAGTTACTGGTCAAAATATTGAATATTAATGGGAAATGAAGTTTATTGATCAAAATATTGAATATTAGTGGGAACACGGAGTTACTGATCAAAATATTGAATATTAACGGGAGCACGGAGTTATTGATTAAAATATTAAATATTAACGGGAGCACATAGTTAATGATCAAAATTTTGAATATTATCGAAAACATTAAGTTACTATCCAAATTTTAAAAATTAACAGGAACAAATTTTGAATATTAACGGGAACACAAAGTTACTAATCAAAATAATAAATGTTGACGGGAACACGGAGTTATTGACAAAATATTGAATATTAACATGAACATTAAGTTACTGATAATTTTTTTGAATATTAACGGAAACGAATTTGGAATATTAACGGGAACACGAACTTATTGATCAAAATAATGAATATTAACGGGAACAAGGAGTTACTGATCAAAATAATGAATATTAACAAGAACATGAAGTTACTGATCAAAATTTTGAAAATTAACAGGAAGAAATTTGAAATATTAACGGGAATACGAAGTTACTTATCAAAATAATGAATATTAACGGGAACATGAAGTAACTGGTCAAAGTATTTTTCTATTAATTATGCATTTTGAATGAATCATTATTATAAATGGAGTTTGTAGTGGTTTCTCATTGGCCTACAAGACAGAGCTGATAGTTTGAGATTGGGCTGATAGTTTGTAGTTATAATTGAGCCAAAATAATTAATTTTCTTCTTAGCTAGCAAAAAAATAATCGATTCTCCTTAGCTGATAGTTTGAGATTGGGCTAATAGTTATCACTAATTGAATTATATAATTTGATTGAATATTTCTTCATTATAATTCGTGAATTTGCGATTTTAAAACTTTTCCTTCATTATAATTTGTTAAATAAAATATTACTATTTTTATAACTTTTTTCAATTTTACCCAAAACTTAATCTTTTACTAATATCTTTTATTTTTCTCAATCACAATGCGCGAAAACGACGGGTACCCGTGCGAATGCACGGGTAAGACACTACTTACTTTGTAAAGTGCTAGCTTTTGGTTAGTGCTGAAGTCTCTGCCTTTCATTATTTTAGATATGAACATTGAAAACCTTAAATTTGCTAAAGATACTTTTATGTGTCGAGCTAGGATTTTACATCTAAAATATATCACATGATTAAATTTTTTTATGAACAGCTATTTCATATTAAATTTGACTTTTAGTTGACCAAATTTTGCTCTATAATTTAAAAAAAAAAAGAAAGAAAAGAAGCTAAAGTCACTCCAAAGTAAACTAGGAATCAGAATTGCATGTAGCTAAAAATTAGAATAAACTTTTGCCTAAATACATAAAATAAAATATATGAATTTCTGCCTTTAAGGAACCCTATTCCCTGGTAAGACACCTGTTATTTAAAAACCAATATATTCTTATATATTAACTCGTGTTTCATTTGATCCATTGTTAAAATTACTCCACTCAGCACTCACTTGTTGACAAAGATAAACACCAAAGTAACAAGATTTTCTTGTGTGATGTAATCAAAAACACTTTGCAAATGTAAATTCATTATTAATTTAAAAAAATATATACTTTTTTTTATGTGCAGCTTACTTTAGTGCTTTTTCTACTGTTGGCTAAGTGTGGACATAAGAAACCTTTTCATCTTTGAAATTTCTGTACAACTTTGTTGGGTTGTTGGGGGTAGTGCGACCAATTATATCTGTTTGGCTTCGGTATGGATTAATGACATAATTTGATTTACAAGGTCTATTCCACACTTCTAAAAATTTATCAGATTAAATATAAAAAAAAAGCATGTAATTTGATGCAGGTGTTTACATGTTGAAAGAAAGTGAACTTTTATATATATATATATATATATATATATATATATATATATATATATATATATATATATATATATATATATATATATATATATATATAAAAGTACGTGAAAATTCCTATTGACCTTATTGAGTAAGGGTTGTAGGAAACTTTAAAGTTTGTTAAAGATTAAAATTAGTCCACACAATCAACTGAGAAATTTTGCATATGTGATTTTTATGTGTTAGTGATTAGACCTGTTTCAGTATCATGAATTTGATGTATTTATAGCTTTTCAGAAGTCTTGAATTGAGTGAGTCAAGTCTCCCTAGAATGTAACATCCTTCAAGGGAGTGAGTGGTTGATACCAAGAAATTCAGGAGATGTAGTTAAACCCAATGACTTCCTAGGTACCAATTATTGACCCAATACACACTCCACCCAATATCGCACGATATGGACGGAGAATTGGGAAGTCAGGCGATGAATCCAGACAAGGGGTGATCGATGTAACACCCTAAACCCCAAAACTTATATATAAAGCATTACACGACAATTAAGGTGTCACCAGCGACAATCCTTTAACAACACATAATCATTTAGCAAAATGCAACGAAAAATTAAAACATCATACAATACCTGTCATCACACGCTCGCCATAACTTAGGCTCATTGCGGCAGAATAATCAATAAACCACAACATTCAATTACTCCTATCATCACATACTCACCTTCACTTAGGGTATCACTGCAGTGAAATAATAAACTAATAATGAAACATACCAACTTTCAGCTTTAGTCTCATAAAACATAATTTTCATAAAGCAAATGAATTGGAGTTGTAATCCTCATCCCTCAACAATCTCCCAACAATTCAACCAATCAAACATTAATTCACAATAAGGTAAAATAATCCCCTTTAACGAAACAACTTCAAAACATAAACGAAACGCCGCATTATGATTTTACCGAATCAAGCGACAACTAAAGGAAATAACTCCTGATGTATCCTAAAATTTTCTCTCTTGTTCTCAACCCTAATTGGCTTATTGCTTCACATTCATATCCATTTATCCATTAGGTCTTGACAATCACAATCATACATATAATTATTTTTCTAAAAGCACGGGATCACATATTTCTTGTTATTTGGGTTTTCCTTATTAAAAGGGAGAGACTTGTCCCTCCAAGGATTGATTCATCATCATCTTCTTCAATATTTCCTTAGTGCTAGGGTTTCATCATTGATGTTTGAAGTGAACTAGGGTTTTGGTTTTCATCAAGTAAAAATTAGGATTTAGGGTCTCGAAGGTGAATTGTTCAAAGGTTCATCAAAATCATCATTCTATAGTCCCCAAGGTGTCTCAAGATGCTAAGGATTGCTTCATGATCCTAGGGTTTCATTGGTTTTGAAGTTACTTGGTTCATTTGAAAAAGTCAACACAATTGCCTAAAAGTCAAACTTTGACTTTGAGGTTTTTTGGTCAACCATGGTCATGTCAAGTCAAATTTCAAGAAAACATGGATGATGAATGAATTTGATAAGTGGATTCATGAAAATAAGAAAACTAGGAGAATTGATCATTTTGAAGAAACTTATAATTTTTCTAAGTACCAAAATTCCATGTTCATGGAGGTGACTTTTCAAGGTTGTAACTTACTCATCAAGCATCCACTTTGAGCAAACAAAGGTTACAATTCAAGATTTAATATGATAACACATCATGGTGAAGAGTTTGGATTCAAATTTATTCCTCAATTTCTTACAGTAACAGGGCAAGATGAGATGTCAAATTGTGAAAATTGTCAAAAAAACATAGAATTTTTTATAAGTATCAATCAGTCTCAACATTGATTTTTGATGGGCAGTTTTCTCCATGATGCAAGTTGATTCTCTCCAAATTTTCAACACCAAAGTTGAAGTTCATGATCCCATCTTTTTATTGATACCAAGAGCAAATATTTTGGTTGCTTGAGCATGAAGTTATGATGGAGCAAAGTGACCATGGGAGGGCTGTTTTACAAGTCATATTTGAGGTCATTTTTTAAGCTTAATCAAGTTGCAAATCCATAATCCACCATGCATACTTCTAATTCTCAATGTAATTTAGAATTTCACCATGTCAAGATGGCATTTTCTAATAGTCTAAGGCATTATTCAAGTTTCATGCCATATTTGGAAGAAAGTCACCATTGCAAAATACATAAAGCTCACTTTAATCACAAATTTTGCTTAGAGATTTGCAAAAGGGATTAGCATCTGATTACACTCAATCTCAAGCCTGATCACACTCTTTCTTGCTCCCTCTAATCCTTCTTACCACACTAGAAAGTCATGGCTATGCATTGGAACATGGTGCATTCATGAAACCACCTCTTGAGATCAAACCAAACCAGTCTCATAAGCCCTTTGTTTCTGATCAAATCCTTCATTATCTACTCACTCAAGAACTTTGTAAATAGAGAAGGCATTTCATTGCTTCTGGATAGACAGAAACATAGAGAGAAAAATTACTAAAAACTCCATTATTGGAAAATTCCATTTCTTCAAAACTTCCAATTCTTTCATGTTTTCTCCAAAATTTCCATTGAATTATCATCCATACACATCATAGAACCCATTGTATGCATTAATCCATTGTTGAAACCTCCAAATCATGCCACCCAACCCCCACGTTTTCACCTCTGCAAGTTGACTTGGGAAGAGAGTTTGAGAGTGTTTCAAAGCAAAGTAAAGATTCCATTGCACTCCTAGGACATCAAGGAAGCTAACCACGTCATTTTCCACCTTTGAAAGTGATTCAAAAGAGGAAACATACCTGCCCTGTTAGATAAGTTTTGAAGCACTTGGTTCTCATACATTTAAGCATCATTTTGATCCGTTCTTGATACAGTTGTGTTAACTTCGATGTGTTGATTGAAAGCCCTTTGGTTTTGAACTTTGGTTATGCACATACATGATTTAATTTCACTTTGAATTTTTGGATTTTTTATGGTTATTGCTTAAATTTGTAGTTTAAACTTAGAGTTAATTAAAACCATGGCCATATTTGAAATCCTCATGAAATTCTGAGAATATGGTATATTCACATTCTATTTTTGGTGCAACAATGTCATTCACGATTTTGGGATGACTGGAGGTTGAAGATGATGGTTGCGTGCATCATTTTCATTTTCAAATTTTCATTTTTAAAATATAATATTTTGGTTTGTAATATGTGTTGAACGAGCCCCATGTGGTGTGATGGAAAGCGTGTTTGTTTGCAAGCGAGGGGTCCTGGGTTTGAGCCCCAATAACACCATTTTTTGTGTTTTTTTTCTCTCTTTTTACTCATTCTTGAACTTGCTTCTCATATTAATGTTTGGAGAATAGTTACTATCACCACATGGCCCGTGGCGTAGTGGTATTGTTTTGAGTTGGTAACCTTGAGGTCAGGAGTTCAAAACCCATGGACCACCCACCCCTTTATTTTTACCACTTGTTTTCGTGTTTTCTTTTGTTTCATTTTCCTTTTTCCTTTTCTTTTTTATTTGTTTCTTTATTTATTTTTATTTTCATTTCTAATTTTATTTATTTGTACTTGATGTATTAATATGCCAAAATACTTTTTATTAATTCATTTTTATTACATTGTTTTTATTAAGTTTATTTTTTATGATTTTTTATTTCTTTTAAAACTTTGAAACTTGATTTTATTGTTAACCTAAATTCTCACATGTCTTGATTTACCTTGTTGATTTAACTTCTTGATTACCCTCATACCATGTTGATTTATTTTGATTGACTTTAAATTTAAATGTGATCGATACTTTTGTTTAAATATCCATAAATTTTTTATACAATGTTTAAGTGATGTTTATTTTGATTTAATATACCACAAACATACTTTGATTTAATGCTTTGCCCTGTTGAATGTCATTGATATGTAGTCTTGATGCATGTTAGGGTTTCAGTTTGAAGTTGTTTGAGTGAAGCATATTAATTGTTGAATCACTTCTAAATACTTTAATGCCATGTCTTAATTTTAACTTTAGGATGCACAAAAATAACACAAGAAAATACTCAAGAGATAAACCCTAACACAAGGTATCTTCAAAACATGCACCCTTCAAACGTAACATTTGAGTCTCCTTAAATAGCAAACAATTATGGGCTTTTCTCCTCTGGATTTCTGATTTAGTTTCATCCAGAATAATAATAGATATTGTTGGATTTTATTTTCTCCATAAAATCCTCCAAAAAAAAGATATGATTTATTATATTTCAAATTCAAATTTAAATCTCCGTTTAATTCTGTATGATCTTCGAAAGCTATCAAAAAAATCATACAAACGCATTGCTAAATTATAGCAATAAACCTGATTGAATATCAACCAAAATATTGCTAAAAAATGTAACAACATTGGTTTGTTGACATAGACCAAATGTTGTAGAACATGCTGGAACATCGTGTTCCATATGTGTCCCTACTTCACCAAAACTCTAACAACATTGATTTGTTGGCATAGACCAGATGTTACAGCACACATGCTGGAACATCGTGTTCCACATGTTGCACCAGAACATCCAAAAACTCCCTTCATATAAATCTTCTTTGTAGAGTAAATCTTGGACCACATATTCCTTCAAAGTAATTCCAATCAAATCTTGTTTAACTAAATCAAATCCAAATCTTTTATTCAAATCATATTCTCCATATTCATGATTTAATAAAAATATTTTCCAAATTGGTTTGAATTGATAAACGTCTTCCAATAGTAAACTTTTGCATCTTCTCAAGAAGTCAACACCAGAACTCATCTAAAGGAAATCTAAAGATAGTTAGAACCCAAAACTTATGCCAAGATGATGCATAATCACATGTTAAACCTTTTAATTAACATGTTATGTCAGAAGACACAGGTTGCTACACACAATAGTCAATGCTCCATCGCAGTCATTAATGCAATCATAATATCAGTCACACATGAACAAAAAGTTAGTAGTAAAGTCAGAATCAACAATAGATACTACTAACACAGAGATCAATCCACACAATTGAGGGCCAGATGACAGGACATATGCTTTAGCATGTGTTCACTTACAAAACCAGAATATATAGTACTAAGCCCATCAGTCAGCAGCATATCAGCAGTACACATACACCACAAAGTCAGTAGATAGTAGTTTGAACACACCACCCCTACGCACCATTATAGTGAAGGAAACAACAGTAGGTTGAGAAAAAACTCCAATATTTCTTCAATAAAAACCCAGATCAAAATCAACAATTAGTTCATATATATTGGACATAATGTCTGAGACATGTTACCTAACAAGAAACTTATAAATGAGACTCAACAACCTATGAGGAATACCATCGTTCTTAACCTCGATTTCCTTAAACAATCTAGGGTAACATGCTCCAGCTTTCAGCAATGTCTTCAATAAATGAGCATCACTATGAAGCTTCATACTTCCACTATACTTTAGTGCTTTAATATAATGTCCTTCTTCTTCTCCAGTTTCCCTTTTGTTGGTCATAATCTTGTCAATTGAGAAAACCTTGCTTCTTCCCAATTAATTAGTAAATGAAAGCTTCACACACTTTCCTTTATCACACACCCTTCTATATTGCTCCCCACCTTCAACATTACACTCAACAGTAATGTTCACAATGAATTCCTTAACAAGATTTTCATAGCAAGGACCAACATTAGTTGCAATCTTCATTAACCTAGCTGCTTTTAGTAACTCCATAATTTCTTTACAATTAAGAGCTTCTTCACCTAACTCTATTTCTGATGCAATCCTTTTTTGAAGAACATACTTCCACTTTTGGACACCATCCTTGTCAGTGGAATAATGATTGATATCCTAATTGACTTCCTCATTAAATCACTTATTGAGAGAAGTAATTTTTGCATCCATCTGATAAAGTTTGAACTTTTGAATACATGACAGTCTTGGTATCAATCTGATGGCTCCAAGATGGGAAATAGGCTAAAAAGTTTCAGTATCACAAAAACTTCCATCTTGTTTAACAAAAAGAACAATGTTTCCTAATTTTTCAGTAGCAACTTTCTCCACATCAAGACCAATGAGATCAAAATATTAATCTTTGACAACAACATCTATATAATGTGTGCCCTTGGTAAACAATCTATGAACCTTGCTATTAACAGCACAAACCAGATGTAAGCTTTCATCCTTACTTATCACATCTTCACACCCTATCTCCACATATTCTACTGCATGATCATGGTTATTAACAACATCATTGGCTATAAAAGTATAAACCTCAACATCTTCATGGACATGATCATCATCCTCCTTATGCATTTAAAACTCTGTCAACATGTCGAATATGATGTATCTTGATTTCCTAGATTGATTTTCCGGGTCTCCTTACTAATATCTTTTTGAATAAGATGATGGTTTCATATAAGCCCATAAAAGTGTGGGATATTAATCACATTTCCACCAGTAACTAAATGAGACTTATCAACATGTGGAATATTGTGGATAGCAATGTCTGGAACATACATCTTACAGAAAAATTTGAACTGACTCAGATGAACACCAATATCACACACTATTATGTTTTTGGTTGGTCAAAACTCCAAAGATATGAGAAGGAACTCAATAGAAGTAATTATGCCGTAATCATTATTCTTCTTTGGCTTTTTATTCTTCTGAACCACTGTTGGTTGTTCCGTGTTGGGTGGACCTTCAACCTGACAATCATCCTTCCCTTCAATGACATGTCCTTGTTTGATTCTCATAAAGACCATAAGTGGTGATTCAAAAGGACGAGTAAGAAGTTGAACCATCTTGTAAGACATCTTGATTTGCTTCTTAAGTTGACAAAATTCATAAATATTGCCTTCTTCAATTTTGAGATCAGTATACATATGATAACTTTCTCTACAACAACCCTCAAGATTTATGTATCATGGCTTAGTTTCAGTTTCTAACATGTATTCCATGATATCTGAAACATGACCTTTAACATGCTGCTCTACAATGGTAACATCCATCTTCATCTTAACATATTTCTTTCCCTTATGGCTATCATAGTTTCTTTTTCCTATCAACTTCCTGTTGCATCTACTTTCAAAATAGAAATCTTCACAGGAGAAAATCTTGTAGGAGGAACAAGTAACAAGAATATTAGGTTTTCCATGCCAAACATGTTGATGATGCCTTTGAAACTTCTTATTCCACTGAGAATGAAAATGTTGATGGTGTGGCTGTCTACTATACAACTTACAATAGTACATGGGAATAGAGAAGACATAATAAATATCTTGGTAATCATGTTTGACCACATGTTGAGTCATGTTACCTGACATTCTGCATTTTGTTTTCTGGAAAGGAGTTTTACACATTTTATTTGAAATTATTGACTCACCAATATGTATAACATCTTTCATGTCTTTAAAGGTTACGACATTGTTTGCTTAGTTAGATTCACCTTATTCATCATTAGTGACATTGGATATTCTTCTTTATTTCCTTAGAGAACTTGAGCATTCAGCTTGAATATGTCCAAAATCTTTGCAATTAATTCCTTTACACATGTTGGAATAGTCGGGATATTATCTTTGACCATACTTTTCTTTATGTTAAATGTTCTTGATATTTGTAGGGACACTATTCCCAGATATTTTGTCAATTTGCCTCACGACTTTACTAAAGATCTTAGCAAGCATGAGACTTTCTTTAGAATTACATTCTCTTTGATGTTCACAATCTTCATACATGCTCTTGGCTCTATTCTTTTAAGGATAAATTATATTTGATCCATGAACTGCTCTTCCTTCATTGAAATTATCCATCTTGAACAGAATAAGAACCCTGGAACTCACCCAAACAAAACAAGGTGTCTGCTTTGATGCCAATTTAAATTACGTTCTCATGCGGACAAATGTTGGACTAGATGCCTGAGACAACGTGTATAACTGATTTAAGAGATATGAAAAATTCTAGGGCAAATGTCAGACACGATGTTTAGGACATTGTACACCAGAAACAAAACCAGTTACACAACAAAGTAATGACAGTTTAATTTATACAAGATGATGAAGTATAACAGCAATAAAGAACACAAAAGATTGGTAGCCTAGTTCTGTTGAACCATATCCACGTCTAGAGTGCACTCTATCCAAGAAAGGAAATTCCCTAATTTGAATTAGTACAAGAAGTCTTATAGGAACATCAATCCTATGATGTTGAATGCCTCTTCATAATCCTAGTGACTTTCTATTTAGGACTCCTACTAAATATGATAACCCCTATCACTTTTTCTCAATCACTAATCTCAAGTGATCAATTTAATTATTAACACAATGTTTGTTGAATTAACAACTCAACTAAGACAAACCAACACCCATGCCAAGTTAATGAAGCACTAGTGTCATGTACACAAATACTTTGTTCAAGCTTATATAATTAGTGTCTTGGAACAATGTTTTACAACTCAAACTCTATGCCTTAAGATATGAATGGAGGCGCTAGAGTGGTGCACAAAAATAACATAAGCAAAGACTTAAGATATAAACCCTAAAACAAGGTATCTTCAAAACATGCACGCCTCACACGTGAGGTTCGAGTCTCCTTAAATAGCAAGCAATTCAGGGCTTTTATCCTTTGAATTTTTTATTTAATTTCGTCCAAAATAATAGTAGATATTGTTGGATTTGATTTGTTTCATAAAAATCTCCAACAAAAGATATGATTTGTTATATTTCAAATTCAAATTTAAATATCCATTTAAATCTAATTTGATCTTTAACGCCTGCCAAACAAATCTCACAAGCGCATTGCTAAAATATAGCAACAAACCTGATTGAATCTCAATGAGAATTTTGCTCAAAAAATGCAACAAAATTGGTCTATTGATAGAGACCAGGTGTTTCAACATATGCTGGAACATCGTGTTCCACATGTGTCAATTCTTCACCAAAACTGCAACAACCTTGGTCTGTTGACAAAGACCAGATGTTGTAGCACACATGCTGGAACACTATGTTCCACATGTGAAGGATAGAAAAACAAAATAAGGGGGGTTGGATTGGGTTTTTAAACAAATAAAAACTTAATAACACGTTTGGTTATCCTGGTTCGTTTGAACTCAAACTACTCCAGTCCATCCGCCAAGGTGATTTTGCCTCTCTCTTAGGAGGACTTAATCCACTAAATCAAACTTGATTACAACTTTCACAATGACCATCGTCAATGTCTTCTTGAGATAAACCACAACTCGGTTTCTCAAGGAACAACAATTATAAACATACAACTAGAAAGTGTTTAAGAATTGCTTCTAGAAAGCTATATCACAACTGTGATGTATACACAATGTTTAAGAACAATGCACAAAAATTAAAAGAATGAACGAATAATTTGAGAGCTCTTCGTAATTGTTTGTGCGTGAGAATTCTTGTTTCAAACTTCAGTAGTGTCTTCAGTATATAGTGAAGCTTTGGATCCGTCGAGAGACATACTTCTTCGTTTTTGGAAGGTTGATATAATTCATTTTAAGTTCTTTCCAAAAATAAGGATTATGTCTGTAGAATTAAAGTTCCAGCCGTTACTAGAAGATCTTGAATTAAATGACTTTTAACGGAACTAAGTATCAGAATATTAAGTATTAGAGCATTACGCCAGTGTTTGATACAAGAAGCGTTTTTCTTATCAGAGCTTGATCAGAACTTCTGCTTCTGAAAAATCACAGTCAAAACCTGAGCAATCGAAAACCTCACTACTTTGATCTTGGAGAGCTTGTTGTAGTGACTTTCAGAACATGATCTTCTTAGAACGGAGATCAAGTGGCAAATACTTCTTGTTCTTGTGCTTCTTTCAGAATTTGTTTCTTATTCTTTGATCTGGGTAAGCATCATAACTTCTGTAACATAAATAAACGATTAGGAAGCATATGTTCTTATTAAAATTATGTGTTTGTTATCATCAAAACTATTTCAAAGATGTAGAACCAAACTTTATTCTAACAACATGTTGCACCATGCTAGAATATCATGTTCTACATGTTGCACCAGAACATCCAAAATGACCCTCTTCATATAAATCTTCTTTGTATAGTAAATTTTGGACCACATCTTCCTTTCCAATACATCCAATCAAATGATTATTTCAATTCCAAATCTTTTAATTAAATCACATTCTCCATATTCATGATTTAATAAAATCTTTTCCAAATTAATTTGAATTTACAAACTTCTTCCAACAATAAACTTTTGCATCTTTTGAAGAAGTCAACTCCACAACTCTCTTGAAGGAAATCTAAAGATAGTCAGAATCCAAACCTAATGCCAAAATGATACACATTCACATGTTGAACCTTTTGCTTAACAAGTTATGTCAAGCACTTTAGCTATATGTTGAACCTCTTACTTAACTACTTTTGTCAAGTACTTTAGCTATATGTTCAACCTCTTACTTAACTAGTTCTGTCAAGCACTTTAGCCAAACAGCTCTTCTTAGCAACAAACATAATTACACTCATATACGGGAACATGTTATAACATTTTGTTTCACATGTTGCCTTTACACAAAATACATCTTGTACGTATGTTATATTACCTAATGCAGTTAAACAAAAGGAACTAAAATAACTATATTATTTGTTATGATAATTAGCAAGATATTTGTAATCAATAATTATTAAAAATATGAATTTCTTTTCAATATTTATTGACATAATGTTTCTCTTAGTGACAAATCAATTATTTTTCTCATAAGAGTAATTTGTTTGGGGTTTATGCGGGTGATTGGTTCATGGAAGAGTAATTATTTTTCTCATAATATTTTTTGATTGCGTATGTTAACCTCAAAGTTATTTTAGACTTTTAGTATATCATATTGATTCCTTAACTTTTAAAACTTATCCTTTTTACTCTCTAATGACAAAGTTAGGGATTAAATTTGGAATTTTTCTATAGTCAATTAAATATAAATGATTATTATAATAGGCTTTAAAGAGTTTAAAGATCAATACGACACTTTTTTATTAATGAATCAAAATGAATTTATTATATTCTACATTTCTTTTAAATTTATTTTGGGTTTAATGGTGATGCACCGACCGTGTAAAAAAGTTTTACACTGTCATCCAATGAGAATATACCATTCTTCCATGTCATCTCAATAATTTAAAAATAACAGTATGACATGATAGGATACATGATCGTGATTGGTTGACACTGTAAAAGTTTTTTACACTGTCATTGCATGACCCCTTTTCTCATTTATTTTTACCCTACAACAACATTATGTGGAGCTCCGCCACTGCTAGTAAAGTTGAATCCACTAGATAAAGTTGAATTTCATCCCTCTCTGGAAAAAAAAGGCCCTTTAAATTTTATAACATATTGCTGTGGAATTTCCGGTTACCTTCTTTGTTCATACTTATCATTTTATTGAAAAAATTTCATAGTTCTTCCTACTATATATAGCCTCCGTTGCAGTTGCTGCATGCATATCAGTTTTCCTTTTACACATTCATATATCGATAAATATATCAATATAATAGTTACAACTGATTTAAAAGATGTATTGCTTTAACCCAAAAAATGTTTTAATTCTGTTTTTCATTCTCACTCTGTGGACATCTCTTGTAACTTCTGATAAGTTGACAGAGAGACACGAGCAGTGGATGGAAGAACATGGTAAATCTTACAAAGATGCTGCTGAGAAAGAAAAACGTTTCCAAATATTTAAACAAAATTTGGAGTTCATTGAATCATTCAATGCTGCTGGTGACAGTGGTATCAACCTTAGTATTAATCAATTTGCAGACCAAACCAATGAAGAGTTTAAGGCTAGTTCACTTAATGGTCAGAAGAAACCAGAAACTGATGTTGAGATGGCAGCAACAGAAAAAAAAGTGTTTAGGTATGAGAATGTAACTGATGTTCCTGCTAGCATGGATTGGAGAGAAAGAGGAGCTGTTACTCCAATCAAGCATCAACACCTTTGTGGTAAAATATAATATTAAGACATGCATATACATATAGTGTTATAACTTTTGAGTTTTGATCACTACACACGATATCCTCAATCCATTTAAATATATTTATTCTCAACCCCACTAAATTTTTAAAATTTGTCTGTATATAACCCTTATTTTCTAATATATATATATATATATATATATATATATATATATATATATATATATATATATAAATATATATATAAATATATATATATATATATATATATATATATATATATATATATATATATATATATATATATATATATATATATATATATATATATATATATGGCAGCATGACTAGAACCTAAGACCTTGAGAGAAGCACACTCTCAAAACCTAAGCGTTTCACCGCTAGACCACACACGCACATTTCAAATTAATATATAATTATAAAATAAAACTTGCTTCTAAAGATTAAATTCTAAATCAGCATATCATATCCATTTAACTCAAACAAACATATATTAGTTGATCACCCACTCTAAAAATAATATTTATTTTAATTCAATTTTATTTTACTTTTGTAAAAATTATTAATTTATAAATATTACAACTTATTTATATTAATATATAAATATATAAATAAATATTAACGATATAAATTCAACTCTTAACTAATATAAGTTACACAATTTCTAATTTTATTTTATTGATCTTGTATTTATAAAATATAGAGAATGAAAAATGAGTCTTAATATAATTAATAAGTGGTTCTTTTTGATAGGTCATAATTTATGAATTATATAGATATAAAAAATAGAGTAAAACCGACATCATTTTATACGTATTATTAAAATATCTAATATATATTATATATTTTATATATATATATATATATATATATATATATATATATATATATATATATGTATATATATATATATATATATATATATATATATATATATATATATATATTTACAAAATATTAGTATTTTTATTTAAAGTTTCATTTGTTTTATAGGTAAATTCTAAAATATTAAATTAAAACTAAAAATAATAAATATTTTTTAAATTTATATATGTTTAAAATTAAAACTAATCTCTATTATTTTAATTCAAATAAAATATATTGATATTAAAATTGATCTCTATGATATAATATGTATATATTAAAACTTAATTGGCTAATACGCTTAAATTATAAAATAGTTAGCAAATATATAATTTACACCTTATAAAAAATATAAAAATAATATTAAATAAAATCGTTATTTATATTCAATTAAGTAAACTTGTCAATAGTAAAACATTTATAATTAAGTAGTCTTTTTGAAAAATCATTCATTTTGTCTGATTCATGTAAGTTAGTCTATAAGCCCTTATTAGACATTTTTTCAATATTTAACTCAAAGAAAGTAACATTTTTACATATATAAAAAATATTTAAATTGATCTTTGTTAGTATATATTTAAACATTTATTACCTCCAACTCTTCTAACTCTTTTATCTCTTAATTGAGCTATCCTTTTTTCCTAACATGATGTTAGTTATTGTTTATAGGTAGTTGTTGGGCATTTGCAACAGTGGCAGCAACAGAAGGTATCAACCAAATAACTACAGGAAGATTAGTGTCACTCTCAGAACAAGAACTAGTAGATTGTGTTAGAACTAATAGAACTTATGGATGCAACGGTGGTTATCAGGGCCGGCCCTGTAGCTGTGCAACATCACTACTAGAAATACACGTATTTCCTGCGGAATTACCTGCGGATTTTTGTTAAATTTCCGCAGGAAACGTGTTTCCTGCGGATTTTCCTGCGGATTTATGTCCCCAGCTAAAACCTTCGTGGGTAATATTTTTCGCAGGTAATTCCGCAGGTATTTCCGCAGGTAAATCCGCAGGAAACAGTTCGCAGGTAAATCCACATCAAATTCCGCAGGTAAATCCGCAGGAAATGTCTATCCGCAGGTAAATCCGCAGGAAATTTCTTTCTGAAATTAAATAATTTTTTTATTTTAATAAACTTTTGAACCATTATATATATTTAACTATAATATAAAATAAAACTATAATTTTCAATTTAAATTAAACTTGAATTCATAGAACATAATTGGTAAGTACTTACATTGTCATTACTAAAAATATTCAAAAAATCAAGTTCTTACTAATCATTTGTTTGACAAGTTCAAAAGATAATACAATCCAAAAACTAAGTCAAAATGAAAAAAAAGTACAAATCAAAATTCATTACTAAGGTCTTCTTCATCTGTTTCATCGACGACATCTTCATTTGCGTGATCACTTTCATTAGTGGGTTGTGGTGGATGAGAAGAAGAACCAACAAATCCTAAATGATTCATTAAAAATGAAATTTTATTATTCGCTTCGGCCATCTTTTCTTCTTGTCGATGCAATTGTTGCCTCATCACCATCTTCTCTTGTTCTTGTCTTTGCAACGATGCATTTAAGGCGTGGACTTGACTTCTCAAAACATCAACCTCTTGAGAGTCACTTGAAAGACTTGAGGGTTTCTTTGATACAGAAACCAAAGTCTTAGATGCGGTTCCAAGACCAAATACCCTATTCCCTTTCTTCTTTCCAACCGACTCTACCCATATATCCAAATCAGGTGGAATTTCATTAGTTGGTTGACTATCAGCTTCGTCCTCTCCTGGAATAGTTGGATTCTGAGAAGAAATCTCCAACTTTTTCTGTTCAAATTTATCCTAAAAGAAAATTGAAAAAATAGTAAGGAATTAAATTCAATAAAAGTGATATTTTCCAAAAGACTTGTGTGCAGATTTGAAATTCAATCAAATTAACACTTCCCGAAATACTTACATATGCAGATTCAGCATGAACTCCAACCCAACTTTGATCCTTTTTCCGATGTGTGCGAAAATAGAACTCGGTCAATGATGGATCTGCACCCTTTTCCTTTCTCTACAAATTACAAAAGAAATAGAACTCAATAATTTTATCTATCAAAGTATATGATATTGGTATAGTGAGACTTAACATGTGAAACTATGATGATGTCAAATTAAGGAAGTCAACAAACAATATTGGTCTTCAAACTATTCTGACAACACTAGTGTTTAATCAATGACACAGGCCAGACTCATAAAATAAGCCCAGAATTTATTAAGGAATTGACAGCACTGGACATTCTTCAAAAGATTAAACATTTGAAGTAAAATAGCCATGGACTTTGCATTATAAAACAAAAGGACATGTACAGCTCACTTAGAAAAACTTTAATAGTTTCTAACATACAAATACATTTGATTTGCAAAACAAAATAGTTGATGTTAAGTTTGTATAACATAACTTACCAACAATATTGGCCTTCAAACTATTCTGACAACACTAGTGTTTAATCAATGAATTGAAGTAAATTAAAATAACACCACTATAAAATAGTGATGCTATATGGTGAACCAAAGAAGAGAAGTAATGAAAAACATAATGAACTTCAAAACATAATGAAAAACATATAATATATACCATTCTTTTCCAATGCAAACGATGAGGAATAGACCCTCCAGTGTGAAGAGATGCGCCATCCATAGAAGACCGGTTTCTTTTATTCGTCTCAGATGTTTTTTTAAACTTTAACGAATTCCAATGTTCCAATAATTGCTGCCACACATCAGCTCCCATCCAACCCGGTCTATACTCCAAGTCTTTGCGAACATCTTGTAGTAGCTGAGACATCTTTGCTGCACCTCTTCTTTCAAAGTTACGTCGCACCGTAACCTTGTGTTCCGGTGGCCATGAAAACTTTTTCTGTATTAAAAAAACCATGTATTGTGAGCATTGTTTTTGTTTAGTGATCATTCTTATAATTTTTATCAAACCTTGTTCATTGCGTTTATCATCAGATACAGAGACAGAAAACCATAAAAGAATCTTATAGAACTTATGTGAGAGTGTTTGCAGCTGATACTCATGGACAAATCTCAAGACAAACATAATCCACAAAAACTTCAAATAATTTTGCTAGCTGAAAGTATAACAATAACCTATGGAAAGATGATTAACCATCACCCGATCAGTAAAACTGAGCCATTAAACCCTGCTTCCTCCACAAAAACAGAATTCAAAACGGACATGGAATTACCAAGACCAATCTGCACTAATCTATTTTCAAGCAAAGTTGTTCCAGCATTATGAATACAAAGTTCTCAAAAAAAATTCTCGATAGATAAACATCTTCCGTAAAATAGAAAGTTTCACAGATGGATAAAATAAGACACTACCATGAATTGTGGTGAAAGTAAAATTTTCAAACCATGAATGGTATCAGAATTTTTTATATCACATACCTCATTTGCTGCATATATCATCAATTAGTTAGACTTTATTATATGTGAAAATTAATAGATTTTAGACTCATTTTCTAAATTAATGCTAACATCAACAATCATGATGATACTCTTGAACAAACTCTTTCATTCTGTATAATCTTTTTTTAGGCAATGAACAAGGTTTAGGCAATGTTTAGGCAATCCTAACCTAACTCAAATGTTTCTTATTAAGAGATTAATCAATCCTAACCTAACTCAAATGTTTAGGCAATGTTTAGATTACCTGAAATAAGTCAAAGAAAGAATCTCTTTGATTAGATGATAATTTCTTCCATGATGGTTTTCCCTCACTCAAATGAGTGCGTATGATGTGGGAAATTTCTGCAACTACCAATTTATGATGATCAAACCTGAAAAAAAGACATTTTAAGCACGAATATTGACTTAAAGTGGTGAAAATAATGCGAGTGAGAGACTCACCCATCACCTTCCGGAAGTATTGGGATTTTAGTTCCAACGGTGTCTCCACTAACATGGCTAGATGAAGATGGGGCTTCAATGACCATAATTTGAGAAGGGATGGGTCGAGATGGATGTTGAGAATGAGGTTGAGGTTGAGAAGGGATAGCTCGAGATTGATGTTGACTAGGATGTGGTTGAGAAGGGATAGCTCGAGATTGATGTTGACTAGGATGTGGTTGAGAAGGGATAGGTCGAGATTGATGTTGACTAGAATGTGGTTGAGAAGGGATAGGTCGAGATTGAGGTTGACTAGGATGAGGTTGAGAAGGTTGAGTGTGAGATTGGGTGGGTTTAGGCCGTGATCGAGATTGAGGTTGATTGGGTTGGGGTTGAGTTGGTAAAGGGTGAGATTGGGTGGAATGAGGACGAGAATGAGATGGATGTTGAGAATGAGGTTGAGGTTGAGAAGGGATAGCTCGAGATTGATGTTGACTAGGATGTGGTTGAGAAGGGATAGCTCGAGATTGATGTTGACTAGGATGTGGTTGAGAAGGGATAGGTCGAGATTGAGGTTGACTAGGATGAGGTTGAGAAGGTTGAGTGTGAGATTGGGTGGGTTTAGGCCGTGATCGAGATAAAGGTTGATTGGGTTGGGGTTGAATAAGATATGGAATAGGTTGAGGTGGAGTGGGTTGGGGTTGAATAAGATATGGAATAGGTTGAGGTGGAGTGGGTTGGGGTTGAATAAGATATGGAATAGGTTGAGGTGGAGTGGGTTGGGGTTGAATAAGATATGGAATAGGTTGGGATTGATTGGGTTGGGGTTGTGTGACTTCATGTTGAGTTGATATATTCTTCTTCTTGGACTTTTTTGGCGGCATAGTTTGAGAGAATTCAAAGGAATGCAAAACCTGAAAAGTTAGAGTGCAACACTGTCAAATAGCAATTATACTATATAGAATAATTTTATTTGACAGAAACAAAATCCAGAATCCCTGCTCTTAGCCTTATTCACATCAAATCCTAATGTAACATTTGAAACAGCCACAACCTATTGAAGGCAATTTTCCTATTGAAGGCAATGGAAATGAAAGAGTTACCTGTGGCAATTTTATGCAAGTAATATTTGTTATGTTTTAAACTTAAATAGAATAACACTAACACTTACATGTTCATCAAGGTACATAGTTTTTGTTCTCTAGCAATAGATCATAAAATAGAGTTGAAGAGCATGAGAGATGGATTAGTAAACAAGTGAAGTTGAGATTAATATAAGGTAACAACAATTTGATGCAAACTAATCGAACAAGCTATGATCAGAAGCTTTTATGTGCATATAAAGCTTCCTGTGCATACTACAGTGAAGATCAAATGATCATAAATCAGTAACTTGCTATGAGTTTTCTAGCAGGGAGATCCTTTGTGGTAGTGAAGAATTTTTGTCACAGGTTCACAATGCATTTATTGGGTTTAGAAACAGAATTAATAGTAACAAACAACATTCAGTATACTTTGCTGCTTATCTAAAACAACAGAACTTTAGATACATTGAGATTCAGTATATAACAGAACTTTATATACATTGAGATTCAGTATATAACAGAACTTTATATACATTGACATTCAGTATATAGAATATTACCTTTAATTTCGAGAGAAGTTTGTCCAGAGCCAACAGCAGTCAAAGCATGCTCAATCTGAACAAGCTTTCCAGAAGGACTAATCTGAAAACGAGTATTGACTATCTCCTGTTCAAAACAAAACCTGAACTTCTCATACAAAACTATTTGGCATAGGAGGAAAGATAACATAAATCTCAATCAGCAGAACATAGTCAGAGAAATATACTAAACTCATTGTTTAATATCAAAGATGAGTTGAAATATACTAAACTCATTGTTTAATATCATATATTATTACAGCCATTGATTTTTTTCCCGAAAAAAGACATGAAAATTTAGTAGCCATTAATCTTCATCGTCACCATCGTCATTGTAATCATCATCTTCATTTTCTTGCATCATTGGCAAACTAACCTCTTCACCATCAACTTCATCATCTTGTAGGTGATCAATTGGGTCATCTTCAATTGTTGCATTAAATTGTGACTCTTGCACTTGAAAAGCAACCTCTAATGTATGCCTATCATCAACAACCCCTCTTGGCTTTGTCTTTATAGCTACCAACCAATCAACCTTATCTCTTTGGCGCCCAGGATAAGGTGAATAATAAACTTGAGTTGCAGCTTTTGGGAAAATAAAAGGATCAAATTTACTATATTTTCTCCCCTTATGAACTTCTACAATCTTATACTGACGATGTATTCGCATCCCATGTCTTGAAGGGTCAAACCAATCACAGTAAAATAAAACCAACTTTTTTGTTGTTTGACTTGGCCATTCAAATTCCAGAATCTCGGTAATAACGCCATAATAGTCATTTGAGGTTTCGTCTTGTCCTATTCCACTAACACACACCCCGCTGTTATATGTTGTTTTCCCTTCACCCCAATAAGTTGTGTGGAATTTGTATCCATTTGAAAAATAAATAGGCCAAGATTTCGCTAGTCTCAAAGGCCCCCTTGCCAAATCATACAAGTCAGAATTTTCTCTCCTAAGTTTGTGATTCATCGTCACCTAGTCAAATAAATCAATTCATACATCTTAGTTTAGAAGAAAATTCTACATCTTTGTTCTAACCCAAAGATCCTAGAATTGAACACTTTAAAAAATATGCTTACGTATTCTTGAAACCACCGTGGAAAGTCAGCTTCTAGTTGTTTATCAACAATATCGTCATTGAGATCCCCGTACACGCTTTTCAAACTTTGGACATACAGACTACATAAGATATTGTTAAGAATTAGTGTCATTATTAGTTGAATAAATATAGATATATTTATTGCTCAATACTTACTCAATAATGGGCTTAACCTCTTTGCAATTTAAGAGAACGTGTAGTTGGGCAGCTGCCATTTCTCTATCCTCGAGCCATCTTTCACAGTATTTTCCCGCTGTTTGGCCATTTAAATTTTCAAAGATAGACAAAGTTGGTTGAATATAGTCTTGACGAATCTCCTTGTTTTCCCCATGAGATATAAAATAATGGGAACTAAAATAGGATGTCTCTTGCACCAAATATGCTTCACAAATACACCCTTCCACATTTCTTTTGTTTTTGACTGTTTTTTTAATTTTGTTTAAAAATCTTTCAAACGGATACATCCAACGATATTGAACCGGTCCGCCCATCTTAGCTTCACCAGCTAAATGAATTGGCAAGTGCTCCATTGAGTCAAACAATGCAGGTGGAAATATACGCTCCATCTTACATAATATCAAAGGAATGTTTTTTTCCATTTGTAATAAGTGATCTTCTCTTAACACGGTTGAACACAAGTCTCTAAAAAATTGACTAAGCTCAGTTAAGGTCTTCCATATTGGTTCGGGGAGAGCACTAAAAGCTATGGGAAGTAGACATTCCATAAAAATATGGCAATCATGGCTTTTCATACCAAAGAGCTTTTTTTGCTTTGAATCTACACATCTACCCAAATTGGAAGCATAACCGTCAGGCATCTTCAATCCTTTCACCCATTCGCACACATCAATTTTCTGTTCATTCGTCAAACAATATTTGGCTTTAGGTTTCATATAGTTCCCATTAGGCTTTTTTTTCAACAACAACTCTTTTCTATGACAATATTTTTCCAAGTCCAACCTTGCATTTTCGTTGTCCTTAGTTTTCTCTTTGTTGTCCATAACAGTATGAAAAACATTTTCAAATACATTCTTCTCTATATGCATAACATCAAGATTGTGCCTCAATAAGTTGTGTCTCCAATAAGGCAAATCCCAAAATATGCTTCTTTTGGTCCAATTGTGTGAAATTCCACGGCCAGCAACAATGCAATTTCGCGTGTTAGTTACCTTAGGAAGCCCACAAACCTTTTTCCACACTTGTTCGCCACTTAACCTTAGAGGAGGCACCCTTGTCTCAATTCTATTTTTGTAAAACGCAACCTTATTTCTTCTTAAAGCGTGATCATGAGGTAAAAATCGACGGTGGCAATCAAACCAAGATCTCTTTCTTCCTTTTTTTCAATGAGAAAGCTTTTAAACTTCCCTTGCATACTGGACAAGCAAATATTCCTGCAGTACTCCACCCTGACAACATCCCATAGGCAGGAAAATCATTTATTGTCCATAATAGTGCAGCTCTCAATCGAAAATTTTGCCTCTTTGATGAATCATATGTTATTACACCATCATTCCATAATTGTTGCAATTCGTCTATCAACGGTTGCAAATACACATCAATTTTACCTTTTGGATTGTCTGGACCTGGAATGATCAAGGTCAAGTACATATAAGGCATCATCATGCATAGCTCAGGAGGTAGGTTATATGGTGTGACAATTACTGGCCAACAAGAATATGGTTTTGCAGATTGGCTAAAAGGGGTGAAGCCATCAGCACATAGACCAAGTCTAACGTTTCGAGGTTCAGAAGCAAATGCAGGATATACTTGGTCAAAGTGTTTCCAAGCTTCCCCATCTGAAGGATGACACAACACACCTTCTTCCCTACGATTTTCATAGTGCCACCTCATATGCTCTGCAGATCTTTCCGAAGCATACAATCTTTGAAGGCGGGGGATTAAAGGCAAGTAGTGCAATCTCTTGCGAGGAACATCTTTAGAGTTTCGCTTACGCTTACGCAAAATACATGTTTTGTATCGAGGCTCATTGCAAAACTTGCACTCCTTCAAATTTATGTCCTCTTTGTAATACAACATACACCCACCAATGCAACAATCTATCTTTATCCTTGATAAACCAAGTCCAGCCACAAGTTTTTTTGTTTCCCTAAAATTAGAGGGAATTACATTCTCTGGGTGGCTTGATTCCTTCATAAACTTCACCATATCATCAAAACATGCTTGTGACATGTTGTGTTTAGATTTTAAATTCAACATCTTAATAGAAGCAGATAACTCTGTTGTGTTTTTACATCCCGGCCACAATGGTTGCTGAGTTGAATTCAACATGTCATAAAATTTTTTTGCTTCCATGTTAGGAGGTTCCTCTTCATGTTGTGCAAAATGTTGCTCGCGATTAAAACCGGCAGCATCAAACACCATGTCTTGGTATCTATGAACATGTTCATAACTCCACTGTTGACTACTACTGCAAGGTGCAACCATATCTATATCATCATTGTCGCTATCATTGATGTGAGGGATTATCTCTCCATGGCATGTCCAATTCCAATATTCCGGTGTAAACCCATGTTTGTGAATATGAATGTTTGCTTCATCCGGGGTGAGGTGGTCCTCATTTTTGCATTTCTTACATGGACATCTTATTACACCATCATTCAAATACTCTCTTTGTTGACAAGCAAAGGTTATAAACTCTTCAACTCCTTTTAAAAACTCATATGTATGTCCGCTCCGACCAGGAAGAAGCCTATTATACATCCATGTTCGATGTCGGGGAATTTCCATTTCCTTTGCAGCTCCTATATAAGTTACAACCAACATATATATCCCATTCTCATGTATTCAATTATTTTATATTAAACATGAAGAATTTGAAGAAATTTAGCTTAAGATCTATAAACATATTCAACTATCAAATAATAAAAAAGAACAATCTATAAACACAGACAACAGTTTAACATACCACAACCTTTAATAATGTCAAATCAAAGTTCCTACAAAAGAAACTAAACACTTCAATTCTACATAATGTAAGTATATTATTGTTAGGATTCAAATGGGCTTCAACAGAAACGTGTAACATGTTTAGAACTTCTTACACAAAATGTCACATTTTTTAAATTGTTACAAAGGATGAATTGATAAAAAAAAAAAAAAACAGTTACTGTATCACTAAATAAATTTGCTTAAATTTACACATCCTTAACCTCAAATTTCACTTATGTGGAATTTCATTCATCTGTGATATAAACATCACAATGATTCTTGTAATCAACAATGACATGACAACAACAACTTTAGATCACGAACAAATTCACGATAGCTTATGATAGTCTGTTACATCATGTTTTTAGTCGTTAATTCATTTAAATTTTAGTTTTTTTTTTTTCTATTTTTAGGTTTTTAATAAAGATTTTGAAGCTAGTTAGAAAAGACCAAATCAATTCATAATCATCCCAACTAACAAGTTTTATAGTATTTTATTGTGAAAGTTACCATGATAAAACAATTAAAGGACTAGCATGTAAAGAACAAAAGAAAAACAACAAAAAATTACAAAAGACATTTAATAGTAGCACGCCAAGACTACATACCTATGTTATATAGTTCAAATGGACATAACGGTAATATCAAGACAGAGGCACGAAATTTCAAAATTCTGTCAAGCAATTTAGGAGATTTTACTTGTTTATTTTCTAACTAAAAAAATTATTACCAAGTTTAATTTATTTATTTTTAGTTAGAATCTAGTTTTACCATTATTTAAATATTTTATTTAACATTTTAGCTAAAATTTCCATTTATAGTCACTAGCCATCTAAAATAAGTATAGAGCTTGTTTGATTCATTTCATGAAACCTGGTTTTTAAAAACTCAAAAATTGAAAAGCTTATTAGATTAACTTCTTACTAAAACTGTTTTACAAAACAAATCATTTAAAAAAAATGGAACCTCTAGCATAGTATAGACACCTAAAGATTGATTTTAAACCTTTGTTAACAGGGTACTATGGTTTCCAAAACAACCTTAATGAAGGCCAAAGAAAAATTCAAGAATAGTTATAGAGAATAGACATCGGTATTTCACAGGCAGCATCTAAGTTGTTCACCCATGAAAAAGAGATTATCAATGTTCCTTGTCCTTGTATATCGACATCGGATTATAATAAAAAACCACAGACAGTTATGGTTAAAAGTTAACAATGTTAATTTCAATCATTCTTTCTTTCCGAAATATTATATCAAAGGTAACGAAACGACAGAGAATCACTTCTGTACCCTTTACATTTACAATGGGGTACACCTTGGACTAAGGCATATTTTCACATATAGGTATCTAAGAGAGACTCATTTAGATTTGAGTCAATTTAATTGAATCAGACAGGTTTTTTTCATATGTATTGCAGAGGATGCTTTGCCTGGACCCAAACAAGAGGATATCAGCAGAAGCTGCTCTAAAGCACCCTTACTTTTATGACTTGGTTCAGGTATACCTTCTATATATTTCGGTTTATTAGTGCTGCAGGGTGTAAGACCAATGCAATGTAAAAGACATAAAAAGCAGTGTTAAGATACTGATTACTACCTCATTCCCTAAATATAGGAAAAACCTTATTGGTACTCTCATGAACTCATTGCTTATAATAGAAAGCCTGAAGCTGTTATATGCCATTCATAAGATAGTCGACTCGAATTCAGTTTAACCATGATGATAGTGGTTCCCTAAAATATTTTGTAGCACATAACATCTTTGATGCATTATCTAAAATGCTTCAATTGGAGTAGGGTACTATAAGAAACTAATTTGTGTCCTTAAGTATGGAGATTTATGGTTTAATTGTTCAATTTAATAGTCTTAGACTGTCCACCACACTTATGAACACACTCTCACCTATGTGAAACGTTTTTAATTTTCAATATCTCCCCTCAAATCTAAATGAGTCTCTCTTTGATTCTTAATAAAGGTGTGGTTACTGTTTAGTCTTTCTAGAACATCAAAATAAAACCAAAACCAATTCAAAGTTCACTCCTTTCTTATGTAAACCCAATAACTTCGATTAACACTCATGTTAAGGACTTACAATTCGGATAAACAATGGTAAAAGATATCATGTTAAGGATCTACAATTAGAATGAACGGTGGAAAAAGATATCATGTTAAGGATCTACAATTAGGATAAATGGTTACCTGGAGTCTGATGATAGTCAAATAAATGTACTCTGTGCTCTCTTCATTTGCATGAGAAACAGACCACACAAGCTCCTAGAACACACAACATTAAACACTGAGTTTTGTTAACTGAGTTTTCACAAGCTCCTATTAACTGAGTTTTCACAAAAAGTATAAGGAAATAGTTATGGATTCTTATTTCACAAAAATGCATACATTAAACACTGCTTATTGTTACAGTAGTGTAAAATGGGACTCTATAAACCTCGAACACCCTTCAACACTTGAAACCCTAGCTATGGAAACTGAAACTCTTATAACATTCACGATTTCAATTGATTTTTAGGTTAAACCATAACTTGAGAGAGGACCAATCTGAAGATTTCTATAATGAGGAAGAAGTGTATCTAATGTCGAGAGAATACCTGGGTTGAAATGTGAAGATGAAGAAGACGACGGCGAAATCGTGCTCCGGCGAGGTTGCGGCAACAAAACACCGGCGAAAATGCGGTGATGGACCGGCTACGACTATGGCGAGGTTGCGGCGAAGAACGTTGAGTTTTGAGGTTTAGGTTTTTGAGTTTTACGTTTTTTAACAGTAACAAGGTTTTGAGTCTTAACGTTTTTTAGTCTTAGTTTTCATCAAATATAATTTCTTTCCAATTTTTTTTTAGTTTTTTAATTTTATTTTTAAAAAACTTTGATACCTATTGTTTTTATATAGTTTTTTTATTTTATTTTTTAAAAACTATTATACATATTATTAAAAATTTGCATACCATTTATTTATTTTATCAAAAATTAAGATTAAAAATAAGATTAAAATTAAGATTAAAAATTAACTAAAATACATTATAAAAATAATCAATAACATAGAAAAAATTATGATTAAAAATAAAAATTAAACTAAATAAAAAATACCATAAAAATAATTAATAAAATAGAAAAAATTATGATTAAAAATAAAAATTAAACTAAATAAAAAAATACCATAAAAATAATTAACAAAAGAGAAAAAATAATAATTAATTTTTTCTATAAATTAAAATATTGAAATATATTAAATCCGCAGGTAAATTCGCAGGAACATTTTCTGCGGATTTACCTGCGGATTTTGTGTTACAGTTGCGTTTTATTAAAATAGATATTCGCAGGAAATTCCGCAGGTAACTTTCCTGCGAAATTACCTGCGGAATTTATATTTTTGTTAGATATTTTGTTAAAAATATATATTTCGCAGGAAAATCCGCAGGTATACCTGCGGAATTTGCTGCCAATGCTGGATCCGCAGGAAACTTCTTTTATTTAGGAAAATCCCAGGAAATTCCGCAGGTATACCTGCGGAATATTTTCCGCAGGAAATTCCGCAGGTAATACGTGTATTTCTAGTAGTGCATGAGCAACAGCACAGGGCCTCATATTCTATGGGGCCTCTAAAAACCTTTACATTGCTTAATCAATGCTATAATGTTTAAAACTTGATTTACACTACATATATTATAATATTGAAACTCATCTCTTTGATGTTTTTCAACGTGGATATGTGAGACAAATATATCTATATACTATTGCTACTAGTTACTACTAGTATATGATTTGGGTAGAAAAAGAATGGATTTTTAAATATTACATTATATTTATCATCATACTCATAACACTGTAGAATAAAAATTTTGATTTCATTTTAATTGACATATGATAAGTTAAAAACTACATAATAACAACAAGCTAGTTTAATTGAATTATAATGAACAAAATTTTAATCTGAGTCTTAATTTAATTAATTTTTTTTATTGGCAATTATTATTATTATTAATAATTATTAATATATATATATATATATATATATATATATATATATATATATATATATATATATATATATATATATATATATATATATATATATATAAATAATAGAAAACTATCTGAAAATTAGATAAATTGAACACTATTAGACTACAAATGAATAATAATAATTCCACATCTAGAGAATATGAAAAACAATAAAATGAATAACGATGTTATATTTCACTTATTTTTCTCGATCTCTTATCAAAAAGCAAGTATAATAATTAAAATTTCACTTATTTTCCGATAGTATATTAATTAAAAAATTTAAAAAGGATAATTTTGATTTTAAGAAAAATATTTTTATTCTTCTATTTTAAAATTCGTACGGGGCCTCAGAATTGTTTGGGCCGGCCCTGGTGGTTATGCAGAAGATGCTTATGAATTCATTGTTAAAAAAGGAGGAATAGCAAGTGAAGCAAAATATCCTTATAAAAGAGTTGATGGAAAATGCAATATTAAGAAAAGTTCCTACACTGTTGCAAAAATTAAGGGCTATGAGTCAGTTCCTGCTAATAATGAAAAAGCACTCTTAAAAGCAGTGGCAAATCAGCCTGTAGCAGTTTATATTGCAGCTACAAAACGTGCTTTCCAATTTTACTCTAATGGAATTTTAAGAAAAAACTGTGGAATTGATTTAGACCATGTTGTTACAATAGTTGGTTATGGTACTAATGATGACGGTGTGAAATATTGGTTAGTGAAAAATTCATGGGGGACTAAATGGGGTGAGAAAGGATATATCAGGTTTGAAAGAGACATAAATGCTAAGGAAGGTGTATGCGGACTAGCTATGGTTCCCACTTATCCAGTTGCCTAAGTACTTCGATGAGCTATCTATAGCTTATGAATAAATTTCTTGTGTTTGAAGTTATGTTTTGAGTGTCTGAATAAATTGCTTGGGAGTTCATTTCTTAAGCTAGTTTCACTTTATGTAGTCGTTTGGTTGTAATATTTGAGATGTTTCTTATGAATGATATGAGGTGAGTTTGTTTTCATTTAAAAAAAAATTAAAGATGAAATTAAGTTATTAATATTTTTTGTTCCTTTAACAGGTAAGTTTACTTTACTTGTCACCTTCATTTACTGCTTATCAATAAAGCTAAATAATAACCAACAACAAAAAAAACATCTCAATATCAATAAACCGATAACTTATCTTAACAAAACAACAAAATATAACATTCAATCTCAATCAAAAAAATAACAATATTTAAACTCTAGGGTTTAGGGTCTCAACAACAACAACGACAACATTATTGTAACATTAATAGTGGAAATGCTTCACGTACTAGAAATGTGAAGAAGTAAAAAAACGAGTTTCGTATATGCTTCTTGTGAGTTTCATGTTTCCTTTCCTTGCTTCGCACGAGTTGGAGAATATGTGATGAATGTTACTAAAGAAATTATGCTCCGTACGTTTATGGAAATGAGTTTTCGCTAGGGAGTTGTTCAGTTATGAATGAAATTAAATTATAACTTAGTATGGTTTGATTTGAAACGAATACTTTTCACCGCGATTACTATTATTGTCAGTGGGGGTAAATTATACCTTCTTACTAGTGTTTCTTTTTTCAATAATGGAAAAAAGTTAGACAAATTTTTATAAAAGTTCTACATGTTCAGTCACGTTTTCCTTAAACTTAACTCAATCTGCTTCTAACCTTCATCTTCCTTTCACGAACTCTACACGTTCATTCACCTTTCCTCAAAACATAATTTCTTCTATAAACCAAACTAGGAAACCTCATTTCTTGTTGTGTTGTTGTTGATGATGTATCACTCACTTCGAAGGTTTAGGATTTGAATATGTTAAAAGAGTATATTAAAAAATTTGGTTTGAAAATTAATGTCAAGTTTTACTTTATCAAGAAAATAATATATATGCTTGAACCTTGACATTTCAATGCTAAAATTTTCAAGATAGTGAGAATTTGAGAAGATATTGACTTACAATGAATAAAAAAACTAAATTATATGTGCTGAGATTTGAAGTGTGTTCCTGAGGGACATTTCACCACTAATGAAAAACTTAACAATGGTAAAAATTATTTAATTTTAATTTTTAAAAAAAGAAACACACAACATATTACCACGGTTATTATAATCGAATGAAATGTGTCTTAAAAATTAAGAAAAAAAACACATAATTGAATAGATGTTATCACGTGGCCGAGGGAAAAGTTTATTATAAAATCTAGAGAGTATTTCTTTAGCCTTTTGTTCTTCTCTAGTTGTTCATCCTTATTTAGATCTATAAAGCTACATGGATCTCATCCTTTAAAAACTTTAAAACCTTTAAAACTTTTTTTTTCCATAAGCAACTTCTTGTATTAAGAAAATGGAGTACTAGGGGTACTCCAACCCTTACAAGAAAAATTCTACAAACTTACACAACCAGAATACTATGTCACAGACACAACAATGAATTTTTATACCATTCATAAAAACTACATACTAATCTATCATTGGTTTCCATTGCTAGCCACCACCAAGAAGCTCTCAATATCGTAAAAAATAGCTCATCAATATCCAACTCTGCATTGTTAAAGACAATATCGTTTCGCTTCCTCCAAACGCACCAACATGTTGTCATCCATATGTCGCAAACCCTTCTCCTTTCTATCTTTCCCAATTGAGCCTCCACACATTTTAGCAAATGGCTACTGCACTCATCCTCAGTAATGTTCTGTATATTCAGCCAGTTGAGTATTTTACACCATATATAGCAGCTTCATTCTTGTTTTTTTTAGTAAACAGGATTTCATTCAAACGGAGAACTAAGGATTCTCCAACCTGTTTACAAAAGGAACGGCAAAACGCCTAAACACATAAATTACATCCCAAATATAATTACGATAAGAACCATAGGGGTTCTTTGACAAAATCGTAAAAGGAATAATTGGAGTGTGTAATTTCTCCGCAAAAAGACCACCTCCAAGCCAATACTTTGATGTTCCAAGCTAAATCATCAAAATTCCAAACCTCTTCCCTAAAACAAACCCCATTCCTACCTAACCAAATAGCCCACGTCGTTGCCAACCAAATAATATCTACTTTCTTTACATCTACCTTCTTAGATATACAAAACGAGTGCCAATCCATAAAACTCGATAAGCTCTCTTTTTCCTCTATCCCACTCTTACCAATCCACCCCACTATTTTCCTCCAAATATTCTTTACAAAAGAACAAGCAAAAAAAGAATGATCTCTATTTTCCAAATCCCTCCTACAAAAGGAACACTTTAAGTTATCCAAAGAGAAAGGAATACCTCGAAGCGCCAATTGATCTTTTGTAGGAAGCCTATTAGCCAAAAGCCTCCACGCAAAAGCTTTAATCTTGAAAGGAACATTCGACTTCCAAACCAACCCCTTCGCCTCATGAAATCTACATAAGGGACCAAACGGAACACGCTTACTAGCATACTCCGAATAACACGAGGCAACCGAAAATCCTTCACCACTATTGAGGCTCCACTCCACCCCGTCCTTGTCCTCCCCCAAATCCCCGAAATCCACCAACAAATTCCGAGGCTCCTCCCATTCGGCCAAAATAGCTCCGGAAGATAACAAATGCTCCTGTATTTAGGAAGAAAATAAATAGAACTAATAATTTCTTTAATAAAATAAAAAAAACAAAAGTGGTTTTCAACCTCAGGAAATATTATTGAAATGAATAATAATTAGATCGTTCTCTTTAAAATATTTCGTAATTATTTTAAAAATGTACATATAAATTATCAACCATGATATCCTTAGGATAAAATTATTTGAATAAAACTTTATCTAAACCGTTGTTGTTTCTCTATTAATTAAATAAGTGATTTTCAAATTATTTAGTGTTTATTTTGTTTTTTCTTTTGGGATTTCTTCATTTTAGTGTGTCGTTGTTTGATTTGATTTCCCGTCTTTATGCGGTGTATTTTGTTTTTCCGTCTTTGTGCTGTGTTCATTTGTTTCAGGTTGAAAGATGAGTTTTGATCTAGTGCAGATCCAATCTATGACTTTGGTGCCATTAACGTTATAGATATTTGTGTATATTGAAACAAGATCCTTTAAGGCCAAAATATGATTACATCATAAGCTATACACAACTCAAGTTATTTAAGGAGATAATAATAAGTGATTGAGAGTGAAATCATATTTGTAATTTTTTTGATATTTTTCATTTTTATGTAAGAACTAACTCCAATTTCACTTTAAAGACAATTTTAATAAAATTATTATTTTCAAATATTTGTATAGTAAGATTAGAACAGAACAAATTTAATAAGGATTTGTTTTCTTTTGAATTGTTGTTGTTATTAATTTATTGATCCAAATTTTGAATATTAACGGGAATTTTTTTTGAATATTAACGAGAACACGAAGTTACTGATCAAAATAATAAATATTAACGGAAACAGAGAGTTATTGACAAAATATTAAATATTAACGAGAACACGGAGTTACTGATAATTTTTTTTAATATTAACAGAAACATTGAGTTACTGATAAATTTTTTAAATATTAACGGGATCAAATTTAGAATATTAATGGGAACACAAAATTATTGATCAAAATAATTAATATTAACGAGAATACGGAGTTACTGATCAAAATAATGAATATTAACGGGAACATGAAGTTATTGATAAAAATATTGAATATTAACAAAAACAAATTTGGAATATTAACAGGAATACGGAGTTACTGATCAAAATAATGAATATTACCGGGAACATGAAGTTAATGATCAAAATATTGAATATTTACGGGAACATGAATTTATTGAATAAAATATTCAACATTAACGAGAACATGAATTACTGATCAAAATATTAAAAATTAACGGGATCTATCAGGCTAAAATATACAATATGAATCCTATTAAGGTCTAAAGCTGTTAAAATGGGACGATCTATCCGGCTAACCCACAAGCTCTATTTTTAACATGCATCATGAAAAAAAACCTTAAAAATACACAATTGTTTCTTTTGACCCAGCCCACCTGACCTATATTTTTCATTGTTTGAATCGGGCCGGCCAAGCGTAGGCATATGCAATTTTCCGTTTTATGCTATTAACATGGATGCCGTGAGTTTGTTTGCAGATTCATCCTTTTTGTTTTTGGCGATTTTTAATTTGTATTGCAACAATGTACTCTATCAATTTGAATGAATGAATATTGTTCTTAGTAAAAATAAAATAAAATTTTAACTACTTCTGAGACAACTATAACTTCTGAAGGCAACCGAAACATCTATAATATTTTATTATTCTTAATTATTAAAAGGATAAAATTGAGAAAAAAGGATATGCACTGACAGTGTAAAATATTTTTATACTGTCAACCAATCACAACTATGTATTCAATTAAAACACAATTTTAATTTAAAAAAACTAATATGACATGGCAAATATAAGAATTTTGATTGGTTATATGTGTAAAGTTAATTCCACTGTCAATGTATTACTTTTAAACTCATAAAAATTTCAGTGGAGATATAAAATTTGGTTTTTTCTTTACCCACCTCCCTATGGGGGTCACCCCAGCGAAAAACTCAGTTTACCCCTGCTTCGGAAATGAACTTCCGAAGTAATTTTTTTTAAAAAATTTTCTCAGACTTCGGAAGTTCATCTCCGAAAACACCAAATGGGGGGTGTTTTCGGAGACGAACTTCCAAAAACACCTTTTTTCAGATTTTGGGGGGTTTCGGAAATGAACTTCCGAATTATGCAGAAACTGTGTTTTTTTTTATGATTTTGGAATTAAAGATAGACGGCAAATAAAATAATCGATATATAAACAGAAAATACTAATATAATAATATGATAAGAAAAGTGATATATACAAACCGACCCGATCCAAATCCAAATAATAATAGTGTACGAAAGATACAATCCGAAAAAGAAAAAAAAAACCCGCCCACTACTGGGTTTGCCTAACCCTCTCACCCTGGACCCTCCTCTGCCGCCTGTATGCCGCCGCACGGCCCACATCAGTGACGATCATCTCTATCACGGCGACTGCCTTTGGACTGCCCTGATGAACGACACCTCGATCCAACGCGTCCCGCCCAAGCATCTCTATCCGCTGGCAAATCGGCAGGAGATCAATGGCGTGGTCATCCCCGGCCTGCTGGTTCTCCAGGATCTTCTCGTGTGCTGGCCTAGGAGCGCCGGGAGCATCGGGTGTCAGCAGAGGATGTGACACCCGATAGAACCATGTGACGTACCCCTCCACACTGTGCCAGTCCTGGGTGACCCGCATGCGACGGTACTCCTCCGGTACCACATGATGCTCCCAATCGTCAAACATGGCAGTGAGTTGCACTCTGGTCACTGTGTCGGGAGCAGCCTCAAAGGGTGACCTGGGTATCATCTGCACAAATCCGAACTGCCGCATGCACCGCTCAGGGAGATACCGGACCATGATGCTAGTCCCGCATGCCAACCAACCAGAATATAGAGATATGCCGTCAAAGGGGACAATCTGAGTGTAGTCGCTGAACGGCCTCCAGGTGACGTCGTCGTGCATCGTGCGGTCCAAGTACCCACAGTATGGTCCCACCGCATTGTTCCCCCTCTAGAGAACGTATCTGGCGGCCCTGGGCATGGCGTCAACGTACACAGGATCGACGTGGAAGCCGTGGATGCGGGAGAAGTAGGAGATGATCCAGCTCTGAAAAATAAATAAATACAAAACATAAGTAAATACGAAACATAAATAAATACGGAACAATTAAAATGAAACGTACCGTGAGTAGTGTGCAGGATCCGGTCAACTGTCTCGTCCTCCAGTTAGAGGCCTCATTCAGCTTCTGGTATAGGTATGCCAGAGTAGCTGCCCCCCAGTTCCACTGGTGAACGGTGGTCAAGTCCATGAAGTAGCGGAGGTAGGTCATGTCGACGTACCTCGCACTCTTGTCGACAAAGATCGCAGCGCCTACCACATGCATGTACCAGCACCGGAGAGCACAGCCACGGTGATAATGTGTAAATAGCTCGTCACCCTCAGCCTCAGCCTCGGCCGCCGCCACCAGGTGGTGCTCGAAGTAGCGGCTCAGTGTAATGAATCGGATATGAGGCCCAGATGTCGTGGCGTACTCAAAGTCAGCAACTTCGGGCTCTATACCCAAATAGAGCACCATCCACTCAGTGGCTTCGACCCTCTGGATCCGGGAGTGGGTCAACAGTGGCCCCCTGATCGGCAGGTGGAGAAGACACTGCACATCATGCAAGGTGATCGTCATCTCCCCAAACGGCAAGTGGAAAGAAGACGTCTCCTTGTGCCACCGCTCCACAAAAGCCCCCTGCATGCCGTGGCTGATGGTGGTGTACCCCGTCATGCAGAGCCCACTGAGCCCTGAACCTCTCACAGCGTCGTTAAACCACTCGGCAGTCGGTTTAAACAGACTGAAAATCTTTCGGGCATGGTTCACCATTTTCAACGGATCTCTCTCCTGTTACAAAAAAACAAATAAAAAAGTACGTTAAACAGACAGTTAATAAAATATTGAATAAACGTCTAAATTATAAACGGTTAAATAATGTAGTCGGGCAAATTATAAAAAAATACCTCTCCCTCCCATATCCACCGAGCGACGTGCTCGCGGTAGAATATCAGCACAGAAGTGTCAATGGACCCTCCCGGGTAGCTGTCCTCCTACTCATCCTCCTCCCCGGGTGGAGGGTCAACATCCGGTACCCCCTCCGCCTCGTGGTATGGCACTGCCACGTCCTCCTCCTCCTCCTCCTCTCGCTGGCGGGAAGAAGATACCCGAGCCAGCCTACTCCTAGATCCAGATGAGGAGGTACCCTCGCCCATCTCCACGGGAACTTGCACACGTCGTCCCAGGCCCTGCCCCCGTCCCTGTGTCGACGCCAGCTACGCCGCCGCCCGCTCGCCTCTAGCCGACGCAGTCTGGGTCTCACTACCATGTCTGATGCGTGCTGGTTGGTTGCCTGACATGTTCCTGTAAACAGTTGAAATCGATTAATATGCGAGACAACAGAAAAAACTAAAAAAATTGCACTTCTGATACAATTCGGAAGTTCATTTCCGAAACTGGGAATGGAGGTGTTTTCGGAAATAAACTTCCGAAACACCCCTGCGCAGAAGTTGTAACACTCCATATTTTCTAATTTTAATTTAATTGGAAATTTAATTAATAATTAGAATTATTGGTGGTTTGTGGAAAATAAATTGGAAAAGAATGGTTTATGGTACTGGGCCATATGTGATGTTAGTAAGAAGGAGGTGTTAAGTTAGTAAAGCCCATTACTAATTTAATGTTATTTTTATAAAATAATAAGGAATTGGAAGAAAGGAAAAAGGAACGTGAAAAGTAGAACAGAAGAGACGAGAGATTGGGAAGCTGATACGTGAAGAGGAGCAAAGAGGGAGAAGACCAATCAAGAATCTTTGGCTAAGGTAAGGGGTGATTACTCTAATTATTTAGTATTATGATTTTGATGATGATAGGATTGAATTAAGGGATTAGAATCTCTATTTGGGATGTTAGGTTTTGTGAAATACCAACAATGACATGTATGATTTGATGAATTGACTGCAATTGATGATGTAGTATTGTTACATGGTGTTGTGGTATGTTGTTTGTGCATTAGAATCATGTATTTGGAGTATTTTGATGTTATCGATGATCAATTTCGTAATGGTATGAGTTGGTATGTGTTTGGGATGCATAAAAGTCTTAAAAATCATGTTTTTCAGCTACTGGGTTCGTGGGAACCGGTTCCCATGTGGGAGGAACCGGGTTCCACTGTGTTAGAACGTTAAAAATGGCATTTTTGGGTCCAGCAACCGGTTCCCATGTGGGACGAACCGGGTTCCAGTACAAATTCCAGCAGCACGTTTTGAAAACTGTTCTAACTTTAAAAGCTTCTAATTTTCAAACCGTAAGTCCGTTTTATACGCCGTTTTGGACGTTGTTCCTTAAATTGAATGCTCTACCATATGAAATAAAGAAAACAACAATAACTTGATTTTATTTGGACAAATATCATTTTCTTCAAATGTGGTTTATTCTTGTTTTGCATAGTTGATGAGGTGCAATGAATTGTTGTTTGCATAATTGAATATGTGCAATGATGTGTGTTGTTATAATGTGATTGTTTCTGCTTGTTATGCAATGGATGTTGTTCGTGGTAAATATGGTTATCATGTGTTTTGATGAATGATGATGCATATGGATGTTATTCATGGTAAATGTTGTATCATGCGTTTTGATGGATGATGATGATTGATTTGTTTTGAATGATGCTTGTACATGTACATACTTGTTGTGACGTTATTGGTAAGATGTGATAAAGCGATGTTAAGCATCGGATTGATGATGATATAAGTATGTGACATGTGTGCATTCATTCATAAATCATTGCATTGGAAGGCTGATTCCCATTGTGCGGAGATTAGCAGGCAGTCATCGTGTGCCCATGTGGGGTGTGAGCGATGAGGCAGTAGTCGTGTGCCCATGTGGGGTGTGAGCGACTAAAGGGCAGTATCAAAGAGAGAAGTCCTGTGAATGTGATTCACGAATTTTGGTACCACATGCATAAGAGTCTGCATGGTCTTTGTATAAATTGTGACATGTCAGGATGAAATCCGGTGTTATGATTGTGTTGGGTTATTGGTGCATACTATTGATTTGTGCTTGTGATTGGTATGAATTGATTAATCTGAATATGCTAAGTAGGGTGGATAATTGCTTATGAAATTCTATATCTGATGATTTATAATGCTATTTAATTATGATGTAGTCTCACCCTTACTTTGATGATTTCAGATTGAAGTAGCGGTTTAAGCGATCGGTGAGGATGACTCGTAGAGTTTATCCGGTTATGTGGAGTCGTGTCGGTCATGCTCTGATCTTGTAACACTGGGGGACGATAGTCTTAGAGTTGCTTGTGATACACTGTTTTTCCATTTTTGGTTTATGTACCGTTGATTTTATTAGAGATGTTTTATAACATTGTTGAATGAGTTTCCGCTGTGCTGAACATATGTTTTGATATTTTTGGATCATTCCTAATGAAGCATGACACCCGACTTGGTATTTTTATTTATTTTAATAATTGTAGCATCCTTGCTGTTTTATTACTCTGATTTTATTATATTTCCGCGGGGTTTAGAAGGGTGTTACAGAAGTTCTCTGCAACCTCCAATGGCAGACCCCAAAATCCTAAATCAAACCTATGTCTACACATTCTAAACATCCTAAATATCAGTACAAACCTAACCTAATACATTTTTTGCTATTTGTAAACACCCTAATATAAATTTTAATCATAGATCTTAAAATCAAAATGCTTACCGATTGAATAGATTGGAGGACTTTTGAATGTAGTAGAGCAAGTAGATGGAGCCTTTGATGTAGCTTGGAAGTGGTTTGCAGAAAAATCTCTTTGGGGTTGAGTTTGGAAGAAGATTAGGGTAAATGAATTGGGGGAGGGGGGCTGTTTTGCTTAATCTGCAAAATGCGCAGTATTTCGGAAATGAACTTCCAAAATGCTGTTTTCGGAAATGAACTTCCGAAATAAGACAATTTTTTTTTAAAAAAAAGGCGCTTTCGGAGGCTTTCGGAGATGCATCTCCGAAAACACTTTTTTCTTGCATTTCGGAAATACATTTCCGAAATCCGGGGTAGTTTGAGTTTTTCACCAAAGATGAACTAGAAGGTTGGGACTCAAAGAAATTTTCTAAAATTTCTAAAAAAAGATAAATTTTCAAAATAACAAAAAGTAAATAAGAAAATATCTACTCGATAAGTCAATAGTAGCAAGGATGAGAAAAGTTAAAAATGTTGATAACTCATAGCCTTTTCTTTTTCAGTGCTTTGAAAAAGAAATATAAACACTTGTAATTATATAATATTGAAAACAAACCAAAATGTGTAAGCAAAGCAAAGTAGGAAATTGAATTTCTTCTTCATTTCACATACAAACATACACACTCTTTTAATAAAATCCATGAAACAAACGTTCATATAGAAGCAGGGCCGGCCCAAACAATTCTGAGGCCCCGTACGAATTTTAAAATAGAAGAATAAAAATATTTTTCTTAAAATCAAAATTATCCTTTTTAAATTTTTTAATTAATATACTATCGGAAAATAAGTGAAATTTTAATTATTATACTTGCTTTTTGATAAGAGATCGAGAAAAATAAGTGAAATATAACATCGTTATTCATTTTATTGTTTTTCATATTCTCTAGATGTGGAATTATTATTATTCATTTGTAGTCTAATAGTGTTCAATTTATCTAATTTTCAGATAGTTTTCTATTATATATATATATATATATATATATATATATATATATATATATATATATATATATATATATATATATATATATATATATATATTATAATTATTAATAATAATAATAATTGCCAATAAAAAAAATTAATTAAATTAAGACTCAGATTAAAATTTTGTTCATTATAATTCAATTAAACTAGCTTGTTGTTATTATGTAGTTTTTAACTTATCATATGTCAATTAAAATGAAATCAAAATTTTTATTCTACAGTGTTATGAGTATGATGATAAATATAATGTAATATTTAAAAATCCATTCTTTTTCTACCCAAATCATATACTAGTAGTAACTAGTAGCAATAGTATATAGATATATTTGTCTCACATATCCACGTTGAAAAACATCAAAGAGATGAGTTTCAATATTATAATATATGTAGTGTAAATCAAGTTTTAAACATTATAGCATTGATTAAGCAATGTAAAGGTTTTTAGAGGCCCCATAGAATATGAGGCCCTGTGCTGTTGCTCATGTTGCACAGCTACAGGGCCGGCCCTGTATAGAAGTTGAAAAAAAGTCAATTTGTTTGTTTTAAATTTAGAGAATTATTTCTCAAATATAATCTATTTCTAAAAATAAAATAACTTTCACAATCTTGCATTTTGATTCACACGATTATTGGTGGATATAAATAATTTTAATGAAGGGTAGAAATAAATTTTAAATAACAATTCATTTATACTAATAATTCTAATAATGAGATAAATATTAAACAAATATTTTCTAAAACATATTTAGAGTTAATATTTTCATTCTCCACAAAAACTTATTTTAAAATTACTTTTTGAAGAATAACGAGATATTTTTTGAAGAAAAAATATTCTAACAAACAAACTCTTAATTATTTTGTAAAGCACTAGCTTTAGGTTGTTGCTAAATTCCTTGTCTATCAATATTTTAGTATGAACATTGAAAATCTTGAATATGCTAAAGAAACTTTTAGGTGCAAACATAGGGTTTACATCTTTAATATAGTAATATAATTTATTAAAAATATATTAAATTTTTAAATTGATTAAATTCGTTTTATAAACAGCTATTATATATATATATATATATATATATATATATATATATATATATATATATATATATATATATATATATATATATATATAGGGCATATCATATGAGAATGACATATTTATATGAGAATATGAGAATGAATCTGAACCATTGGATTTTAAAATAAATGGTGGAGATTATGGATGAATCTTTTTTTCTCTCTCCTACTTCATTTATTTCAAGATGCAAGAGAGAGAAAAAAAATTCACTCATAATCTCCACCATTTATTTTAAAATCCAACGGTTCAGATTCATTCTCATATAAATATGTCATTCTCATATGATATGCCCTATATATATATATATATATATATATATATATATATATATATATATATATATATATATATATATATATATATATATATATATATATGACTTTAAGTAACCCTATTCCCTAGTAAGACACCTGTTATTTAAAAACCAATGTATTCTTAAATATTACACGTGTTCATTTGATTCATTGTTATAGATTACTCCACTCAGCACTCACATGTTGACAAAGATAAATTCCAAATCAACAAGATTTTCTTGTGTGATGTAATCAGAACACTTTGCTTATTTACTTTAAGTTTTGCAAATGTAAATTTACTAATTTCAAAAATAATAGTACTTCTTTAAAGGATGTGCTGCTTACCTTTAGTACTTTTTTAACTGTTGGCTAAGTGTGGACATATGGAACCTTTATTCTTTGAATTTTCTGTACAATTTTGTTGGGTTGTTGGGGGGTAGTGCGACCAATTAATTATGTGTATGGCTTGGGAGTGGATTAATTTTATAATTAGCGGATGTGCATATAATTCAGATGCGTTGTATAAGTTTCTGGATACGAATTGGTGTGAACAGTTTATTAAATAATAATTTTTAGAAGTTGGGAATAGCTTCGTCGAGGTCCTAACCGGTTACGAAAAATAGCATAATCGGTTACAGCAAGTGTTTTCAACTTCTGAGTTTTTGTTTGAGTAGGTGTAATCGATTACGGCTTTTAGTGTAGCCGGTTACGAGCTCAAGTCTGGACATTTTAGCTTATTTCTTTAAGTTGTTTTGTATTTCACTTGTTTTTGTAAGTTTGTATAAATATCCCTAAATTGTAACATTTGTTGTTAATGTCATTTTCACCCATCATCTCAATTACTCTTTCTCTCTATTATTTTCTAAGATCATCTTCTACAATTACCATATTTTCTCCATTGATTCACCAAATACTGTGTGTATGTTCCAACATTTGGCATCAAGAGCCTTGGTTATGATCCTTAATCCGCTGCAAAGATGACTATCATCTCCAATGATCGAGTTCCCACCAATCTTCTAACCCTTGATTCGAAGAACTATGATAAATAGTGCAAACAAATGAAGGTGTTGTTTGGCTATCAATATGTTCTTGAAGTGGTTAACAATAGAGTTACTCCAGAAGCTATAGATGCTCAAACGGTTACACACAAGGAAGAAAAGAAAAACAATTACAAGGCACTCTTCTTGATCCACTCTTGTGTTGATGGTGACAACTTTGAAAAAGTTTGCGATTGTGATTCGGCGAAACAAGTTTGGGAGATCTTGAAGAAAACTTCTGAAGGAGCTGATAAAGCAAAGGTGGCAAGGTTACCAACTCATAACTAACAGTTCAAATTGGTTGAAACAGAAGAGAATGAGACAATCGACGAATATGTAACGCACAATACGCGTTTGGTCAATAAAATTAAGTCTTACGGAGAAACCGTTGTGGAGCAGAATATTGTGTCGAAGATCTTGCGTTCTTTCGACATTGAGAGATGAGGAGCTTCAAAGCTTGCTTGAGGCTCATGAACAAAGGATGGAAGAACGAGGAAACGATAAAGCCAAAGCGGAGATTGCATTGCAAGCACATTTTAATGAGAAGAGTAAAAGATCGAAAGGAAAATGGACTTCGAAAGAGAATTCAAATTTCTAGAACTTTGGTGGAAAAGATTCACAAAATTCAAAAATTTTGATGAAGGAAAGAGGTGAGACCAGCTCCAAAGGTAGTGGTCAAGGCAACAACATCAAGAAAATTGACAAGAGTCACGTGAAGTGTTACAATTGTCATAGACATGGTCATTTCGCAAGAGATTATATCGTGAAACCAAGGGAAAATCAAAGCGATGAGGCTAAGGTTGCTCGATAGAAGGTGGATGATGATAACACGTTTCTGGTGATGATCACAGAGGAGATACGACCCAAAATCCGCAATTACCGTCCCTCACCACATTGACGATCCGATCGATGTATTTAAATGGACACTCGTATTTAAATGGACACTTCGTGCTATCCAACATGTAACAATGGATTTTAAATGGACACTCGCATTTTCTAGTACCCGTATCGTCTCTTTTAAAATTGTTTAGAGGAGGATGGTATTTCCCGCTTCTTTCGCACAATATTGTTACAAACGGGTTTCTTCTTGCCGTACCATTATCCGATCTTCCTATCACCACACCAAAACCAAGACTAGTTGTGTTCCTACGAATCCATGTTAGCATGCTTTCACGATCATCAAAGTCTTGCTTGCTACGAAAGTCACCTCCGACATCTACCACATTTACGACTACCCCATAGATACTCGTAGCTACATCGACTAAAGTAGCTAATTCTCTTGAAATATTATTGGGGTGCACACTACTTATTTTGACAAAATTACACAGAATTATAAAATGCTAGAAAAAACTGCTGGGACTATTTCGTAGATGCATCTACGGAAGTGTTCATCTTCAACACGTTCTGTAGATGGATCTACGGAAGCGACACAACTTTTTTGCAGAAATATTCATTGGCAATGTGAAGAATGTAGTGGTTGAAAATGATTATTTACCTGAAATCCAGACTCTTATTGCTCCCTTTGTTTCGTGGCACCAAAAAGTTTGAGTGTTAGAGTGAAATAAGTTATTGATGATGTAGAGGTTTTAGGGTGTGGAGTATGATGAGTTTGGAGAAATGAAACAATGGGGGAGTGATCATGCTGGTTCAAAATATATCAGACTCTTTCGTAGATGCATCTACGGAACAATGTGGCGCTAAGCTGTTCCGTAGATGCATCTACGGAAGCCTCCCTTAAGATATTTTAATGTGTATTTTTTATCTAATATACACTATTTTAATACCTTTCCGTAGATGCATCTACGGGAGGAATCAAATTTTTTCAAAAATTGGGGTGCTTCCGGATGTGGATCTACGGAAGTTGGGGGCAAAAATGGAATTTTGCGTGGTGTGTAAGATAACCATGGAGTGGGTTGAGAAACTTTCTTAAATTATTAGATCAAATAATATCTTATTTGTTTTTATTTTTTGTTATGCACCTCCACTTTACTAATTGAGTTGAACATTTACTACTATTCATCAACTTATTTTGTTCATTTTTTGAAATTGGCTTCGAAAATAAAACCTCATTTTCATTTCGAGCATCGTCGTCATTGGACATCATCATACTAATAGGTTGAATGAGTTGCATGGCGTTTGAATGTCTGTTGGAAGCACCAACGTGTTGAAAGCGTAGTCCCAATTTGTTCGAGATCTACATATTTTTCCTTCAATTTATGAAGCTAATTAATTTGGACTTGAATTTTTTTAAGCTTTCATAGTTGTGATGAGTTGTTTTTTGTTTCAAAGGTGTTGAATCTGTTGAGAGATTTTAGGTTTTTTGTCTTACATTATTCCCTTCCATTTCAACTCAGGGCAACCATGACACCTTCAAGGAAGGACAAAGGAAAGGGAAAAGATATTGACGACTCAACTGGTCCTAAACCTGACAGGCCCAACAACTTGGATTTGGGAAGGTTGGTCCATACTCCTCAACACAAAATTGGTTTCATGCTTTCGGTTAGAAACTGTTCATTGAGTGCTCCAAAGTATGGAAATCTCTCAACCTTTCCTGCTTCAAGCTTTGATTTCTCTGAGTTACTACATTATCACTGGTTAGAACTTTGAGGTATTCATTTCTGATTTTGTTCCTTACTATCGTGATTTGGTACGAACTTTTTATTGCAATTTGTCAATTGGAAATGGCTGTATTTAGAAAATTTTATGACACAAGATTTTCCGACATCCGTTTAGAAATTTCCAACCTTAAGACAAACCAAACCCAAGAAGATGTTACTGACGAAGAGTTGGAGGAATAAAGTGATTGAAGTTTCTTTCAATATGCCTTTTCTATGTTAAGACTTATGTTTTTGCTTTGCCGTATGTTTGTTTATGTTCTATCTCGAACCTATGGATATTTCGCTTCAGTTTTGATTATGGTTTGTAACATTAAGACATGTTTAATTCTGTTTTCATTTATGTTTAACGTATGTTATAAGTATGATTTTCAATATTGCTTTATATATCACTCTTTACTTCTTTTCCCTTCTTTTTTGATCATGACAAACAGGCAGAATAATATGTTATAGTGTAAGGATACAAACTTATGCAGGAGCACAACTTGCATAAATACACCATTAATCAACTAAAGGAAGAGATATCAAAGTAAGTGGGAGTTTTGTTTGTCAAAACACCAACTTTAACGCAATTTAACAAACAATTATTGTCATCGTCATAAAGGGGGAGATTGTGAAGACAAGCTTCCAACATTATTTTATGTTTTGATGAAGACAAAGAATTTAGCTCAACATGCATTATCTAAAGAAGGATAAAGCTCAAAGTCTCAATATATCGCTTATATCAAAACTTGGTACTTTATAAATTTAAAAACTTTGGAAACTTAGAATAAAATTTCTTTTATCGTATCTAATCATCCATGCATGTCTTGAAATGATTTGGATTGAATCTATATGTTACAAGCTACATATTTTTGCATTTTCAAACAGCACTAACCGGTTACACAAAACCTGTAACTGGTTATAGTTTAGAATTTTTGGTTTTATGTTTGAAAAGCTACTGTGGTAACTGGTAACCTAAAGCCTGTAATCGGTTACAACCACAAAAATGTCAAATTTTTTTAAACATCTACAACTACAACCTATTATACCGATATGGTAACCGGTTACCACTGCACCGGTAGCACTTTTTCACTATCTTTTTTAAACCAATGATTTCTAATTCTTGCTCATGAATCATAGCAATGCTTCATGACATTGTACAATTTCTAAAAAGTACATATAAAATATAAATAGATGTGAATTAACATTTTCAAATTTATCTCTTCCAAATAATTCAAACTAAAATATTTCTCATTTTTAACTAAGTGCCTTAAGCCATAAACTTTGTGAAACTTCTTCATAGTTTTTAGCAACATCAGTAAGGGAAGAATAATTCTTCATAATTGATTCAAGTGCAAACTTCATAACTTACTCAAATTCTGTTTTGATCACAAGTGTTTAGAAGTTATTGTATTGTATTAAAAGGTAGTGTTCTTTCTATTCAAAGTGTATAATCAGAAGGTGGCGCGCCTTTGTGATGGTGTTATATAATTAAGAGAGTCTGATGGATCGACTGTAACATATCTAACATAATAAAATCTCTCACAAGGTGTGAAGATATTGGAGCACCCTTATTTGGAAAGGAAAATCAGGATATATCTTGGATTTATTTATTTTTGAGCTTTAATTTTCTGCACGTTAACTCTTAAACCAGTTCCGAAAAAATAAGAATAACACCACTGACAATCATAAACGAGAAAAAAATTCAAAAATACCAGATAGTCTACTTCACCTCTCTTAGACCACTTGTCATACTTACAGAAATAAGGGTTAATTAATAGTCATATTTTATCTGGGGAAGACAACCATACTCAGTCTACTCAAGTACATGAAAAGTTGTGTCGCGTTACTCCATACCTTTTAGGGTATGTTTGGATTGTTGGTATGTGATAGAATGGAATGGAGTGCAATGGTAACTAATGAGGTTCTATTATATATATATATATATATATATATATATATATATATATATATATATATATATATATATATATATATATATATATATATATATATATATATATATATATATATATATATATATATATATATATATATATATATATATATATATTTCATTCCGCTCTGTTACGTTTCATTCCGCTCAATTCTGTTACGTTCCATTATGCTCCACTCCGTTATGTTCCATTCCACCCCGTTAAGGTCACGTGTAAAGGAAAAATAGCGAAAAACATTTCAATAATGAGATTATATTTAATGCTGACATTCCCCACCATGCTTTGGCAAAACCAAAGCAGCGCATGCCATCCGACACCTGGACAAACATCCTCAAAGGAATAACACGCTTAGTGGAAGACTCCCCTAACATCGAATATGCCCGACGAGTCTTGGGGGCAACTGTTCCTTGTCAAGCAAAGCTTACAGACCCACTACTCCATTCCAGCTAAAAGCCCAATAACACAAGGCACATTATCAAACCTGTCCCGTCAGACCCAATGTATAAATACCTACATAGAAGGTTTCAAGTACACAATCTCTAATGTCCACTTTCACTACCACTATCTTGAATTCTAAACTGACTTGGGTGTTAATGTACTAACCAAGTGAGAGTATTTCATAATGAGAGATAAGAGGAATAAATATTAACCATTGGATTTATCGAGAGAGAATGGTAATACATTAATGTGGCTATTAATTTCTCTCTCTTGATGAATTCAATGGTTGACATTTGTTCTTCTCATCTCTCATTATAAAATACTCTCACTTGATATGCTCCATATATACATATATATAGATGACGTATCAAATGAGAACTTTGGTTATTATGAGAACTGTGAACTTTTAATAATAACCATATTTAAAATCAATGCCTCAGATTTTACTCAAATTTTAAGAGACAATAGTTAATAGATAGATTATGGTTTAAATACATATCACATAAATGCATATATGAACATTGATTTTAAATCGTATGGTTGTTATTAAAAGTTCTCAATTCTCATAATAATCAAAGTTCTCATTTGATACGTCTCATATATAATACTCATGCCCCTTGCATTCAGATAATACTCCCTATCCATTATGCTAGGTTTTCTTTCTGTTTATACCATTGCAACAATAATATATATTACATATGTACTTCATTATTTAATTTAGTTGAAACTTCAACTATTAATGATTAACTAGTTTATTAAGATTAAATAATCATTAAATATAGTTGAAACTTTAAATAATTTATTTTAAAATAGTTAATAGTTGAAATATTTAATAAAAAAATTATTTTAAAAACTAAATAATTAAAATATTAATATTTGAAATATTAAATAGTTAAAATATTTAATAAAAAAATATTTGTTAAAATAAATAGTTAAAATATTAATAGTTCAAATATTGAATAGTTGAAATAATATAAAATAATTATTTAATACTTGATAAACTATTTAACCAATAATAATTAAAATATTAAGTATTTAATTAAATCTTAAATGTTGAAATATTAATAAATTATTAAAGAGTTTAATTGTTATACACTGTCAATGTAAAACTTTTTACACTATCAATGCATTACAACCACTCAATAATATTACTTTTAAACTTATTTAGATAAAAGTCAAACACTTCCAACAAATTAATGGTTGTGATTCATTGGCCGTGTAAAACAAATTTACACCGTCATTGTATTTCAATTAAGTTCATAATTAAATATTGATATTTGAAATATTAAATAGATGAAATATTAAATAGTTGAAATATTTAACAGATTAAATATTTAATAAACTAAATAGTCGAAATATTTAATGAACAAAATATTTAATAAACTACATAATTGAAATATTAATAGTTAAAATATTAATAGTAGAAATTTTACATAGTTGAAATATTAATAAATACATATTTACTATACAAAGTTGTAATATTTAATAAAATATTAAATAATATTATTATCATTTAAAAATATTAATAAATTTAAAATATATTATGAAATGATTATTAAATAGTATGAAATAATATGAAATAAAATTAGTTTGTTAAATAATCTTCAAATATTTAGTTTATTAAATATTTCAACTATTTAATGTTTCAACCATAAATTAATTATTTAGTTTATTAAATAGTTTATTTAAATTATTTAAACAAATACTAATATTAATAGTCTATTTTAACTATTTAATGTTTCAATTATAAGTATATTATTTATTTTATTAAATAATTTATTTCAACTATTTAAATAAATATTACCTTGTCCCAAAATAAATGTCACATTTGGGAAAAAATTTGTCACAAAATACTTGTCAATTTACATTACCAATGCAAATTTATATTTAATTTGTCTCGCTTAATATTAATGTTATTTCGAATACACCAATAGTTAGTCAGGATAATTTAGTAAAGTTACCATTCTCTCTCTTTCATTTATTACTGTTTCTTAATCTGTGTGAAGTGGACCATTGAGACAAATAATTTTGGACGGAGGGAGTAATAGTAATACTGAAACATATATGTAGTATATATTTTTGTTGCAATGTTTTAATCAGAATGAATGTTTGGCATAGTGGATGGAGATTACTATATGAATGCAAGGGACATGGATTCAATCTTAGTTGGAACGAAACTTGGGACCAAAATAAAAAACTTATCACAAAATTTAACAATTTATATCTCGATGTATTTTTAACGGAAGTTGATTTACAGGCCTAAAAATAGTAAAATTTACTTTCCTTGTGTGTGACACATCTTTGGTGGATAATACCAAACGCTAAATTTTAAAAGTTGTAAACTCACTTTTCACTCTCAATATGACACATCTATGGCGGATAATCCAAAACACTAAATCCTAAGTAAGAGTTGACTTAGCAATATTAAAGCGGCTTCGTGTGAGAGCTCTATTAACGGAAGAAATTCGAATTCTATTTGGTGGGCGGACATCCTTTCATTGGGCAAATCTTATGTGGAGGATCTTTTCATGGACAATTGCAAGTTTGTTTTAGGTGATGGTTATAATATATCCTTTTGGCACTCAAAGTGGCTAGAGTCAAGGAGCTTGAGGGAGTTGTTTCCGATGGAGTATGCTTGTTCGAACTTGAAATACGTGTCGGTGGCGGGGATGGGAGGGTGGAGAACGAACGGATGGGTGTGGGACAGGTTTGGTTTGGACGTGGCTGGGAGTGTTGGGGCGGACAGCATGGTCCAGAATATTGCGGATATGTTGCAGCAGGTGCAGCCGGTTCCGGAAGTAAGGGACGGCGTCATTTGGTTGGCGGATCCGGATTACTCCTTCACGGTACGTAGTTGTTATGATTTGTTTAATTTCTACCATCTTCCGCGAGGACCGGATCTTCATCTTGTAAGAGTTTTCTCCCTCATTTGGAAATTGGAGATTCCTATTAAAATTAAGTTCTTTGGATGGAGGTGTTTGCTTGATAGGTTACCAACTAGGGACTTACTCTTGTATAGAGGAATTCCTATCTCTTCTCCTAATGTTTGTGTTTTTTGTGAGATGGAGAAGGAGTCTTTGTCCCACACAATTTTTTGTTGCCGTTTTTCTCGCTTGGTTTGGAAAGATTTGGCTTCGTGGATTGGTTTTACCGAGTTTCTTTTCGTGGATGTTTGGAGTAGTTTCGATGATTGGCATTCCTTTTGTAAAAATAGGAAAGTGAAACCGGGTAAGGAAGGAATTTTTTGGGCTGAAATATGTTGGTCTTTGTGGAAGGTGAGGAACGGTATAATTTTTCGGAATGATCCGTGGAGCGTTTCCGACATTATTTGGAACATCAAAGAGCTTACTTGGAGATGGTCCTTCATTGGGAAAATTACCCGAACCAATTACAATTTCTATGAGTTTCTCAATAATCCTTTGTTGTATTTTTCATAGGAAGTATTTGGTGAGTAATTTTCTTCGGAGTTTTTGTTTTACACTCCATCTTTTGTAATCGCGATGGTTTAGAACTTTTGGTTCTATTAATGAAATCTTGATTATAAAAAAAAAAAATTGAAACTTACCCCTACCAAAGCCCTGAATACCTTTGAATAAACTTATGATAGACTAAAGAATCCAAAACCCTACCATCCCACTTAAATACTTTATATCAAATAATATACGTGAATTTACAGTCGATAGACAAATGATTAACCGACTCAACTTCAGCTTGAGGAGAGCATAAGACATAACCCATATTTTTTTCTTAATATACAGAAGGAATATAAGGTCACGTGTTCTCAAAATCCATCATTTGAACCACGTTTTTTCTTGCTTCAAACCGTTGGTGGTAATCTCTTGACCAATTTTAATTCTCTTAAGCTTTGTTTGGGAGTTTGGAAGAAAAGAGAAGGGACTTTAAAAAAGGGAATAATTGAGTGAAAAGAATATAAATATTTAGGTGGATAGGATTTTAGAGGATTTGTTTTTATTCAAAAACCAAAATCTCCTTAACTTTGGGGAACTAAAATTTTTTATTGGAGGAGTGGTTTGAAAGATTTTGGAGGGTTTAGACAACTTGTTTAAATATATTTAATTTTGTTAGGATATTTAAAAAATTAAAAATATGTTAATAATAAGCACTTTTTTAATCATTTTATATTTTTTTTTTCAAATAATATTAAAGATTTCTCTATATTTAAAAAAAAAATCATTTTTCAAAACCCTCTCTACTCCTCTCCTCCAATTTTCCAAAAAATGTCTAAGGTAAACGGTCTTTTTCTTAAACTGAAGTTGTTGGAAACACGTATTTGACTCACGTATAGGACATGCTTTATGTCCCTTGACACTGTATCCAGTCAAATTATCATATGTAGGAAAATCATTGATTGTGCAAAATAACATGACACACATCTTAAACTTTTCACCTGAATAAGCATCATTAGCGTCAATGTTTTCCTCCCATAATAATCTTAAATCTTCAATTAATGGACTTAGATAAACATCTATGTCGTTTTCAAGTTGTTCTGGCTCCAAAACCATCATAGAAAAACATATATTTGTGCTTCATACACAACCAAGGAGGTTGGTTGTAAATTGTGAGAAGAACATACCACGAATTATGGTTAATAACCACATTGCCAAATATGTTCATCTCATCAGTATCAAGCCCAAGCCTAAGGTTTCTTGGCTCATGGCCCAAATTCAGAAAATAATGAATCAATTTTCTTCCATTGCAAAAGAACTAGCTACATGGAAAAAATTTCCATTAAATTTTGTTTCATTTGTATGCATCTAATATTCTTTGCGTCATTCGCATTAGTAAACAGTCTTTTGAACCTTGGAATTATGACCAATACCATAACACTTTGGGAGGAAGATACTTCTTACTAACATTGTCATCGTCATCACCACTATTGTCCTTCACCTTGTAGCGTGACTCACCATATTTCAGACATTGAATAACTTTTTAATACTCTTTCTTGTATAATATGAAATTATTACGACATCATGTATTTTGATATACTCCAAACCCATTTGACACAATATCTTCTTGGCCCCATAATTATGGTCTGATAAGTTGTTATCTTCTGGTAGCATTTGTTTCAGCAACTCAAGCAATTATGTGAAACTTTTATCTGTCCACCCACTTTTTTCCTTTAAATTAAACAATTTTAGCATTACAGACAATTGTGTAAAACCTGTGCACTGTTGTATAACGTTGCATCCCTCACATGAAATATCATAAATATGGGCTTTCCAAAAATAAGATTATCCAATATCATGGATCATATCTTCTAGTCGATCATCCGTATCTACATCAATTTCATGTCTTTTTGACGTCAGAGTTTATTTTTTATCTACTTCACCAGACGGCGACCATATTATATAATTTTGACAAATTCAATCACAACATAGGTGATGAAATATTTTTTCTGTGAATTCTTTTATATTCTTGCATATAACACAAGGACAATAAAAGATTCCTTTATTTTCTGGAAGATTTTGTTCAGCGTATTCAAGAAATTCAAGAACTTATTTCTCATACATTGGACCTAATCTATTAGCTTTCATCCAACTACGATCCATAATACATTATGAAATTTATAACAAAAGCTTGTAAAATCACCTAACAATACAAAAATACAACAACATAACAACAACATTCTCAATACAACAACTTACTAAATTACTTTTCAACAATATGGAAAAATAATATATACCATAATACAACAATACAACAACAACATAGTCAATAACATGTTAACAATCTCAATACAACAACATATTAAGAATGAAACAACTACAACAACAATATAAAAACAGTCTCAATCTCACTCAATCACAACAACATATATTAAACAACAACAAAAAGCTATAACTATGTCAACAAATAGTAAAAACCTAAAACTCAACATGAATGGTGAAGAAATAACTAACATACCATAACTGTGAAAAAGAGGAAGAGGTCAAGAAATGATTTTTGTGTACGCTTCTTGAAGTTTTGTCTTTCCCCGCCTTAATTCGAACTTGAAATGATGGAGTTAGGTTGGGTTCTACTATTTCTTTCTTCTATTCTTTTGCTAGGGCACTTGTGGTATGAAGGAAATAAATTAAAATGTTTATGTTATAATTTTAGATAAATATTGTTTACCACGGTTGACAAAAACAACCGTAGTGATATATTATACATATTACCATAGTTTCTCTTCACAACTTTGATGAAATTTTTTAGACATTTGTCTAAAAAATTGAACAAACGCGTCATTTACCATTTTATTAAACCTAACTCATTCTCTCTTCAACCTTCATATTCCATTCATCATGGTTAATATAGTATATTAAAAGTTTTGGTTTAAATATTAGTGTTAAGATTCACTTTATTAAGTAAACAATATGCTTGATCTTAACATTGATCTTTAAAACTTTCAAGTTATATAAAAAATGAAGAAATATATTGTACACAAAGCGTATCATAGATTATAAAAACTATGAGATTAGGAAAACTAAACTCTCTATGTGTTATTCTTAAAACTAAACTTTTTGTAAGATTGTGAAAACTAAACTATCTAAGATTGAAAAATGAACACTAAATTTCACTACAGTTGGTAGAAATGACCGTGGTAAAATTTTTTAAAATTTTAATATAAATATACAAATTAAGAGACACACCTCTTTTGTAACAAAAAAATGGAAAAATGAAGTCGCCTAAATAATAATTATTATTTTGATGGATTAAATGTCTGAGGTAGTAAGGTGTTATGAAATATATATTTGTAGTAGTGGATTTTTTTTTCAAAAAACATTAAAATTTTCTCTATATTTTTTTAAAAAAAAAAAAAAAATTTAAAAATCTTTCCTTCTCCTCTCCTCCAAACTTTAAAACAAAACCTTAAAAAACATATATAAATAATTTATTATATTCCTCAACTTTTTTAAAGAAAAAACTTAAATATGATTTCTTAGGTGTGGTGTTTACTATTTTTCAATAAAAATATGACAAGTGTATAATTTCCTTCAACACATACACATGCGTAATTTTCTCTTATTTTCACTCTCTAAACCATATTGAAATACTCTTGTCATATTTTTATTGAAAAATAGTAAAAACCACGACTAAAAAATTGTATTTAAGTTTTTTTTTTTAAAAAAATTGTTTTTACCCTACAACAACCTTATGTGGAGCTCCACCACTATACTAGAAAAGTTGAATCCACTGGAAAAGTTGAATTTCATCCCTTTGGAAAAAAAAAAGGCCCTTTCAAATTTCATAACATATTGCCATGGAATTTCCAGCTACCTTCTTTGTTCATACTTATCATTTTATTCAAAAAATTCCATAGTTCTTCCTACTATATATAGCCTCCGTGCAGTTGTAGCATGCATATCAGTTTTCCTTTTACAAATTCATATATAATATATCATTGTAGTAGTTCCAACTGATTTAAAAGATGTATTGCTTTAACACAAAAAATGTTTTAATTCTGCTTTTCATTCTCACTCTGTGGACATCTCTTGTAACTTGTAACGAGTTGTTGGAGAGACACGAGCAGTGGATGGAAGAACATGGTAAATCTTACAAAAATGCTGCTGAGAAAGAAAAACGTTTCCAAATATTTAAACAAAATTTGGAGTTCATTGAATCATTCAATGCTGCAGGAGACAGTGGTATCAACCTTAGTATTAATCAATTTGCAGACCAAACCAATGAAGAGTTTAAGGCTACTTCACTTAATGGTCAGAAGAAGCCACAAACTGATGTTGAGATGGCAGCAACAGAAAAAGAAGTGTTTAGGTATGAGAATGTAACTGATGTTCCTGCTAGCATGGATTGGAGGGAAAGAGGAGCTGTTACTCCAATCAAGGATCAACATCGTTGTGGTAAAATATTAATGTTATACTAAGTCATGCAAATATAGTGCTATAACTTTTGAGTTTGGATCACTACATGATATCCTCAATTCATTTAAATATATTTATTCTCTACAAAGTCATCATTGCAGTGACCAGTTTAATCCCAACTAAAATTTTATTCTAGGTTTTTAAAATTTGTCTTTGCATAAGTCTTATTTTCTAATGATTTTTTTAGAAGTTACATGCTCTGATTTGTTCCAAAATTTCAAAATATAAATTATATAGTATATATAATGGATCATATCGTGTGCTAATACGACGTTGTTATTATTTTTAGGTAGTTGTTGGGCATTTGCAACCGTGGCTGCAACAGAAGGTATTAACCAAATAACTACAGGAAGATTAGTGTCACTCTCAGAACAAGAACTAGTAGATTGTGTTAGAACTAATAGAACTTATGGATGTAACGGTGGTTATGCAGAAGATGCATATGAATTCATTGTTAAAAAAGGAGGAATAGCAAATGAAGAAAAATACCGTTATAAAAGAGTTGATGGAAAATGCAATATTAAGAAAAGTTCCTACACTGTTGCAAAAATTAAGGGTTATGAGACAGTTCCTGCTAATAATGAAAAAGCACTATTAAAAGCAGTGGCAAATCAACCTGTAGCAGTTTATATTGCATCAGGAAAACGTGCTTTCCAATTTTACTCAAGTGGAATTTTGGGAGAAGAATGTGGAATTGATTTAGACCATACAACTACAATTGTTGGTTATGGTACTAATGATGATGGTGTGAAATATTGGTTAGTGAAAAATTCATGGGGCACTAAATGGGGTGAGAAAGGATATGCCAAGTTTAAAAGAGACATACATGCTAAGGAAGGTGTATGTGGACTTGCCATGGTTCCTACCTATCCAATAGCATAAGACTGGACTTAATACTTTTCCTTTACTTAGTACTTTTATCTATGAGCTAGCTATAGTTCATGAAAAAAGTTTTCCTATCCTAGTTGAATAAATTGTCTGTGTGTGAACTTTTGACCTAATGAGTATTTGAATAAGTTGATAGGGGTATGTGTCCTATGTTATTTTTCACTTTATTTAGTTGTTGTGGTTTAATATTTAATGATATATGAATCGAGTTTGTTTCCTTTACAAAAATTTAAAAGAGAAAATAAGTTCATTGACATTGCTTATTTAATCTCCAATTTAGTGCATTTATAACTAACAATTTATTGTTCAATGGTATGTTTGGTAGCTAACAAAAAAGTTAACAAAAAAGTTAAGATAGTAAAAGAAGGGTATAAAAAACGGTTAAAAGATAAGAAATAATGTGGATTGATGGTATTTAAATTAAAAGAAATGAAAGACAAAAAAGTATATTTAATTCTTTGAAAGATAATAATATTTTTGTGTTAAAAGTTTATTTATTTTTTAATTACACTAAGAGTGTGTTTTATTCTTAAAAAAATAAGGGACCCGACAATACAACTATAGTTGTCTTGCGTTTAATTTAAAATTTGTTAACGGGACATGACAAAAATCACGAATAGGGACTAGACAAAAACTCAAATTTGTTTCTTACTAAACTACATAATAACTTTTTATCCCTAGTATAAAGTTATTTAAAATACGGAAATACTTTTTAATTTTCTACTAAAAATATTCTCTCTCATATATATATATATATATATATAAAAGGAGGGTTATATTGACTCCAAGAGTAAGTTATAATAACTTACTCCACATCTTGACCATTAATTCTTTTCAATCTAATGCTTAAAAATAATAAGTCATTAAATGTGGAAAGAGAAAACTATTCCTTATTATTTTAAACCATTAGATTGAAAATAATTAATGGTCAAGATGTGGAGTAAGTTATTATAACTTACTCTTGGAGTCAATATAACCCTCCTCTATATATATATATAGGGCATATCATATGAGAATGACATATTTATATGAGAATGTGAGAATAAATCTGAACCATTGGATTTTAAAATAAATGGTGGAGATTATGGGTGAATCTTTTTTTCTCTCTCCTACATTTTGAAATAAATGATGTAATAGAGAGAAAAAAAAAAGATTCACTCATAATTTCTACCATTTATTTTAAAATCCAATGGTTCAGATTCATTCTCACATTCTCATATAAATATGTCATTCTCATATGATATGCCCTATATATATATATATATATATATATATATATATATATATATATATATATATATATATATATTATATATATATATATATATATATATATATATATATATATATATATATATATATATATAAAGGGTATTTTAGTAAATGTTATTTTATTTTACTTACATGTTTATTGTCCATCAAACAAAAAACATAATGGAAATATTTTATTTTACTTACATATTTTATGCGTCCAGATTGTCCATAGTGATGACATCTCCAGTCAAGGAATTTTACTGTGGTGCGACTAGTGCTCCTCTTGTCACAATGTTGAGACATTTGGTTTGACATTGTTGATACCCCCTTATGGTGACTGAAATTTGGAGCATCTTCCTTTTTCTCATTGAATCCTAGACCATTCATGTTTCCACCCATTCTTCTCTTTTAAAGAATTTCATCTAGCACCTCAGACCCATTATTCAGCATTCTGAAATATTTGTGGACCCTGCCAAGTTCAGACTTCAGGGAGCTCACTTCATCTTCCAGTCCAGTGATATTCTTCAAATGCTCTTCCTTTTATGTATTCAGCTGATGTATTTCAGCACTTCTAAGGCATAGTTCTATGTATGATGTTTCTAACTTATCATAGATTAGTCCATCATCACTGGAGTCCTCATTGGATAAGCACACATTTGTTAAAACCTTCACATACTTGGAAAATTCTTCTTCAAGATCACTTTCAGAGTCCTCTTCGGACCAAGTTGCAGATAGGCTCTTCTTTTTTCTTTTGAGCTATGTAGGGCATTCAGCTATGATGTGGCCAAATCCTTCACATTCATGATACTGTATTTCCTTCCCCTGAGTAAATTGTTCTTCAGCTCTTCTTCTTCCAAACTCATTTGACTTCTAGATGTCATATGAGGTGTCCCTGACATTTGATCTTGGATTTCTGCCCATCTGCTTCATCACCCTATTGAATTGTTTTCCAAGAAGAGCTATAGCATTGGATATTCTACGCGTCTCTTAACAACGCAGACGGTTGGATTGATCCAAATACCCTCATTATGATCATTTCTAGTACAAGATTCGTTCTCATTTTGATCGTTTCTTGTACAAGATTCAATGCCAACACCAATATCACCTTGAACTCCAATGTTTTCATCAACTATTTTGTTTGATAAAAGCACTATAGACCATTTCGTACTTGTCGGATCATTGACATAGAACACTTGTTTAGCTTGAGAGGCTAGAATGAAAGGCTCATCTTTGTACCCCACCCTGTTGAGATCCACTTGCAAAAATCCTGACTTATCCATTCGTATGCCATTATTATTTTCAACCCACTTGCAACCAAATACAGGAATTTGAAACTTTGCGTAATCAAACACCAAAATGCGCTCGATAACCCCAAAATATGACAAATTTGCAAATTTCGGATTTAAGTCATTCGCACTTGATATGTGCATTGCTTCAGCTACCAAGGTAACACCACTATTTTGCATAGTACTTTTATCATCCTGTTCTTTGGTATAAAATGTGTATCCATTAATTGCGTATGCGCTATAAGAAAACACAATTATACTTGGACCATAGGCTAAACATCTCAACCTTTCTGTTACTAAAGCATGATCTGAACGATACTTTGAATAAATATGTTCCCTAAACCACGGTATGAAACTTCGATTGTGCTCTCGTACTATCCAATTCTCATTTCTATTCGGATTTAAATCTCGGAGAACAACCTTGTGCATTTCAACATACGGCTCAACCTCAATCTCATTGTGCAGAACATACAAGTGCGCTTGATCCCGTTCGACCATTGATACTGTCACAACTTTATTTCCAATTAGCCTTTTTCCTTCTTTTTTTTCGACAATATGAGATTTGGGGAGTCCAATTGATTGAACATTTGACAGATATTCAGTACAAAACTCAACTGCTTCTTCAACAACGTATCGTTTGGCAATACAACCCTTCGGTCGACTTCTGTTTTTCAAGTACCCTTTTAATATTTTCATACAACGTTCAGCAGGGTACATCCATCTCATATAAGCTGGTCCGCATAATTGTGTCTCTTTCACAAGATGAACGACTAGATGAACCATTATGTCAAAAAACGAGGGAGGAAAATACATTTCAAGATCACATAAAGTAACAACTATCTCTTTTTGCAATGTTGGTAAGATCGTGGGATCGGTCACCTTACTGCAAATTGACCTGAAGAAAAAACACAGTTTAGTTATTGCGCTTCTTACTTTTTCTGGCAGAATAGAACGTATACCTATTGGTAAAAAATGTTCCATTATAACATGGCAATCATGCGTCTTCAAACTCTTTAACTTGAGGTCTTTCATGGACACAAGTCTTCTAATATCTGAAGAGTAGCCTTCTGGAACTTTAACTTCACTGAGGAACTTACACGGTGTTTTCATCTCCTTTCTAGATAGAGTGTAAACAGCAGGTGGCAGATATGTTCGTCTTCCTTTCGTCACGGGTCCCAATTCAGTTCTCATTCCCATGTTTACCATGTCCTTCCTTATGTTAAGGCCATCCTTAGACTTTCCTTGTATATTGAGTAACGTACCTATAACGTTGTCAAATACATTTTTTTCAATATGCATAACATCCAGTAAATGTCTTATGCACAACGACTTCCAATATGGAAGTTAAAAAAAATTGACTTCTTCTTCCACCCACCCTTGACAAGTGAATGTGCAAAAGGCTTGCCAAACTGAGTGCTCACATCTTTCACCTTTTCAAAAATTTGATCACCTGACAAAAAAGGCGGGGCTGTACGATGTTCGGCCTTTCCATTGAATGCTTTTCTCCACCCACGGTAGTGATGATTAGAATTTAAGAATCTACGATGGCCGAGAAAGACATTCTTCTGACAAAGATCCAATCGTGTCGTATCGGTTTCATCTTCACAAACAGGACACACTTTTTGACCTTTATTGTTGTACCCGGATAGATTTCCGTATGCTGGAAAATCATTAATTGTTCCAAACAACATCGCCCTCAAGTTGAAACTTTCTTTCCTATACCCATCGTAAACCTCCACACTGTTCTCCCACAAAAACTTTAAATCTTCGATTAAGGGTGCCAAGTATACGTCTATGTCATTCCCTGGTTGTTTAAGCCCAGAAATTAGCATAGATAACATCATGTACTTACGCTTCATACATAGCCACGGAGGTAGGTTATAAATCATAAGAATCACAGGCCATGTGCTATGCGAGATACTTTGAATACCATGCGGGTTCATTCCATCAGTAGACAATGACAAGTGAAGGTTTCTTGCTTCTTTTCCAAATTCAGGATAATCAGTATCAACTTTCATCCACTGTGGTGAGTCTGCCGGATGTCGCAACTTTCTATCAATAATTATTTCATCTGCATGCCAAGTCAAGTGTCTTGAATTGGTTTCACTACGATACATGCGTCTAAATCTCGGAATTATAGGAAAATACCATAAGACTTTGGCCGGAGACAACTTTTTCTTATATCGAGGGGCACCGCATTTAGGACAATCATTCAACGCTGCATACTCGTTTCGAAACAAAACGCAATCGTTTGGACATGCATGTATCTTATCATAGCTCATGCCAATATAGGACAACATCTTTTTGGCCTCATACGTTCGATTGGGAAGAACATTATCATCTGGTAGCATATCTTTCATAAGGGCTAATAACTCTGTGAAACTTTTATCCGACCATCCATTGTCCGCCTTTAAGTTGTACAACTTTAACACCGCAGACAATCTTGTGAATTTTGTACAACCATCATACAACGGTTTCTCTGCATCGCTTACCAACCTCTCGAACATTTTGGGACAATCCTCAAGATCTTCTTCAAGCGCTTCTGCATAATCATATGTGTCTGTGCAATCGTTGTTTGAAGCATACTTCGTATTACACCTCGACTCAACATTCCCGTTACTTTTCGCACCATGCATTGTCCAACATGTATAACTTCTATCAATTCCAAACCGTAGTAAATGCGATGCCAACTTATTCCCGTCAACCTTATCCCCATAACAGCAACCCAAGCAAGGACAAGGCATTCGAATCGGGTCTTCGGAGTGCGCAACCGCAAACTTAACGAATTCCCATACTCCTTTCTCGTACTCTTTCGACAATCGGTTTGAATTCATCCATGTTTTATCCATGTCTTAATTAAGCTAAACAAATGCTTTTGCTTCTTGGTTTCTCTATCAGGTACTAAGGAATTCTGTCAAGACAAGAAATAGCTATCATCATTATGTCTTGATCAGAATACCTAATGAGATCCTATAAAGTGTGAATAATAGAAATAAATCTTGTCAAACCACTCAAGTCTTGAAATAGAATGTTATGCAACTATAGTACAAAAATATACTACAGTGAATAAGCAACACTTAAGCAATACCTAATGAAATCCTATAGCTTTCATATTGGTTAAGTTGGTAGTTAGCTAAAGATAGGAAGTTACAGTTGTCTCGATTGTTTGAGGCTCTAAAAGAAGACAGTACCTTATTTCAGCCTACCCCCGATTTCTTAAAGAAGACATTACCTTATTTCAAGGTAATATAAGTCCACAAACCAAAAAACTGGTTGAGAGACACTAAATTGAAATTAAATAGAACCATAAACAATAAACTATAAGCAGAAAACAACAAACTATAAGCAAGAAGAAAGGGCTAGTAACCTGAGTTGGACTTGATGTGGGAGACGGGTAGGTTTGAATCGGCGTTGTACAAGTAGAAACTAGAGGCTTCAAAACGCAGAGAATGAGCGATGTATGTCGAACTAGGCCAGGAAATGCTGCTAATTCAAAGGAAAGAAAACTTTTATTATAAAAACGAGCCATCATAGCAGTTTATTCAATGCACAACTAATTACTTTGGCAAGAGAGAACAATTAATTACCTGTATAGAAGTAAGCAACTTCTAGACCCACACAATGTAAGATTATTGAAAACTATCAAACTTCCACTCTTCACAAGTAACCCCTATAGCAAATTCACAAAGTTAGTAAGTTCATCACTTAACGACTAACAAAATTGACATCAAGAATCATAACAACATTGTAAAAAATCAGCATTATGTACATGGTGCTAAACATATTTAAAATCAAGTAAACACATGAATAATGATGTCAATATAACCATGAATAATTAATATTCATGGATTTCAATCTATAATCTTCATCATCTTTAGGTTTGAATCTAATGAGAATATACAAAAAATAAAAAATAATGAGACAAAAGAAACAATGAGAATATACAAAAAATAAAGTCAACACATATGAGCCAAACAATACAACAAAATCAAAGAAATGAGCAAAAATTCAAAGTTATCGGAAACGAACCAAACTCATATAGTCACATCCAAATGTCCCACATTGAACTCAAAAATAATATTGGTTTTTATCGAATTTCGACTGAAGCGAGACTTTTAAGCCGATTAACAAAACAGTAGCAAAAATCGAAAATAAAGTGCACGAAATGGAAAACTGAGCATAACATTAGATTCAAAAGCATCGTTCTACCCGAAAACACTAATCATATGCATTAAAACTCACAACGGTCAAAGAGTTATGACATTTTTTCGTAAAGTCGGCGTATCGCACCAAACTTGCAAATTGAGAAGGAAAGGAACGAACAAGCATAAGGCAATAAACTTCCAGAAATCAAGAGCCACAATTAACATCCAACAACTCAAGTTCCAAATTACATCAACAATTGAATCCCAACTCAAAATGCACAATGATTTTCTCTAGTTTCTACACTTTCTATGAGTCAAAATAATAATGAAATGCATCAACAACTACCTATAAAAAAACTGCATTATTTGTGTTCAAAACAATCTCAACCACCTTCACAAAGCATGTTATATCCAACTCTAATGATCAATCCTTCACACAAGGCAATTCTAAACAATTTCTAGCAAGTAAAAAAAATGGAAACACGACACAACTCATGCTCAAGAATCTAGTTTATCTGACAACAATTATCAACAAGATTCAAATCAAGAACTCTCACCATATTCAAATTCAAATTCACAAACCAACCATAACACTAACTCCATTGAAAATTCAGCAACACCACCTTCATTAACAACTCTATCATTATCAACTTTCAACAATACAACATCATCAATCCAATTAAAACTTCGAGCACTATTATCATTCATATTTGCAACCAGAGACAAGCAATTTCATCATCACTAAATGAACATCATCAATAAATAGTGACAACATCAATGCCAACAATTCACAATAAATATCCTTCATATCAACACTTAGCATGTGCACTAACAAACCATATCAACTAAAACCCTAACAATGTCATCTAACAATAACAACTAAAACCCTAACAATGTCATCTGAAAATATCAACTAAAACCCTAACAATGTCATCCCTCAATATCAACTAAAACCCTAACAATGTCAGTAAAATATTGGATTATTCAATAGAATATACCTTGAGATAGAGATAATGGAGAGAGATGGAGAACAAGCAAGGTGCAGCAAGAACGGTGGAGGACGGCCGGAGGAGGGCGACGAACGGTGGAGGACGGCGAACGGTGGAGGACGGCGAACAGTGGAGAAAAGTTTGAGTTCAGTTTCGTAGGAGAAGAAGTACTGTTCGTGAAAAATAGAATAATGAATATGTCCACTGAAGCATTTCTTTTTTTTTGGTTTAATTAAATGGGCTTAGACAGCGCTTTGGAGAAAAGCGCTCTCGTATCCCCCCCCCCCTTTACCAGCGCTTTTAACAAAGCGCTTTCATTACCCCCCCTTCACCAGCGCTTTTAACAAAGCGCTTTCATACCCCCCCCTTTACCAGCGCTTTTGTTAAAGCGCTTTCATAAACCCGCATATAGCAGCGCTTTCTAAAAGCGCTCTCGTACCCCCTCCTCTTTACCAGCGCTTTTTTCACTTGTTTTTTTGTTTTGTTTTTAGCGAAGTCTATAGCAGCGCTTTTCCTAAAAGCGCTTTCGTAAATGCGCTGCTAAAAGACAAATTTGGCGTAGTGTATGTAACAAATTCACTTTTTAAAGGTTTTTCGTTTCTATGATATTGATAGTTTATTCGTTATATGTTGTAATTAACAGATATTTAAGTCCCAATCTGAAGTTTTAGCATGGGCACTGGCTACTGGTAAATGACATGATATTATTGAGGTCATTGTTTGTTTCAATTCTGCTAATGAAAAGTCAGGGAGAAAAGATAAATTGATTATGGATTGTTAGATAGGGGGGAATTACAAAAGGAAGAATGCATCTGAAAGCAATAATTCCTTATAAGGCATTTATAATATGAAAAATAAATGTCCTTTTACGCTGAGACCTATTCCAAGGGATATCAGTTGGAAGGTGATTGTTAGGTGCGAGATACACAATCATAAAATATCTAAGAATTTGGAAGGCCATGACATATTAGGTCGTCTAAAAGATCATGAAAGACAGTTTGAGAATGACATGACGAAGTACAATATGGATCCAAGGTACAATATGAAAGAGGGTGTTGAAGAAAAAGGTTCGAGAACTAACACACCCATCCACAACTTATATGTGTCCACAAGCCAAAAAGGGGAGTTAAGAAAGGTAAAAAGAGTCAAGAGAGGGATGTACATCGTGATCCTAGCCAGTGGGGTTGTGTCAAGGGTACGCATGGGAGTCAAACTACAAAGAGATCATGCACAAAACCAATTGAAAGTCAATTGTCATGTATGCCGATTGGCATTTAACTGTCCACCAAATCTTCAAGACATGTTTACTTATCTCAGTTTCTTGATTTCTTATATCCATACATTATTGACATTATTAAAGTTGGTACATATGGAAATTGTGGGTTCCGTGCTATTGCAGCTTGACTTGGATGGGGCGAAGAGTCATGGCCTTTGATTCAGACACAGTTAGATACTTAACTTCATTAACACGCTCAATTATTTTCCAATATGTTTTATGCACTACTACAAATAACACTTTTAATGTAGGACGCGAAATGCATTTCACCTCAGCAATAGAAGCAAGGTAAATAAGGTAGTAATAAAAGTGAAGCCTTATCACCTCGGTGTTTAAAACACCAAGGTACTATTTTATTAGCGCATGGGTTCGAACCCCAATTCTTGTACTTTTATTATTTACAAAAACTAACATCTTTTTTATCTCGGTTTCTCAAGAAAACCGAGAGCTCATTAGTTTTTTTGTTGATAAAACTCGTTACAGTGTTTACCCATAATATTACATTTTTTAATAAAATTCGTTACAGTGTTTTCCCAGAATATTACACTAATTGTCCATGAAGATCATATGTTGGATCTTCAATTCCTAGATATTCTAGACAAGATCAAATACTGGGAAACTATTTTCTCAAAACAAAACAAAAAAGGTTAGGTAAATTAATTTTCGAAAGATCTAGATTTTAGATCTTCAAATCATATAATTTTAGGGTAGATCAAATATTGGGTGCAAGGATGTTTTCAATCGTCTTTGCATGCATTTGTTTCTTATATGAACAAAAAAAAGGGTTAGTCAGAAAAAGGGTTAGATAAATAAATAATTTTTTCTCAAATAAATATTTAGAAACACAAACCTTAAACCCAAATAATTTTCTGCTCTTGCAATCCATCATAGAGAACTCTTCATGGCAAACACTCTTGCAAACCTTAAACTCTTCATGATGATACTTGCTTAAGAGGCACAATTCTTGATATTCAGAATACAATCCATGATAGAGAACTTCTTTATAATGGAAGTTATTTATGTTTCACCCGGATAACTAATGGTAATGTCTTGAGCATTGATAGTCATGAAATAGACGACAAAGATTTGATAAATGCCCTCGATTTTAATGCTAAATTATCCCTCGGTTTTAGAAAAACGACGAGTTAGAAAACTTAATTTACAAATAAAAAATACAATTAACATAAAGGTTCCAATTTTAACGCTCTATTTCAATGCTAAATGTTACCTCGATTTTAAGGAACTCGGATGGGTTAGAACATTTAATTTACAAATAAAAAATACAATTAAAAGAAAGGTTAGAACACCAACGTGTCGCGCATGCATTAGAATCATATAACTAGAATAGTAATGATCAGCTATATAATCAAATCGTAACGTCTCTTTTAGATTATCAAAACGTTGTGTCTTCAAAGTTTGAAGTTCAATTATTGTTTCAAAGTTTTTTCCTATTTTCAACGCCCTACTACCAACTGTATGTTTCCTTATTTCAAATTCATTTTTTTCTTATCAAAAATGGATGCAAATGTATTGTTCGGTATCAATGAAAAATATTTTGATTTCAATGATTTCGAACGTTTTGAACCAAAGTTGAGGAAAGTTGTTAACAAACAAAAGCTGAATGGTTACTTTAACATTCTACATGACCCCATATACACTAACCTCGTTAAAGAGTTTTGATTGAATACCTCCGTTGTTCCAGCTGGTCATCAAGAAATCATCCAGTCTTATGTCAATGCCACTCATTTATACATTACTCCAGCACTGATTGCTATGACAATCAAATGTGAAGAGTTTGGTATAGTTGTGTTGAACATTATGAACTAAACAATGTATACGCAGCCCACCTTCACAGAATTTTTGCACACCAAAGTAATCTCTCAATACCTGCTTCTCTAATCCCAATTGTAAAATTTTGGTTTCAACTTCTAGTGGAAAATCTCTGCCCAAGAGAGAAAGAACTAGAAACGCTTACTTGGTATGACAAGCATCTCGTGTTATTCCTCTCCTACAACATCAGAGTTAATCTTCCTCTTACCATTTTCAAATTCTTAAAGGAAATGATTAAGACTTCTCGGGAGGAAATGACTTTCCTCATACCTTATGGAAGAGCTCTTTCTGAACTTTTCTATAAGTTAGGGATAGTTAGAAATGATGTTGAAGTTGAGTTCACTGAGAAGTTTGAATTTGTTGATTAGTTTTCTTTTTTGTGTTTTTTTTTAATTATCAATGAAATATTTCCTTTTTCTATCATTTCCTATTATTTCTTAACAAATTTTTTTAGAGTTACTAAATCTTTCAAAAAATATTAAATGCGGTGTTGGAGCGGTAAAGCGGCAAGCAACAAAAGTTTTGGAAATATTTATCCGGGAATTTATCGTGTCCACAGAGATTGGTGATACCGAATTGCCGTTCGACGGATTCTTAGTTATGAGTTTGGTTTTGAATGAATTTAAATAATGAAATGGAAAAGTAAATATCAACACAAAAAGAATACATTCTTCAAATAGAATAAACTATCAAGTATTGCATATAATCTACTCTTCACAAACTTAAACTTATCGACCAGTTGCACTCAGTTTACTATACTCCTTAAACCATTCACGTGTTGCCCGTTGTCGGCATTCGTGTCCAAACACCGCCACGAGTTCTATCGTATGCTTAGTTGACGATTTCTCCACCAACCAAACATACGGTAGCTTACCGTATTGCTCGATCGACGATCTCTCCACCAATCAAACAATCCGGTAGCATTACGAACCAACACAAAGTGAACATTAACTCTTCATCTATCTCTACAATCAAGAAGCTAATGATTATCTCTCCTAATCAAGATTTGTGAGGTCTATTTCTACAACAACACAAACCCCTAACATCAAGATGCAAAACAACCCACCAAACATAACCCAAACATCAAGATGTAAAAAATCAGGAAAAACAACAAGTTTATATTGTAAAGCAACTTTATACAACACCATGGGCGACAAATATACATGAGATCAAAGTATATATATACAAAATCCACAAATGAAACCACAAAGAGAAGAAAAGAAGAAAAACCCAAAAATCTCACGGTTTGTCGGCTCCGATTGATGAAGGATTCAACCGCGGATCATCCATTTGACAGCTCCAATGTATTTTCTAGCATCTTTCCACTCAAAAAATGCTATTGGATGGTTTGGAGCTCTAAAATATCCAACCATGCCCTAAAATATCTGATTTCCGCCTATTTATACAATTCTGGATCTGGTACAGCGCGCGTCGCGCGCAGGAGCGCGCATCGCGCCCAACTCGCTGAGTTGAAAAATCAGCTTTTAGTAAAAAAAGGCGTAACTTGAGAACCGTAACTCCGATTTGCGCCCGGTTCGAAGCGCTGGAAAGCTTATTCAATTTCCTATCTAACAATGATAACATATCAACCAAATTGGTGATTTATTATTCTTTGATTTTGAGCTTTATTCGCCGAATGAATTGATTTCGCCGCTCAAAATCGCGCGTTTGAAGCCGTGTCTTCGACACTTTATTGTTCATGCTCCAAATACGCCTCAATACCTACAAAATGAATAGAAAACTATCAAAAAGTATAAAAGTGTATGAAAATATATTTATTCACAAAGTATACGTATTTATGCACAAAACGAGGTATTATTCAAACGTTATTAACAAAAAGTATCAATAAGTGCCACTATTTACAATCACAAAATAACTACATTTTGGAACTTAACAACTCTCCCCAACTTGAATTTGTTTGTCCTCAAACAAGGCCAAACACTCAAAGAATCAAAAGTAAAAATCCAAAGAATTAAGAATCAATAAGATTTGGAAAAACAAAACAATTGTACGGTTCAAACAAAAACGTACGAACAAAGTAAACACTTACCACAATCCTACAACGAACATGAAAATGAAACGAATCCTAAGTACAAAAATCATACAAAACATTCTAAAACAAAACAAGCTCAATCACGAATCACGCCTAGCAAAAACTCATCGGTAGATGAAAAACACCGAAAGGTGAGGACTTTGACACACACCCGACAAACTTGCAAACAAAAGACAAAATTATGCATTCATCCAAAAATAGTATCGAAAATGCAACGACACGAATCACAAGGGCTTTAAAGGTTGTAGTGTGGCTCGGTTAACAAACAAGTGATAAGTCCTAAAGCTAATCGAAACAAAAAACTTGCCTAAACCTAAGGGAGTGATCAATCCACAAGGTTTCAAACAATATAATTCCAATCAAACTTCTTCTTCATCACATGTTTCACACCAAACACAAAACTTATTAACACAAATCTTTATTCCAAACCTTTTTTTGTTATGTTCTTTTTCAAACTTTTTCTCTTTTTTCTTTCTTTTTCTTATCTTTCTTTTTCACACATTTTTTTTCTTTCTTTTCTTTCTTTTTATTTTCACAACCTCATATCAACCACAATATAAATGGGTAAACATCCTCTCCCCAACTTGAATTCAACCACAACATAAAGTGAATACTCCCTAGTTTCTAAGGCAAGGTAAAAATACAACTAAACATCATAGTTGAGGGTTCAAGAAAACAAAGAATCAACATCCATACACAAATGAAAACCAAACGCTCATAGACAAGCATTAAGCAAAAACAATATGGATATTGACAAAAAGGCTCAAAAGGGGTTACTAAGGATCACACACTCACAAGGTGAATTGAATATTTAGCTATGGTAGTTGTGCTCAAAATCAAACAAGTGCCTTGATCACTTTCGTGCATTCACAAAAACAATACAAACGAAAGATTAAACATAATAATATCCAGTTAAAACAAGAATTATCGGTCTCTCGCATATATACAATGGAAAGCCACCTCACATTTATGGTAAAAAGGATAACTAATTGTGATTCAAGTCATGAGCAAATTATGCAAAAAGAATGAGTAATATGAAATTTGTACAAATGAAAAGTCTCCTAAACATGCTATGCTATAGAAAGCGATAAACGAGTACCTTGCCACGTACAAATTTGAACAATCATTACCGCACAATTGGCATGTTGAATCAATCAAGATTGGAGAATTACCAAATACTACTTCAAGCGATCAGGCTAAAATTTGAATCTCAACACAAACAAGAGAATTAAAAATAAAACTATAAAATACTATACTACAAAGCCTTGGTGTAAGTGGGAAAAAAAACTAGGCAAATGAACCATTAAAAAGAATTCACTGGCCAAAAGTTACAAGGCGCGCGACGCGTGCAAAGTTCTGCCAAACCAAGCTTTTCAGCTCCCAGGCCGCGCGACGCGCCCATAATGCGCGCGACGCGCGCTACACCAGAAAAACAAAACCAATCTAAAAAGACCATAATACCCAGTGCGCCACCACTTAACACCTACACTACTCATTTACAAAAAAAATAAAACAGAAAACTATACAATCGTTGGGGTGCCTCCCAACAAGCGCTTGTTTTACGTCGTAAGCTCGACGCCTTTTATTATTTCGTGAATGGTAAGTAACTTCCCCGCGGTACGCCAATGCTTTCGCCTCAAACACAACCTAAAGAAAGCAACTTGCCCAAACACTTAACAAACGAATCAAAAGCAAAAGTATACACAAGTATGTGTAAAAACACAAATATACATAAAACGCAATATTTACAAAATCCTTAATTGGCTAAACAAATTGAAAAGTGAAGATTTAGAATTTACGAACTATCCGAGTTCAATTTGTTTAGCCAACTTCACCTTGCTAAATAGCAAAAGTGAAGAGGAACAAAATCAAACACACAAACATGTATAAGTATGAAAATATACAAAAATATACAAGTATGAGAATATGCACAAAATATACGATATTCACAAAACTCAAAAACAAAGAAACTATCGCAATGCGAATTCAATAAAAAACACCAATCCCCGGCAACGGCGCCATTTTGTTGGAGCGGTAAAGCGGCAAGCAACAAAAGTTTTGGAAATATTTATCCGGGAATTTATCGTGTCCACAGAGATTGGTGATACCGAATTGCCGTTCGACGGATTCTTAGTTATGAGTTTGGTTTTGAATGAATTTAAATAATGAAATGGAAAAGTAAATATCAACACAAAAAGAATACATTCTTCAAATAGAATAAACTATCAAGTATTGCATATAATCTACTCTTCACAAACTTAAACTTATCGACCAGTTGCACTCAGTTTACTATACTCCTTAAACCATTCACGTGTTGCCCGTTGTCGGCATTCGTGTCCAAACACCGCCACGAGTTCTATCGTATGCTTAGTTGACGATTTCTCCACCAACCAAACATACGGTAGCTTACCGTATTGCTCGATCGACGATCTCTCCACCAATCAAACAATCCGGTAGCATTACGAACCAACACAAAGTGAACATTAACTCTTCATCTATCTCTACAATCAAGAAGCTAATGATTATCTCTCCTAATCAAGATTTGTGAGGTCTATTTCTACAACAACACAAACCCCTAACATCAAGATGCAAAACAACCCACCAAACATAACCTAAACATCAAGATGTAAAAAATCAGGAAAAACAACAAGTTTATATTGTAAAGCAACTTTATACAACACCATGGGCGACAAATATACATGAGATCAAAGTATATATATACAAAATCCACAAATGAAACCACAAAGAGAAGAAAAGAAGAAAAACCCAAAAATCTCACGGTTTGTCGGCTCCGATTGATGAAGGATTCAACCTCGGATCATCCATTTGACAGCTCCAATGTATTTTCTAGCATCTTTCCACTCAAAAAATGCTATTGGATGGTTTGGAGCTCTAAAATATCCAACCATGCCCTAAAATATCTGATTTCCGCCTATTTATACAATTCTGGATCTGGTACAGCGCGCGTCGCGCGCAGGAGCGCGCATCGCGCCCAACTCGCTGAGTTGAAAAATCAGCTTTTAGTAAAAAAAGGCGTAACTTGAGAACCGTAACTCCGATTTGCGCCCGGTTCGAAGCGCTGGAAAGCTTATTCAATTTCCTATCTAACAATGATAACATATCAACCAAATTGGTGATTTATTATTCTTTGATTTTGAGCTTTATTCGCCGAATGAATTGATTTCGCCGCTCAAAATCGCGCGTTTGAAGCCGTGTCTTCGACACTTTATTGTTCATGCTCCAAATACGCCTCAATACCTACAAAATGAATAGAAAACTATCAAAAAGTATAAAAGTGTATGAAAATATATTTATTCACAAAGTATACGTATTTATGCACAAAACGAGGTATTATTCAAACGTTATTAACAAAAAGTATCAATAAGTGCCACTATTTACAATCACAAAATAACTACATTTTGGAACTTAACATGCGGCAAAGGGGATTCGAAGCGAGGTTGCTTATAACTATATTACATCGGTTCTAAAAAAACTGAGATAACAGGTTTATTATTTTTTTATGGATTAAAAAAGGCGCCAACTTATAGTTGTATTACCTCGATTTTTTAAAAAACCAATGTAACATGTTGTTTATCTTATTACAAAATAAAACAATGCGCCCCCAGGACAGATCCTCTCGGTTACACGATTTGGAGATGAAAGCTTCGTCATAAAAAGTATTATTCGTTGTAGTGATGACACGATTTCTACAGTTAGGAATGAGTTACGAGTAAACCACTTTGGTGTGCAAGGTATAGATAAATAGATGACGATTTCTGATATGGGTTACCTTATTGCTTTTAGATATAATGTCGTATTTGTCTCCCTTTCCAAAATACTTAACATCACATTTTTCCCTCTTTCCTTAGCTCCATACGAGCAGGCATAAAATCATTGTTGTTGGTTTTGTCAACAAAAATCATTGGGTTTAGCCTAAGGTACTTCTATTATATCATCATCTTCACAAATAATTTTATCCTCCTTAGAGGGGTTAGATTCATCAAAGGAAACATTCATAGATTCTTCTATAACTATAGTTCCTTTATTGTAAATTCAATATGCCTTACTTGTAACAGAGTAACCAAGAACAATACCTTCATTGGATTTCTCATCAAACTTATCGAGATTACCTTTGCCATTGTTGAGAAGGAAACATTTACATTTAAAGACAAGAAGGTGTGAGATATCTGGCTTCCTTCCTTTGAAAATTCCAAATGGTGTTTTATTCATGATTGGTCTTATAATTACTCTATTGCTTACTTAACAAGTCGTACTTACCGCGTCCGCTCAAAATTATTTTTGTAGATTTAAAACTCTAGGCATTGTTCTTGCAAGCTTGACTAATGACTGATTTTTCTTTCAACTACACCATATTGTTGAGGATTCCTTGGTGCTAAAAAATTATGGGAGATGCCATAAAATTGATATGAAAACACTTGTAATTTTGAAAACACTTGAGGCTTTTTCCATACTTTTGTCATGATCATTTGATTATTACTTTGTCTTCATCAAAACAAAATAGATGGAGAGTCTTGACTTCACACTTTGCATTTTTAGATTTAGCCAGAAACTCATCACTCTCCCAATATTTAAGAAGTTCCTGAAAGACTTCTTCTCCTATCCAACTGGGACGGATGCCATGAAATTCCCAACGCTTTCTAACACGTCGTAGCATGTCAAAAAGTCGTCTTGAAGTTCTGCCATTTTGATTTTTTTAATCCGCTTCTCTTTCATTGGTCCCCACACATTTTTCCTGCAATGTTGTATGACATTAAAATAAAAGTTAGATAACTCTAATGAAAAAGTCATTTAAATAACAATAACTTAAACAATAAATTAAGTATACCTGAAATTGCTTAAACCAATGTTCTCTATCATCGCCCTTAACATCTTTAAAAGTCTTTAGAAATGTTTTATAATTCTGCTGAATTATATAACTTATAACTTTGGCAGCAGTCCGGCTCGGCGCGAATCTAAACAACATTAATTGAATTAGCATTAATTATAAAGTTATTAAAAATGGCAACGTATACTTAAATACAAATTGATAAATAAGAAACTTACAAGCTTTCTTCAGGCCAAATAAAAAATCTCCCCTCAATGATATGAATCTGACTCGGATCATCATCCCGTCGAAGATCGCTCCCATCCAACTCATCATTCTCATCCTCATCCTCTGCCTGATCATCATCCTGTGTGGGCGGTGGAAAACTAGATCCTCCGGTCTCCTGGAATGATGGGGGCACATGTGGGGGATGTGGGGTGCGACTAATCTGTGTGGGCATCGGAAAACTAGATCCTCCAGTCAGCTGGAAGAATAGGGGCACATGTGGGGGAGGTGGGGTGCGACTAGTCTGTATCGGTGGTGGAAAACTAGATCCTCCGGTCTGCCGGAAGGATGGGGGCACATGTGTTTGCTATAAGGATGGGGGCATCTGTGTCTGCTGAAATGATGAGGGCATTTGTGTCTGCTGAAAGGATGGGGGCATCTGTGTCTGCTGAAAGGATGAAGGCATTTGTGTCTGCTGAAAGGGTGGGGGCATTTGTGTCTGCAGGAATGGATAACCAGGTGGTGGTGGGCTAATAAAAGAAGGACTGACAGATGGAAACGGAGAGGAGAGTAGTGGCATAAAAGCCTAAGTACTAACCATGGACATAGGACACACCTGACTCTGCGGAGGAGGACACATGGTCGGCTGAGGTGACTGACATACTACTACTCGTGGGCGTTGGGACCTCTTCTTACCACTATCACTCACACCCTTACCTTTATCAAGTCGGGGTGGCATTTTACCTATTTATAGAGAATACACAATTAATATAAATATATTCAATAGATGAATCATTAATTAAAATTACAAAAATATGTTCTCAACAACAAAAATTCATTAACATATTCAATACATGGTTCATTAAGTATAATTACAAAATCTTCATTAACACATTATTCATTAATACATTATTCTAAATCTTCATGCCTCGTCATCCATATCATTCTCATCATCTGATATGATATTATCCTCAGATCCAAAATCTCCATGCTCTTCATCCACATTATTATCAACCAACAATATAGACGAATCAACTAGACTCCCCTCTACCATTGTATCAGACAAACTTGTAGTTTGTTCATCTGCAATCACATCATTAATTTGTTCCACTTCTTCAATCTACTTCACCTTCTTCTCCTTCACCTTCTTCTCTCTTCAAAATCTAAACAAAATGAAAATCTAACATTAAAATCATAATATAGTATTAATATAAATCCAAATTATAAAAAATACTGATATAATTTACCTTTGAGATAAGAATATGTGATATTTGTGAAAAATGTCTGTGATTGAATGGTATGAAAATTTGAATTGGGTTTGAAATTGGAGATTTTGGGAGAAAGGGTTTCTATTTGGAGAAAGAGTGAGCAACTTTGAGTATCAAAGTACATCTGGGAGGGAGAAGGAGAAGGCGTGGATTTATAACACCATCAGCGACGTGAATTTCACGTCGTAACCCAACCACGTGTAATTCACAACGCAACTTCCCCAACAGTATAAAACCATCTTCTCTCTCTGCAATAAAGCCTGCACAAGCCAGCCTTAATTGTTTGGCGTGGAATTATGAGCCTATCAGCGACGTGAATTTCACATCGCAACCTCCCCAACGGTAATAAATAATTTTCTCTCACTGCAATAAAGCCTGCACGGGTCTTATCATTCTGAAGAAACTTTACAAACCTTTTCACAAGAAGGGTGATTTTTTCATCTTCATCTTGATTCTCATCCTCCATTACTTCCCTTGATTCTTCTCTTAAGATAGTGCTTTTGAATTTTTTTCTCTTTTTCTTCATGCTTCTTCAATCTTTCAAGTTCTATCTCATGTTCTTGGAGTTTACCAAACAATGCTGCAGAAGACATTTTAGAGAGACTCTTATCTTCTGATATTGTCGTCACCTTTGGTTGTCATGTCATTTTCAGCGATCTAAGGACTTTGAGATTTAATTCATCATTCATAAAGGTTTTTCCAACAACCATCAAGTTATTTGTTGAGTCTGAGAATGTCTTTTACAATCTAGGATTATTTCTTTGGGCTACATTCTAAAATATTTTATTCTTATGATAGACTGTTTAGTTTGGATCGCTTAACTTCTATTGTAGCTTCACGAGTCCCTTCCAAAGTATCCCAAATTTATTTTGTTGTTTTACAATTAGAAACACAAAAGGGTTCATCCATACTAGGGCTGAAGCAAAAAATTTAATTATATTTTTGTCAAATAGTCATGTCATCTTCATTCCTATAGCATTTTACTTTTAGTTGTTCTAATTCGTTGATGACCGTATTAGGAACATATGGACCATTTTCAAGAATATCTTATATTTCTTCTCCTTATGCTTCTAGATATATATCCATGTGAATTTTCTAGAAGTCATAATATTCACTAACGAAACATGGAGATTTGTAGCTAATGCCACCATCTACAAGAACTGGTTTTGTGGAAGCCATCTTTGTGGATCGAGAAGCAATTTACCTTAACCTGGTTTGATGCCAAATGTAAGTTTAGAGTGCAACTTAAGAGGGGGTTAATTAGGTTTCAAGTCCTTTTCTTGTTATTTTGCAGATGATAAGATTCTTTTAATTTTCTGGTAAGTTTATGATGAAAGTATGAATGATAGAATAGAACATTAAAGTGCAGTACAGAAAGTGACACAAGATATATCATGGTTCCCCTTTTCAAACAAAGGTAGTCGAGTCCCTCCACACCCCTTTAAGGATTTCACTATGTTAGAAATTGTTACAGCCCTCACACCAAGACTCTCTTCAATCCCCTAACACAATCAAGAAATCACACCACTTTATGAATTTACATCACAATGAGAAAGAACCTTACTTTCTCCTAACTTTTCTTGTTTTCATAAACTTGGCAAACAAGTTACAATACACGGATATAGATAATTGAGTAAATATGAATTTTGGAGTACATATGAATTTTGATTATTCACAAAAATTCAAACTTGATATTCTCTTTCAATATAGAAATTCAAAATTATAAACTCTAGTGCTCAAGAAACTTTTCTCTCATGAATGAAATTTATGCAGTAAAGTTTCTAAGAGTTTTTGCAAATGCATAGATGAATTGTTTGAAAATATTTGATGAAAGAGGTGTTTTGAAAGATGAAAAATTCTATTATTTATATATTACCTCTACAAAATAGTGTCAATGTTGGAGAAAATGATCATGAGAATTTGCAATGATTTGAAAAAGGTATCATGATCATATGTATATATGCAATGTTTTATAATTTGTTAAGATGTTTCAGATATCAATCGAATGATCTAGGATGTTAATAGATTTCTTCACATCCAATGTTCAATTTTTTGAAGAAAAGAACTAGATCAATCAATTGAGCAGAACAATCAATCGGTTGACTTAGGCAAAAATTGGAACACTCAATCAATTGTACTAATGAGGACAATCAATAGGTTGACTTAGGCAAAAATTGGAACACTTAATCAATTGTACTAATGGGTCAATTGGTTTTTCAAAAAAAAAAATTAAAATAGAGATTACATCAATCAATTGAGTGTTTTCAAAAAAACATTTTATAGAGATTACATCAATCAATCTCCTTAAAAACTTGGAATTTTTCTAAGTTACAAAAATGAAACATGAAATAATGCATGCATCAATGTTAAGGATCATTTCTTGAGCACCCAAGGTTAACAATTGGATTGCATATTATATCTTAGACTATGAACCACTTTTATGAAATAAGAGCTTAATCAATCCATTATCTTGAAAACTTCAATCCTTATAATTTCCTTTTTCCAACTATTTCTCTTCATCAAAACATCATCTTCACAAATGATAGTAGTACAATGCAAAATAGTGGGGTTATTGTTAAGTTGAATCCATGTACTTCTCTAGTTCTAAATATAACAATTATGTAATGGCATCTAGGCCATACTTTGGGATCACTAAGGAGATTTGGGATATTGATTATGTTGTATTCAAGGTGTCCTTATTTAAATTTAAGTGGATTAACAATAATGCTAGTGTACAAACTGGTGATTTAGGATTGACACGGGTTGACCTTCACAAGACAACTTATATAAATGAATCATTCATTATGGTATCCTAAGCAAAACAAGTGTTTTATGTCACTGATCCTTATGAAAATATATGGTTAATTATTCTCGAATGAAAACACATCTCATGTGCAATGTCCATCCAAAGGATACATTAAGCAATATCTGGTTCGATGGAATTTGTGAGCCAAGTCATTATCATAGTGTTACACCGGTCCCAAGCAAGAAATGTGTGATTAGGGTTTTCAGGACAAGTTAGGTTTCCATCAAGAAGCCTAATTTACTTTTGGAACAAATGGAAACTTTGATGAAACAAGACATTGTTTGGTAGTTCTGGTTGTTTAGAGAGGAATCAACAATGAAGATTATGAGGTTATCGCTCGAATGCATGTTAACATATCATTTATGTAAGTACTATTGAGATTTTTGGTTTTGGATTGTGTTGTTGAGGTTTTTATTGGTGGACGGATTATAGAGTGGCAGTGGTGAGTTGGTGATATAGATTTTTTAGTAGTGCCCGTCATGGAAGATGAAGATGACAAGAGAAATGATGAAGATGACAAGAGAAATGTTTTGCAAAGAGAGAGGGAGAGAAATAAATTTGAAAAATGAAAATTGAATTGTGAAGTAGCCATTAATAAGGGAGAGATGAGGATGAGAATGAGAAAATTTGACAAATCACGAAAAAAGAACATGTGAAAATGAAGCAGATAGAAGAAGATCAGAATAATCTCAAAATCCTAATATCATGTTAAACACTTACAAAAAGAATAAAAGATGAAAAATCAAGCAAATTAAAACTTTTAAAATTATTTTTAAAAAATGTTTAAAGATATACAATAGATAGTCATGTGTTTATATAGGCAATGAAAAATTAACTTGTAAAGAAAAATACTTTAACTAACTCCATTATATCCTAACCGACTTATTAAGAGAGAATAAAGCTAAAGTGTGAATAAAGTAGTATAATAAACATTATAACTTAGAGTTTGATACAAAACCTCGTGGAATACGAAACACTTCTTGCTAATACAAATATACTATTTTGAATGGATGAGTACACCTCAAGATACTAATAAATCTACGCGACGTAAGCAAATTAATCATAAGAAAATACATATTGAAACTGATTTATTTAAGCACATAATTAATTTTTTTATATGATAGCTTCATCGTGAATCATGGTTGCAGAATTTGCATTGACAAATATATCCTACCGTAGACTTCCTTGGCATGATCTATAAATAAAACTCAATTGGACTTTCTCATTTTTTTTTAATTCAATAATGCAGGCCAAACTTTCATTACAAACAAGGAAATGTATTAATTAGGTTATCATCAATGACGTCCATATTTAGTTTTTTATGTATGAATATAGTAAAAGAAACATTAAATAAAGAATAATTAAATCCAACATGGCTCATTAATTCATTGTCCAATTTTAATTGTAGACACTCTATTGCTTGGAGTATTTGGTCAAACATTTCAGATCACATTATTCAACCATTCAATTACATTCATCGATGACTATGCCAAAAGTACTATATATTATTAACTGATGTAATATGCCACCTTTATGCATAAAACATTTTCCCTTTATTTTTAATATTATTTGATTAAGTTAAAATGCTTTCTTTTATAGAAAAATAAATAATTTATATTATATTGAATGACATTAAAACTCTTCAAAAAGAGCTCTATCAACTATTTTATTATTACAATAAATTTAGAATTTAGTAACATTTGAAAAATATTATTAAATTATAGTAAAAAATGATTATCTATTATATAATTTTAGAAATATTAAAAATACTTAAATACTTAAAAGTGAAATAGTTCTAAAAATTCAAGAACATGATGATTAAAATGTTTGAATATATCATCTTTAAAATTTTGTTTTTTTCAATATGGCCCAATGCAATCATACCCTATTTTCCACTTGGAAAGTGGTGGTAACACAACTTTCATCTTCTACTTTTGATTAAAGTGCAATACCAGCATATCTTAAATTTTGCTAATACAACACTAAGTTAAAACTTATAGATGGAATCCCCCACTCAAATGAAAATATGAAGAAATTTTGTCCCTATCTTCATGTCTTTATCATAGGCCCAACTATTCTTGTTATTAACTAAAATAAATATATTATTTAGCAATTTTGGGTTGGTATATGAAAGCACTATGCCAACCACATCATTGATACCCTTTATGTTCAACCTATTGAAATGTTCAACCATCAAGAAATAAAACAAATCATTAAAGAAAACATGAAGAAACACTATCTTAATGCACTTGGATTAAACAAAACAAAATTCTTTCTGGAAAACATTATAATGAAGTTTTTAAAAATCAACCATTTTGCGAAAACGGTCACGAAAAAGCATTATCGAAAAATAGTCATACAGATATTGTTATTCACCGTCTTTTATGATGAAAAAAATTGTAGTTGATTCACAGTGTAAAAAGACTACAATCGGAGTTGGGAAGTGTAGTACATTATTCAAATATATACAAGAAAAAGTTCTCCAAAGAAAATCAAGAAGATTGCACTTGAAACATTGATCACTAGAAAGAAAGGAAAACTTGTTGATTCTTGTTATCTCACAGTGGCTGCAACTGTGTGAGCCCAAAACTTGAGATTATCCTTCATATCAATCTCATTGCCAAGAGTTGGTACTCTCCAATTAAGCAAAGGATTCACTTTTCTTTTCTGTATAAGATCCCAAGCCTCAGATAAATAAGGCCTACAAATCACACTTTCATCATCAACATTGTGTTGTTTCTTGCTCAATCCAGGTATCAAAGAAACCAATGTTGAATCCTTATCTTCCTCGGAAAATGTAAATCCCAAATCCATAAACCCTTTTAGCTCCTTAAACTCAAGCTCTGAAAAACTCCTACTAGTTTTCTTACCTTTTCTGAGTCGGGCTCTATGAGTACGTTGACGAGTAGCCTTTTTCGCATCGGTTGATTCTTTTTCTGATGTGAATTCTTTCACTTCTTTACCTGAGAGAATTGGTTTCAGTTTCTGTGGTAAGAGGACGGAGTTTGGTGAAAGAGAATCGGAGAAAGAACCGATTTTGGATCCTAAGTTTTCGTCGCTAAAGGACCTTACTTGAAGTGTTGGAATTCTAAGGAGTTGTGTGTCTAGAAAAACATGGTTTTCTTCATGGGACTTTGAGGTTGAATCTAGTAATGTTGTTGAATGTAAAGGTGAAGATGGTTTTTTGTTGGTGGTGAGAATTGATGTCTCAAACCAGTTGGTATCTAACAACTTCAAAACTTGTTCTGCAGACATTGGTTTTTTAGAACTTTTTGATTAAGTAAGAGAAGGTTTGAGGAGAGGATTAGTTAGTGGTTTTGTGATGACAAGAAAAGTATTCAAGGATAATGTATTTATGTTGATAGCATTATAATGTGCACTTGTGAATGTCTAATATGTAATCAAAAATAATTATTTTCATCTCTATAAGAAAAATAGTTATGTTAATAATGTACTAAAAATATATAATTTTTTTTAACGTAGAACTAAGGGTTATTAAAACCTGATTACAGATAACATAACGCGGGGTAGATCCGCCAACAAAAAGAAATTACAAACTAGTAATTAGAATTACGAAAAAAATAACAAAGAATCTTTGTTAAATTCATAAAAATTACAAATGAGGTGAGTAATTTCTCCTATAAAAATATATAGTTGTGTTCTCTAAATTAATCCTAAAGAAAACTTAATCCAGTACAAAGTTTATTGGAAAAATATATTTAAAGATATTTTACATACAATAATATTAAATATTGTAAATTTAGTTAAGTTATGTCTACTTTTGTTTTTGTGATATTTTACATACAATAATATTAAATATTGTAAATTTAGTTAGGTTATGTCTACTTTTGTTTTTGTCGAATAAATCAGATATCCTAAGAACGATTATATAGACTAATTTTATAAACCAGAGAAGATCACAGTAGCGGAGAAAAATCTCTCTCAAAGACTTAATACTGTTGCATTTTCGTAGCTGACTTATTTTTGTATTGGTTATATTTAAATAGGTCTTATATTAGGCCTAACTCATCATCTTCATTCTCTCTTTTTCATGAGACTTGAGTTTTTTTCTTTAATACATCATTAATTAATATATTCAACACTATTGATTGTATTGCATACAAATTAGAGGTGGCAAACGAGCATGTTTGTCCCGTTTAGACCCGTTCCGTAAAAGTCCGTAAAAAATAGAGCGGGACGAGCATAGATGAGGATGCAGGTCCAAAATCTAGACTCGCCTTGCAAAAAGTGAAAACGGAGCAGGGAAAGCCCACGGGTACTGCACCTTTTAAGCTTAAAAATACAAACATTTAAGTAAATGACCATGCCCGCAAAAGTCTGCGAAAAAAACAGGGCGGGGCAGGGCGAACACATTAGAGGTTGAGGGCCTAAATCCTTGGCCCGTTCCGCACTAAAGTGCGGGCAAAACGGGCATGCCCAACAGGCCAGACCCATTTTGTCACCCCTAATACAAAGTAGATGATCATTAAGGACAAATTTTTAAATTAATTTCATCGAAAAATTAAATCACACCGAAACGTTTTATATGTGGTACAAAGAACAATGTCGACCAACCAAATGACTTTAATGTAATAAAAATATAAAAGGCAAAAACACATAAATTGATCTACTATGGAGGAGAGATAGTTACGTGATTCTCTAAACATCAAAATGTTTCAAGATATTAGAAGATAAGTTATAAAAAAATATCTTTTAAAGTTCTCAAGAACTAACTTTATTTTCTACCCAAGTATTTCTCAATCTCTCTAATTCTCAATAAATGAATCTCACATATTTGAGATGTATTAAGTGTTTTTCAAACCTTTTTAATAATCAAAAGGGTGACAAACTCTAAGAATAAAATCTTAGGAATTTATACATTTACTTCTCACTAAAATTTATACACCTTATACAATTCGTCTCAGCGAAAAGTGAGAGAGAACCATATTTATAACTTATAAACCCTATAGATCTAATTATGTCTCAAAACACGATCCATCACTAAACGGACCAAAGAACCAAATCGAATCGATCTGATACCCGATCTTAGTTAGCGTGTCGTCAAACCTCTGTTGACAATCATCGTCGTCACCAAACCACTATGTCGTTTTCTTGCTAGGGCACCTCAATGGCCGCCACTGCCCAGCATTGCGTTGCTCGCCGTATAACGTGCAACATGTTTTTCTCTTTTCTCACTTGAGTTTTAAAAGCATATTGTAACATAGGCAAAACTATATTTTTTTTACTACTAAAAATTTCGCTTTTAGTAATTGAATAAAAGATCGAAAAAAATTTAAAATTACGTTATGCATATTTAAAATATAAAATGGCATAATTTTAATTTAAATATATGTTTTATTTGTTAAGACCTAAAAAAAATTAAATGGAAATTATAATCTTAAAAAAATAAGAAGGAAATTGTAACATAAATAAAGAGGACTAAAAAATTAAGAGTGAACGAATATTATAATTTAGTGAGTAGTTACATTTTTAAAAAAAAATATGTTTTTAATTTTTTAATTTATAGATTTTATTTCAATCAACAATTCCATTATAGTGGAAGGAGACGAGCCACATTTTAACAAAATTTATGCAAATGATATTTTACACGGCAAATGCATCACAACTCTTAAAAAAATATATTTTATATGTAATTTAAATAAAAAGTTAAATTTTTATAAAAAAATTTATAAACTGATTTACAGGTGTATTTCCATTAAACCCTATGCAAATAATCCATTCATGATAAAGTTTTACTGTTCAAATATTTTTCATTTATTCTAAATTTATAGTTTTATTTATTTTTATTTTTTTGTCTTTTGTGCCACTTTTATTATTATTATAGAGTAACATTAACTTCAAATTTAAATTAGAAGTCAGGAAAAACTTAAAAGAATCAAGAATAATTAGTTAAAAATTTTAAAAATATAAAATTTCAACAAAGATGAAAATAATTAATAATTTTATTAGGGAAAAAAGGAAACGCATTGACAGTGTAAAGTCTTGCATCAGAATAAATTCTATTTTTAATTTTAAAAAACTGAAATTACATGACAAATTAAAGCATTTTGATTGGTTGTATGTAAAACTGTTTTACACTAACAATGCACTATCTTTAAACTCATTTTATTATCAGTTGAATTTTTTAAATTAAAATCAGTTAAAATATAAAAACTAAATTTCAATAAAAAAATTTCAAAAAATTTAAACTAGTTTTATTTGAATATTTTACAAATATCACACTTTTAAATTTGTTATAGACCTCAATATGTGCTGGACTGACAATAGTTAACAGTGAAATTTATTAATAATTATATAGAAATATTTTATATAATTATTAATAAATTTGACAACTGCAATTGCAATATTGGTTCCTCAAATTACTGGAATATAGTCCCTTTTGTCTTATCCAAGACTCGTTGGTCACATGTATCTCCTTTTTTACCACTATCGTAGTTAAGTAGCATCAGCAACCTTCATAAACTTTTAATCGTATGGTTTATTAATTAATTATCCTTTGCATATACTAAGTAATATGCACGTGATATAAAAATATTAAGAGTCAAATAAAGCTAAATTTTAATAATCGCAATTATTGTCGAATCTTTTGCTTTGTGAAAAGCCTACCCAACACGTGAACTTTGTGGATGAACACTCTTAATTATTGCGAAAACATTTCTTCTATTCAAACTTACCAACTCTTTTTCTGATTTGATGCTTAAATATTGTGGTCCTAGTTGTAACTTGTAAGAAGAAAAAACCAAAACTAATGAATATATTTATTGGTTTAATTTTTAAGTATACACCTTCATAGAAAATTGCATATAAACATAGAGTGATATATTCACTGATTTTAAAAAGAATAAATATTTAAATGGCTATGTAAGAAAGTCCAATTAATATATTTAGTGAAAACATCAATTTTATTAATGTGTTATTTTTAAATTTAATAGTTCTTATTCATTCTCACATCTCATATAAGTTACTTATTTTCACTAGATAATATATGTGCTTAAATGCATTTTTTTTCTAATTTTGTCTTTTTAAATAATTAATTTCCCTATTACAAAATCGTCATTCTAATCCTTTAATTTTGATAACCTTTAGATTTTTCGGCCCCCTCCAATATTGCTAATATGGCCTCCTCATTTTTGACATAGCCAACCATGGTGGCTCCATGTCAGCATTTTTTTTGAATAATTATATTTGAAACTATTTTAAATTTTGGAATTAATTAATTTATTTATTAAAAAAAATCTTGAATAATGAATAACTAATAATCTTAATTAAATTTTCTTAGAAACTAATTCTTCACTAAGTTACTCTTGCAAATATGTTTGGTATTTATAAACTCTAACACAACTTGCAAATAAATTCATGTGGGACTTGCATTATACTACCAAATGCAAAGTTCAACAAATTACCAGGATTACATGGTCCAACGAATTACCAAGATTACAAAGTTGGTAGTCAAGATTTGCATTTGTAAGAGAACCCTCCGATGATCCTAAGAATTGAGGTACTTCAAGGCGTGGTTGGAGCTCATTTCCAGCATCAACGGTCAATCTTGATCAAGAATTAACCTTACTGCAACCCGCAAAACCATACTACGACATTACAGTTGCAGTGTCCATCTTCAAACTAACTCGTGACCAACTCAACATCTTGAAGGGTAAGTCCAATGAATATGGGAACACTATCACCTATAGCTCATATGAGATGTTGGCAGGTCATGTATGAAGAAGTGAAGTGTAACCAAAGCAAAAGCACTTCCTGATGATCATGAAACAAGATTGTACATTGCAACAAATGGAAGATCAAGGCTTCAACCTCTATTTCCACAAGGTTACTTTGGCAATGTGATATTCACAACAACTCCAATGGCAATGTTTCAAGAGTATTTTTTAATATTTGAGAATGTTATAATCTTTCTAAGGTAGCCAAGGTATAAATATTCAAACAGAGGTGGCAGCTATTATAAACTGTATTAGCATTAGCAATATGTTTTCTTACATGCCTTGCTATTAGCAACATTGTCTTTATTCTGGCTCATTTTTGTTAATAGGACCCTCAAGTTGTCACTGGTTCTCATGATTTTATTATCAATATGCGGGACCTTAGATATGGTAATTTATTGTTGATTTTTCATATCTTCCTGCAGGTACGTCCATGAAAGTAAAACAATGTTAACGCTTCTAAACCATAAAAAGTCCATTCGAGCTATGGAACTGAAACCATGCAAGTGGCAACTTAACACAAATGCCAGAAAAAAGAGATAGCGAGATAATAAGCATAATGAAGATTTTAACTAGTAGACTCACAATCAAGCTAGAGATGGAGGCCAAGCTGACAATTTCGCCAGGTTAGTGTTTATTAATAGTTTTGTTTTAGTTCCACATCGAACTTATAATTAGTATTGAAAGTGTTTATAAAACTCGAACATAAGGCAATTTCTTTTTCCACTCTTTTGCCTTCTCTCAAATCTTTTTGTGAAAACTCAAAAATGTCTTTAGAGTTCGGAGATGCATCTCTGGATGCACTCATTCCCCATTATAATTGAGTTTAGTTCGGAGATGTATCTTCGAAAATATATATGGTATGATTCGGAGATGTTTATCGGAAAATAGCTTTGTATGTATATCATTAGTTAATCAGAAATTTATAATTGATAATCATAACAACTTGACATTACAATATAACTCACAACATTATATAGTTAATTGACCACCGGAAAATTAACATTAGACATTGTTATAAACGGGTAGTTCTGTATGTTGCAACATGTTGATATAATATCTTCGACAGATCTTGAAATCTTCGCATCCACATCCACTTTAATCAAAACATTTTCTTCATGTCGACGGAAAGTACTCCACATAACCTCTAATTTGCATTCGTCTTCAATTTGAAGATATCGTAGGAGCGTACTCAGTTTGGATATTAGGTCGGCACGAATTATGTCCTCGCAGACCCTAATTTGAAGTAGAAGCTTCTCACTATTTAATACACAAATGCAATATGGGGATATATGTATTCATTTTCTGATATTGGGTGTTATGTAGAAAAAATGGGATGAGAGACACCTTATTTATACAAAGTTTGGATCACTTACGATCTTAGAAACCTTATCATGTCATCAGAGTATTTTTTGGAGATATATATTCGAATAACCATATTGTTTTACGAAAAAAAGGTTTATTCGGATATGGACATCCAAAAAAATTCCCGGGTGTTTTTGTAAAAAGCATCACGTTAGAAACCACAAGAGAGACCATCGGCCAAAGTAAAAGTTCTCGTTCTTTTTTCGGGTCCCTCTTTGGATAGATCTTTATCTCTATTGCTTTTGTTTTGATCATCGGCCGAATATAGGGGAAGATTGTAGGACCTCTTGCTCCTTATCTCGCCCTTGTTGGCTGGAACTAGAGGAGGAAGGACATATTGTAAGATAGCAGCGTAGAAGGTTGTTCAGCAGAGACGACCACAGACGGTTACTTGTTGGCTGATTCTGATGGTGTGGCGGAGGAAAAATTGGAGATTAAGTTATTGATTAACTTAACTCGCAAAGCAAGAGTCGCTATTGAACTTTATTGTCTCCAAAAGAGGAAAAGGGAAAATATCAATAAAACCCACAAAGAGAAATATGGATAAGGGGGTTAGTTATGCAAGAGGAAAATGTTAGCACCCCTCACATTTGTGGTACTCCATAGGAATCTTTTGAAAATCTGTGTTTTAAAAGTTAAAGCGGTTTGTTTGCAAAAGAATGAAAAGTTTGGGAAAAGAAATGTTTTTTGTTTTTTTTTTGTGCTCGGCAAGTCATCGCATCTTGTGCTTACATACCCCTTTGTGCAATAGGGAAGTCAGAGCATTTGTAGTTCTGCTCAAGAAGAAACATGAGAGTTTGTTTTGTTTGTTTTTTAAAAAAGGTTTTAAAGGAAAAATAATGCAAATGCACCAAAGAGTTTGAAGTTTGAAAAACAAAGTTGATGGCAATGCACAAGGAAATCGGCTTACAAAGAGTGGGTTAGGGCTTGGTATATGGACCAAGAATGCAAGGGTTCACCATTTATTCATGCAAACAAGCAAGCAAGTAAGTAAAAATTAAAGAAAGTCAAGCGGTAAAATTGTCACAAGACTTTGAGAATGGGGAAACAACTTTCCAAATGGGGATAGAAATAGTATAAGTCCATACAAACAAGTTTATAAGTTTATACAAGCAAGCATAAAAGATCGAACATGAAAGTGGTTGAATTAAAAGTATAAGTATACTAGCCCAGGACTAGCCTCCTAAACGGCCAATCAGAACGATTAATTGAGCAGGTCTCTACTATAAGAAAGCCCAAGATCAAACTATGAATGTGTGCATGTGTAAGTACGGTTGGTTGTGATGTGTGAGAGCAATCGGCTTATGGTATAAAATGGCTCGCAACCGAGTATTGGTTATTTGAAAAAGGTTAGATGCATGCAATGCTTAATAATAACATAAAGAGAACGATAAAGGAAACCGGTAAAAGTTATTACATCACCATGTCCATGGAGAGTGGGATATATTTTTAACAAATAGGGATGAAACACTAACTAAAATTATTACAAAACTCAAATGGAAATTAAAGCAGAAATAGAAAGATAAAATGTACAAGAATTAGGTAACTTGCTAATGTCTACAAATATGCAAAGGCTTCAAAGATAGTACCTCAAAATCAACACAAAATATTAGTAATGAAACACAAAATAATGTATTAGAAAATGGTAAAAATATGAACAAATATGAATCAAGAATTATCAAAAGAAATCTAGCAATTAATATTAAATTCTAAGAAGAAGTAAAATTAAAACAAATATTTTTGTATTTTTAATATTTTAAAAAAATATAATTAGTCTAAATTTTTTTGTATTTTTTTCGTTATATATTTAATCAATAAGAAAAAAAAAACAACTATTAATAAAAAATCAAACAATTAAAAAAACTAATAAAAGTAGTAAAAATGGGTTTGACAAAACAGCAAAATGGAGGTGCAAATAAATGGCTGGGTGCTGGGCCCAATTGCTTGGAAACTAGCCTAAAATATGCAGTCCAAGAGGTGAGGCGCTAGAACAAAGGTGCTGACAAGTAAACATAAGTGGGCTCTAATCTTGGTCCAAAACAATTTAAAGAGGAGCTTATATATTATAGGGAAAAGAGGAACCAACTTCATAAGGTCTAAAGGCTTTAATGTAAGAACGTTCCTAATATCATCTCGATACACCTCAACAAACTTAAAATATACCACAAGCAACACAAAAGACAAGGGACTATGACTGACTTCTACACTAATGGGACGATCCAAGGTTACCCCTTCAACTCCTCCTACGTGATTATATGCATTTTCGCCAAACTCATGATTCATGGGTTCACTACCACTTTCAGTAGAATTGCTGAAGCGGTAAAGTAGCAAGTAAAGTACGTAAGTATTTAGTTTTATCATATCGTCTCCATGAGGATTAGTGCTATTGAATTTCTGTTGGACAAGTCTCACATTTATGAGTTTGGACTTGAATGGGTTTGAAATGGTAAATGCGGGAATTAAACTCTCGGGTTTGTATTTCATCTACCCTATCCAATACTTAAACTTACTACCCAATTGTACTCAACCTAAATCACTCGTTAATATTATCACGTATCACTAACACAGATGTTATCTCTAACGCAAAGTGAGATATCAACCGTATCACTCGTGGAGGGGATCTCTCAGCGCAACACAAACAACACATAAGCATTAAGCTCCGATACACGAGTGAATACTAAGCCTTAATATATCTCTAGAATTAAAACTCATTAGATGTTCATCCTAAATCTAGATTTGAACCGTCCATTTCTGCAACAACCCAAACCCAAATAAAGAAATCAATCATCAACATCAATTTGTAAAATGAGTTTCATACAACACCATAAGCAATAAATATACATATAATCAAGGAAAGCTAGTTTGATGAAATTGGCTTTCACTGAGACCTTCTACGGAATTTGGATCAGAAGAAATGATGTGGTGTTTGGCCATAATATTCATACTGATATAATATATAGCATTATTGATTGTATAGCTTATAGAGGTTGGCAACATAAAAAGCTTAGGACTCACATAGCTCTTATGATGTTATAGGTTGTTTTGGTTTTTAGAGGGTTGGATCCTTGGATCACCTTGTGTATAAAATGTTTCTTTTATAGTAATATATTCTATTTGCTTCAAAAAAAAAGTTACATACAAACTCAAACAAATAGAGATTACAAAAAGAAGATAAAAAGTGGAACCAAACATTTTTTGGTTTGTCAACACCAATCGATGAGAAATTCGACCTCAGATCATCCAGATGCAAGCTTATTGTTGTTTTCTAAGCTCTCTAGACCAAAAAATGAAGGTTGATGGAGTTGGGAACAAATACCCCAAAATCATACCTAAGAAATGTGTGTTTTCCCCTTAAAATGTGTTTCTGCCTAGACCGTCTCGCCCGGCGCTCAAAACAACATATTTTCACACTGGGTGCATTTCCACACTTCAGGGTCGCCTCTGGCTCGCCCAGCGAGCTTGGGCGAGGCTGATAGAAACAGAAAAATTCAACACTATTTTGGCCATAAGTTGAGAACGGTAACTCCGATGGTTGGAAGCATTGGAAAGCTTATTCAATGCTCTATCTAACAATGACTAAATATCAATGCTTAAATACCTACAAAAATGAGATAAAAACAATTAAACTCAATGATATTTACACGATAACGCAATATATACACTATAACGTACATTATACTAAATATACACTAAAGTTGAGGTTTATTGACGAAAAGCAAACGAATTAAGCCAATGAATTCTAATTATTCACACTCAAATTCACAACAATTTAGCACTCAACAAGAACCCCCTTGGACTCAAAACTATCACTAAGAACTATGAGTTTGGCAAAAGGGCAATATCAGCCAATGGAGCAATATACTGTCTTGTATTTATAGGTCTACCACCCTGTGCGAGATAAGGCGCCACTTATATCATTGGCACTAGGTATGTATATAATATTTGCATGTTTATCTCGTAAATTGGCTATTATCATAAAGAAAGAATTTGAAGCAACAATAGTAAACAAGAGGGAAAGAAATGGTACGTGAAAAAACTAGTGATGTAAAAGTAAAGCTACAATGAAAAATGTCAAATTGCGAGAGATCAAATGTGTTGCAATATCTAAAAAGGAAAACAAACGTATAAAGCAAGATGTCACCAGAGTTCAGGGAGGGATAATTTGAATTGAGAGAGAGAGACAGAGAGAGACAGAGAGAGAGAGAGAGAGACGATAGTTTGCGCAAACGGTGAAACGTAACTTGGAAAGAGGAATTCCATTTACATAGTAGAACAAGGTAGACAAAACAACGATCCAGAACCAGAGAAGGTAGGCAGACAAAAAATCAACTGAAGTTATTTCGAGATACTAAGGGCAATTAAGTGCACTTGATCACACTAAAGTGTTGCGTCACAGCCTACTCTAGGGATCTAGGTCCACACGTCAGAATGATCCGACAAAATGTTTCAGTGATAAACTTTGCATTTAATGCACTTACTCCCAAGGTCACCGGCTCACTCTCTAAGATTTACGACTTCTGCAATGTTGGAACCCATCACGAAGACCACGGTCGAGGATGACAATAACCTGATACTCTTAAAATTCTTTCTACTTTTGCACAGTGACAGATCTTGGGGACAACTGTTTCGGACCAACCACAGATCCAATGACTGGAAAGTCCAATCATGATGAGGCTCAATCCAAGAACATTCTTACCAATACGTTAAGGACTCAATGTGCTCGTAACCAAGAGACCTGCACTTGATCCTCGCCCTCGGACGATCACCCACCGTTAAATATAATCAAACGATCCCTCGTGTAAGCTAAGTCGTCGGATCACACGGGGACGATTTTAACAACACACGATATAAAGTCTAACACGTGTCATTTTAAGTATTATTTAACTCACACTCAAACTAATTTTTCATTCCTTCAGTGACTTAGATGTTCGAGTGTTAATCTTAGAGATTGAATCTTGCTCTGCCATACTAAAAATTCACGTCACCACATCAAAATTGTATTTTATCTTAGAAAACATGTCATAATGAGAATGTTGATGTAGAGTCACCTCTCTATCTCTCTCTACCAGTGTAATTTAATATATTCTTTGAGAAAAGTCATCCAAAGGTCAAGAATGGATGCAAAATAGATCTAATGGTTGCAGAGCTTTTTGACTGCACAACACCAAATTTTAACTGCAGTTGGTCCGTATTGGAGTATAGTCTTTCACTAGCTTATCCTTTATATATGATTGATATACTTTTGGTTGGTAGTTATAGTTCTGTTAGCCTACGTGTCCATTGCTTAGTGGCTAACTATATTACTTTGGATAACCTGTATATAAACTATGACTCTACTCTGAATAATACAATCAGCTTTCACTTCTTCTTCTTTACCTACAATTTCCATTTTCCTTTTCTGTTGCAAGATGAGATCAGAGATCCATCTCTAACATGGTATCATTCGCGGTGACGATCAACCACGCTTCCCCCTAAAACCCAATCACTTGTCGCTCTTTCTTCTTCGTCTTCAAGATTCACTCATGGATTCTGATGATCAACAAGGTTCTGTGATCAAAGGCACAACGCAAAATCAAGATTTGGCGGCCATTTTTGCATCTTCCAAGGGTTCTCATTCTTTCGGACCAAAGCTTTCGATCAAGCTTCAGGAGAATAACTATCTCCTCTGGAATCAGCAGGTTGAAGGTGTTATCCTCACTCAGAAGATGCACAAGATTGTAGTAAATCCGCAGGTTCCGTTGAAATTCAAGACAGCTCAAGATCGTCTTTCAGGTACAGTTTCTGATGAGCATGAGGCTTGGATTGTTCAAGATCAAGCTGTGTTTATCTGGCTTCTATCCACGATCTCTGAATCTGTTCTACCTAGGGTTCTTGCGTGCAAACACGCTTTTGAAGTATGGGATAAAATTCATCAGTACTTCAATGCCCAGATGAAGGCGAGGGTGCGTCAACTGCGTGTGGAGCTGAAATCTACGAAGAAAGGCAATCGCACAGTCACTGAGTATGTGCTTCGCATTAAGGCTATTGCTAATTCGCTCCTTGCAGTGGGTGATTCCATTACAGAACAAGACCAAATTGATTCCATCCTTGAAGGTTTACCAGAAGAGTATAACCCGTTCGTGATGCAAATGTATGGTAGCCCTACCACCCTGAATTTGTGTGATGTTGAGGCGCTTTTATATGTGCAAGAGGCACAGTTAGACAAATTTCGCCAAGAATTGGCAGCTGCAACAATAGCAGCGAATCTTGCTCATTCGGGACAAGAGAGTCATGGCTCCAGAGGAGCTTACTCCGGTAACCGAGGAAGAGGCAACAGATACCCTCGCGGCAGAGGCCTTGGTGGAAGAGGAAGACAGTCAACTGGCACGCGCCCTACATGTCAACTGTGTGGTAAATATGGCCATGTTGTTGCATCGTGTTGGCATCGCTTTGATGAGAATTATGCCCCACCAGACAACTTCAACACTCAAGCAAACTCTACTAATAATGCTACAGTGCAGCAAGATAACACTCAAGATGGTACTCAACCCAATCAGGCCATAGCTATGATGGCTACTACCAAGCATTCTGGTTATACTCAGGAGTACTCTCTCCCTGCTGACTTGGAGTCCCAGTCATGGTTTGCTGACTCAGGTGCCACTCACCATCTTACTCCCTATGATTTACTTTTGCAGAATAAGAAACCTTATGTAGGATCTAATAGAGTCTTTGTAGGAAATGGCCAAACCCTCACCATACACTCTATAGGATCCATACACTTTTATTCCAAACTCTTACCCAATTATAAACTAAATTTATTTGATGTGCTTCATGTTCCATCCATCACTAGGAATCTTCTGTCAGTTTCTAAGTTCTCTAATGATAATAATGTTATCTTTGAATTCCTCTCTGATAAATGTTTCATCAAATCTCAGGCTTCTAAGCAACTTCTTGTTGAAGGAGCCCGTGATGCTAATGGATTGTACTCTTTCTCTCAACAATCATTGGAACTCATCAGTCACTCCAGTACACATAAGAGTTTGTCCCTGCCAGCTTCCATTCAAAGCTATATTGTTTCTAATTCTACTCCATATGAAAGTGTTAAATGTAATCCTAGCATACTTTGGCACCATAGGCTAGGTCATGCTAATTTCAATGCTGTTTCTCATATTCTCAAATTGTGTAATATTCATACTTCTAATAAACAAAGTTCATACTTCTGTACTTCTTGTAATATAGGCAAAGCTCATAAAATTCATGCTCCATTAACCAATACTGTTTACAAGAAACCTTTTGATATTGTGTTCACTGATTTGTGGGGGCCTGCACATTTACCTTCTAGTACTGGTTTTAAATACTATATTGCCTTTGTAGATGGTCATACTAGGTATACCTGGTTGTATTTTCTAAAGCAAAAATCTGAGGCATTGCAAGCCTTCAAATTGTTTCATGCTTTTGTTCAGAATCAATTTAATGTCACTATCAAATCTGTCCAATCTGACTTTAATGGAGAATATAGACCCTTCACTAAGTTCCTTACTGAACTAGGTATCACACATAGGTTGACATGTCCACATACCTCTCATCAAAATGGGACTGTGGAAAGAAAACACAGACACCTAGTTGAAATGGGCCTCACTATGTTATCTCACTCACCCATACCACTCTCTTATTGGGATCACAGTTTTGCTACAGCTGCCTATCTGATTAATAGACTCCCTACCACTCCTCTCACAAATGGCCTTTCACCCTATTATGCTCTCTATGGGAAACATGCTGATTATAGATCCTTAAGAGTGTTTGGCTGTTCTTGTTTTCCTCTTCTTAGGCTTTTTAATAAGAATAAACTTCAACATAGGAGTGCTGAGTGTGTCTACTTAGGGGTGTCTCCCCAGCATAGAGGTTTCAAGTGTCTCAGCCCTGAAGGCAAAATCTATATATCCAAGGATGTTACCTTCAATGAACATAGGTTTCCTTACTCTAGGGGTGATCAAAACCAAACCAACCCAATAGAAAACCGCAAACCAAACCAAACCAAACCGAAACCGCAAAAAACCGCATTTGGTTCGGATTAATTTGGGTCAGTTTTTACAAAACCGCACGGTTCGGTTCGGTTCGGTTTGCGGTTTGTATTTTGTAAACCGAAACAAACCGAATCAAACCGCATTATGTTACAACCTAAATTTTACTTAACTCACATCCAACCCAAACTTAAACTTATTATACATTAGCGTTATGATTATGAACAATTTTCTCATCCTTACACATATAATTTCAGTCTCGATCTTCTAAAATCTCTAATAACATTATTGCACCTTCTTTGCCACATACATCCTCCATCTTCTTCTATAATCTCTACTCTCTTATATTCTTTCTTTTTCACCTTCTCATTTTTATGTAAATATTTCGTATTTCAATTTCGTTTTTATCGCATATCTTCTTCTCTAATCTCTCAACACTTTTTTTCTTTTTCACTTTTACTAATCTTTCGTCTCTTTTATTTTTTTGTTACATTATAATAATTTTTATATTGTTTTATGTTATTATTTTATGTTTAATATTCCACTTTTGTCTAAATTAATTTTTGCATATTAAATAGAAAATTGTTGTCAAAATATGACGAGTTTTGTTGTTATTTGATAGTGTAAGAATGTATAAATACAAAATTATGTTATCATCTATATATGTATGTATGGCTCAGTAAAATATTTGTAAAAAACCGAACCAACCAAACCGAACCAAACCGCATTAGTTTGGTTTGGTTTGGTTCGGATTTTTTTTAAAAGCCAACCGAACCAAACCAAACCGCACTATTTTTTCTCTTGCGGTTCGGATAATTTTTTTCGTAAAAACTGCCCAAACCGCACCCCGAACACCCCTACCTTACTCTACCATGTTTCCATCTGAGTATAAGACTCAAACTCTCCCTAATAATGGTCCTGGTACACCTTTGAACAAGAGTTCTCCTTCACCCTGTGTCTTTCAGCCCATATCTCTTCCTACAGTTTCAAACAACAATCAGTATAATGCTACCTCTGTCAGTCATAACCTAGTTACTCAGTCTGAGCATGCGAGTCCTAATCCTCTCACAAATCCTAATGATGTGTCCTTTACTCACATCTCTCCTACTTTTCATATAAACCCTCAGCAGTCCAATCAATTTGCTCCCTCAGGCTCTAATATAGCTTTGTCCTTGTCTGCCAAATCTGTGACCAGTCAAGCTCAAGGTCACACTTCTCCCAATATCATAGCTGTCCAGTCTGCTACTCCTACACAGCATAATATTAATCCTAATGCTGGCTGTCTGAGTCCCTTTAACCCTGAGGGTTATGCAGGATCCCCTGCTCCTAGTCTGTCTAATAGTACAGAGGACAATAATAATAATACTCACAATTGTCCAGAGGACAATGCTATTACCAATATCAATGATGTTCCCATTAGTCAGTCTCTTATTCTCTCTAATCTACAAAATGCTCATAGCAATATATCTCCTCCTAGTCTTACCTTTTCTTCCAATGAACTTACTCTATCATCTTGCATTCCCATTTCTGAGTCCTCTCAATCTCCCTCTATTGGCAATAGCAAACCTGTTAGTAATCCTGTTCAGAATAGCCATCCCATGCTTACTCGTGCTAAGACTGGAAACTCTAAACCAAAAGCCTTCTTAGCTCAAACAGATTCTGAACCTACTAGCTATAAACAGGCCTTACTTAGTCCACCATGGGCTAAAGCTATGCAAGATGAATTCAATGCTTTACAAGCAAATAAAACCCGGACCTTAGCACCTCTACCTCCTGATAAAACTGCTATAGGGTGTAGGTGGGTCTTTAAACTTAAACAAAATGCTGATGGTTCTGTTCATAAACATAAAGCTAGGTTGGTTGCAAAAGGTTTTCATCAAGAACAGGGGTTTGATTTTACTGAAACCTTTGCCCATGTAGTCAAACCTACTACTATTAGAGTTATCCTTACTCTTGCTATCACTTACAAGTGGGAGATTCAACAAGTAGATGTTAAAAATGCCTTTCTCAATGGCACCCTCCATGATGAGGTATACATGAGCCAACCCCCTGGATTCACCTCAGGTGATAAGACCTTAGTATGCAAACTTCACAAAGCTCTTTATGGTTTAAAACAGGCACCAAGGGCCTGGTATGAGAAGCTCACTCAGGCTCTGATACAGTTTGGTTTCACCTCCTCAAAGTGTGATAGTTCTCTCTTCACATACTGCAAACAGGGCATCTCCTTATATATTCTTGTCTATGTTGATGACATCCTCATCACTGGCTCCGGTCCTACTTTGGTTCAGGATATAATCAACAAGCTTCATGCCAAGTTTGCCTTAAAAAGATTGGGGAAACCGAGTTACTTTCTTGGGATTGAGGTAAAACATCTAACTAATGGCTCTTTGTTGCTAACTCAGTGTAAATATATTAAAGATTTGTTGAGCAAAGCAAAGATGATGAATGCTAATGGTGTTCCAACACCTATGCTCAGTAACTGTAAGCTTAGTAAACATGGTGATGTTGTCTTCTCTGATCCGCAACTCTACAGGTCTATAGTGGGTGCTCTGCAGTATGTTACTTTGACTCGTCCTGATATTGCCTTTAGTGTAAATAAAGCCTGCCAGTTCATGTCTTGTCCTCTAGATACGCACTGGGCTGTGGTTCGACGTTTACTACAGTATTTAAGTGGCACAGCTAGTCATGGCCTTCTATTATCTCCTTCTGTTGCAGCACCAAAGTTCTCTCTACGTGCCTACAGTGATTCCGATTGGGCTAGCGATCCGGATGATAGAAGATCTACCTCCGGCTCCTGCATTTTCTTTGGCCCTAACCTGGTTTCATGGAGTTCCAAAAAGCAATCCCTTGTTGCTCGATCAAGTACTGAGGCTGAGTATCGTGCTTTAGCTCATTCAACTTCTGAGCTACTTTGGCTTGAATCTCTGTTAGCTGAAATCCACATCCCCTTCCATACTCCAACATTATTATGTGATAACCTCAGTGCGGTTTTACTCTTCCATAATCCTGTTTTACATGCCCGTACCAAGCATATTGAATTGGACATTCATTTTGTGCGTGAAAGAGTTGTTGCACGTCGAATGTTGATCAAACATGTGCCTGCCACTGCTCAAATTGCAGACACTCTTACAAAACCGTTGGGCACGACTGCGTTTCAGGATCTTCGCACCAAACTTAAGGTTGTTCTCTGTCCTTCAGTTTGAGGGGGGGTATTGGAGTATAGTCTTTCACTAGCTTATCCTTTATATACGATTGATATACTTTTGGTTGGTAGTTATAGTTCTGTTAGCCTACGTGTCCATTGCTTAGTGGCTAACTATATTACTTTGGATAACCTGTATATAAACTATGACTCTACTCTGAATAATACAATCAGCTTTCACTTCTTCTTCTTCTTTACCTACAATTTCCATTTTCCTTTTCTGTTGCAAGATGAGATCAGAGATCCATCTCTAACAGTCCGTCATAATGACTTAACTCTAATAGACACGCCGTAAAAAGACATGTAAAATAGTTCACGTAATTTCTTTAGAAAATTTCTTTACCCACCTCCCTATGGGGGTCACCCCCTGCGAAAACCCAATTTTACCCCGCTTCGGAAATGCATTTCCAATATATTTTTTTTTCAAAATTTTTTCAGACTTCAGAAGTGCATTTCGAAAAAATCCCAAAAATTGAGATTTTGACAAATTCGGAGATGCATCTCCGAAACAACAAAAAAAAATCTTAAAAAATCCCAAAAATTAATTTTATGATATTAATTAATTCATATATCATAAATTTGATATATTTTATGAGTAATGAATAATAATAATTATATATTTTGATATAATTTATGAGTTATGAATAATAATAATTATATATTTCTATTCTGATTCATATTTTAAAATTTAAAATAATTTTAATTAAAAAAATTAAAATAATTTCACTTACAAAATGAGTTATAATTTTTTATTTATATATTTATAATAATTATTATATATTTACAAAAAAAATTAAAAAAATGAGTGTTTTAATTTATATATTTATATAATAATTATAATAATTATATATTTATTAAAATTATTATATATTTATATATTTATATAATAATTATTATATATTAATTATAAATATATTTATATATTTATATAATAATTAAAAAAATTAAAAAAATAGTGTTTTAATTTATAATAATTATTATATTATTATATATTTATATAATAATTATTATATATTTATATATTTCACTTATAAAATTAATAATTATTATATATTTATATATTTCTAATCTGATTCATAATTAAAAATGAGTTATAAATTTTTATTTAGTTTAAAAAAATTAAAAAAAGATTTTGTCTTAATTTTATTTAAAGAATAAATTTTATATTTAATCCTAAATAATCAAAATTTAATTATGAAATTAAAATGTTTTTGATTTATATAAGTTAGTAAAATAATTTTTAACTTTAAAATTGTTTAGGAAATTTTGATTCACCTTGATTTTATTGATTCACCTTCATTTTATTGATTCACCTTGATTTTATACCTATTAATTGTATTGATTCACTTTGATTTTAATTTTTTAATAATTATTGAATTCTTTCGGAAGTGTATATCCGAAACATTCCAAGACCAATTTGTTCTTGGAATATTTCGGATATGCATCTCCGAACACACCCCCTTTCCTAAAAAGGGAATTTTTCGGAAATGCATCTCCGAAAACTAAAAAAGGGGTGTTTTCGGAAATGCATCTCCGAAAACACCTTTTTTTCGTGTTTTTGGAAGTGCACTTCCGAAATCACCCTTTTTTTGAGAAAAAAGTAATTTCAGAGATGCATTTCCGAAATATAGAGGCATTCTGAAAATTTCGCCAGGAGTGGCCAAGAAGGTTAAGAGGTCTGTTAAGAAATTTCCTTTCTTTAAGCTATTTAAACGTGTTTCTTTCTATGAATAGCAAAAATAAAATATGCTTCTGCGTTTGAAATGAATGCTTCATTTCCGTTATTTGTACATCTTGATTGACAAATATAGAAAGATTTTCTGCATAGAGCTAGTTGATTAATGGTCTTATTGAGGAAAAGCAATTTGTTGCATGGTATTTTGGGATAAAACTTTAACACTGTACGTCTCTCATATACATCCCACTTTTCATTTAAATTTTTTTATTAGTAAGCCGGCTATATAAAATATGATTTTTTTTGGCAATATGATAATTTGCAAAGAAGAATAAAAAAAAACTTAATTTGCATTCTTTGATCATAATTTGGCACCATCATACACAATATTTCCAATTGTGTATTGTCTTTTCACACAATTTGAAAATAAGACCATAACGCAGCACATCTCATGTATTTTATATTATTTCAATACTAACCCTAATAATACACATTATACTAATATAGTAGCAAGGACTCAATTGTCAATACACAGCGTAACATAACAACCAATAAATGGTCGAATGTCATGTTTTATCATGAACCTTACCCCATCAAATAAAACCCTTACATTAATATATGTTTATTAATTGATGTATTTGCTCTCACGTCCATAATAAACTAGTTACATTGACAATCTGTCACCATGGCGGCTCATATTAAACATCAATCCCAATCCTCTCTTCTCTCTCAATCCCAAACTCTTACAATTCCCTCACCACCACCACCACCACTTCTCCGATCACCCTTCTCTTTGTTCTCCGGCGAGCCAAACCTTTTCATCACCATTTCCTACACTAAATAACAACTCAAAAAAAGTTATTTTCTATAAACAAAAGCCAATCATGTACAAACGTAGATTCAACACTAAGCCAGTGTATGTTACTGACCATGATGAGCCCGAGCCCGAGCCTGAACCCGAGCCCATATCGGAAGATGGTCCTGCTTCTCCTTCTTGTGAAGACGTAAAAATTGAAGAACCGTCGCCTAAGAAAAGGTTTCATTTTTTTTTATTTTTTAATTTGAATTTTTCTATTTTCATGGATTTTATTTTATTTTTGGGTTTGTGAATTGAGAAGTTGAAGAGTTTTATGTTCGTGATACTTTACGTAGGAGGGAGATGAAGAAGAGGGTGGTGACTATACCGATTGCTGACGTGGAAGGATCTAAGAACAAAGGAGAGACGTATCCACCGTCGGATTCATGGGCTTGGAGAAAGTATGGTCAAAAGCCTATCAAAGGCTCCCCTTATCCCAGGTATCATAACCTTCGTCTTAATTAGTTGATTTTCATAATTGTTAGATAGTTAAGTTTTATGTTAGCTTAAATTTAAGGTTTTTAGATGGAAACTTTATTGGGGTGAAGAATGCTAAATAAGGTTAGGGAATATTGAGATTAAATGTTTGCTTGAATTGGAAGTGCATGGCGGAATAGAGTGAAGGATAGTGGTTATCGCCAGCTATAAGCGTAGAAAAGTCTGTTAAGGGTGGCTGTGCTAAAATGCGCATTATGGATTATGGCGTGTGGTGGTAGTAGTTAGAAACTTTGGTTAATGTGATTCCTCACGCGGGCTCTGAAACGCGTTGGTGTCACGCTACTGATAATGGAGCTGATTAATTTATAGAAGGGTCATGCTAACGAGTGCCCCAGGGGCACTCTTTAAGCATTCTAAATAAAGAAAATATTCTTTCAAAAGTTCACCATTTCAATTTTGGATGCATTAATTACGCATATTTCCAAGAAAAACTTACTTTTTAAAGCTATTAAAGAGTGCCCCTGGGACACTTGTTAGCATTTCCCTTTATAGAAATATTGAACAGGATGCCATCATTTTCTATGTTTGAATTTATTTTATTTTTGATGAAAGAAAACAATTTTTTTTGTTTTAATTTATAATATGTGATGCACATTTCAATGTTCAATAAATTATAGTTGCATCTGCAATAAATTTAATTTCCCAAGTATTTTATTTTATGTATATCCTTTTATGCGCTTCACGTAAATATAAACAATGTTATTTTGCATACCTATGACATTGTGCATGTATGTTTTTCATGCAACATTTGCGTTAATCAATGCAGATAAGTTTACGCAGATAAGTTTACGAATAAAAATGTTTTAAAAATGAGAAAAGGGGTGATGCACTGACAGTGTAAAATATTTTTACACTGTCAATCAATCACCACCCATGTATCCAATTAAATTATTTTTTTATTAAAAACTCTTTAAAAATAAATTATCTGTACTCGTTTTTATATACTTTTAGTATTTTTCAATATATTAAAAAAAACTATTAATATAATTAATTACTGTAATATAACTCATGCCGATTGTTTTAAATGTATAGGAAAATGTATTTTTCTTCTATTGTTTCTTCCAATCTTTAGCATAAAATGTGTTCAGCAGTTCAGGATTATTAGTCTCTTATCAATGAGAAATATTTCTTATTAAAAAGGGCATAGGAAAATAATATGTGAAAGAGCAAATTAAGTATAAAATGTTAATAATACTTGAAACTTCATATTGCCAGCTTTTAAAATGTAATGATATGAATTATAATAATCCTTCAGCTTATAATTCAGTATAGTCATCCAATTATACAAGATATTATAGTATATTGTCTCTAATTTGAACTTGTGATACCAGCTTCACGCCTTCACCTATAAAGAAATAATAATAACAATTTTATTTTATTATATCTCAACAAATATCTTTATCATAAGATTTAAGATATAATAAAATAAAATATTTGTAATTTTAAATTATAATAAGTCTCCCTTGTATTTTCATCATTACTATTTTGCCCTTGAAGAATGATTAAGATGAAGCTAAAAACAAAAATGTAGAATATATCAATAAAAAATAGGGGTTGAGAACCACGCGCTAAAGGTGTGGCATAATCCATAAAGCATCATTTTCCTTCTTGTTTTGTATTATCATCCAATCAACATCACTCATATTATTTAAACATTTCCTAATCCTAATCTTTTTCTTAATAATGCATTTTTCTTCCTAATCCAATTTTTAATTATAATTAATTAATTTAAATCTGAAAATGCAGGGGTTATTACCGATGTAGCAGTTCAAAAGGGTGTCCCGCTAGGAAACAAGTTGAGCGAAGCCGCGTGGACCCCACAAAGCTTCTCGTAACCTACGCTCACGACCACAACCACTCCCTCCCTCTTCCCAAATCTCATTCATCTTCTTCCACCACCGTAACCGTCACCGTCGAATCTCCATCTCCATCTCCCGGCGACTCTTCCGGCGAATGTAACACTAATACTATTTCTCCCGCCGCTACTCCACAGCCGGAGAATCTAACCGTTTTCGCCACTGACTTCGACCTCTCCGGTGATTCAACGGTTCTGCACAGCCAACACCACCACCACGCCGTGTTTGGCTGGTTCGATGACGTTGCATCTACAGGTGTTTTTGTGAGTCCGATCTGCGGAGGAGTGGAGGATATAACGCTGACGATGAGGGAGGAGGATGAATCGTTGTTTGCAGATCTTGGAGAGTTGCCGGAATGTTCAACGGTTTTCCGGAAGAGGAATATTCCGAGCGCGATTCAGTGTAGTGGCATCACAGGATAAAGTTGCTGGACCTTTTTCTTTTTTTCTATTGTGATTATAAAATTATAATTTATAATATTCACGGCCTGGAAATCGTGCGTATTAAAAAAATATTGAATTATTAGAAAGAAAGAATTAAATAAGTTTATTTTACAGATCGTGGATAAATTTTTTTTAATAACGTTGCTTTGTAGTTGTACATTGGAATAAATTATTATTATTAGCAGGCTACACTTCTGTATTATTGATCAATCAAATGGTTTCTTGTTTTCTACATTAATATTTAATACATTTGAATCCCTCTCACATTCATCGCATTAATTGAAAGTTTACCAGTATTACTGTTTTGAGATTCTCTCTAGCAACAAACAAGGATTTGATTATAGATTTCTTAATTTAGTAGCAAAGTTAGATAAGTAGGTAAATTCTTATCTACCCTATTTAAAAAAGTTGGGTGTCAATATAAACGGAGTGTTACTAATAAAATACGTGTATGGCCTCTCGGTTGGATGCATTTGGATGCCTTCATATGAATCTGACCAGAGACATTTTTTTCCCTTCAACCTTGCCATAGGCGTCTGGTGCATAAGATACATATATGACCTCATCTAGTCTGCATCTGGATTCCATGATATGCGTAAGGTCGTGGGGCTATTTCTGGCCTTCAACCCTGCCATACGTGTCTGGTGTATACGATACATGTATGGTGTGTGTTGTGTAAATCTGGTTCTATTGGATGCATATGGACAAAGGCGATTTTATGCCTAGCAGCTTGCCATGCGCGTCTGGAGATGTCTGTATGCGTTTTGCAGTCCTTGGTCCTACTTAAGCTCTCTTTTTCCTTTATGCTAAGCATTTTATTCGAACAAATATAGAACCAGAATGAATGGTTTTATGTCTCTTACCAATTCTTCCCCCCAAATTGAGACCAATTATTTAAATAGATGGGTGGTAAACTTATGAGTTCAGATATTAATGAACTCTATAGAAGAGTTATCTTTCGGAACAATATTCTTATTGATCTATTAACAACAAGTAGATCTACACCAGGGGACTTAGTAATGTCTCAAGAAAAATTGATACAAGAAGTTGTGGATACACTTTTTGATAATGGAATCCGCGGACAACCAATGAGGGACGGTAATAATAAAGTTTACAAATCATTTTCTGATATAATTGAGGGCAAAGAGGGAAGATTCCTGCACATCTAATTTTATCATTTATTTCCATAAAATTATTATCGCAAAAACGAAGGTGCTGGTTCTACTCTAATAGCGATGTCATATTATATGTTGTTGGAAGAATATTATCGGATTTATTCTAGAAATATATTTTTTTTATTTTTCTTTTATAAAACGAATGTGTCTAATTTACGCATGAATTTAGCCTATAGGGTGAATTCGAAATTCAGAAATTCAGAAATACATCTCCAAAATAGATTTTATGAAAAAAAATGGGGCAAGTCTCTTTTAAAACGTGTTTTAGTGTGAAAATTGTGAGTCCGGAAATATATTTCCGAAATCTAAAATAAATTTTTGGATTTTCATTGGATATTTTTCAACCATATAGGTAGGATAAGAAACTCCCTTGTATGGTTAAACTTAGTCTCTCAAATTGCTTCAACATGTTATTTGAAAGAAACTGACAGAAATGATCAAAGCAGTGGATTTGTGTGATGAATTTCTGAATTTACATTCAACATAAATCCAGAGAAAAACTCTCAAAATAGAATTACAATTGCAAATAAAAGAAACTGAAGCAAATTACACATAAACAGTTCGGTTCCTTACAAAAATTCAACTCTTGAATCTCTCCCTTCCTAATAACTGCTGAAATATAAAAAACATAACTGCTAAGGAAATAAATAACTGCCCACTAAACTAAACTATCTAATGAGCAGTTCCTACCCCAATCCTTTTATCCACATTTTCTTTAAGAGGTCTAACAGAAACTTTTACCATCACATTCTGAGTTTGTCCAACATGAGATATGCGAAGTTGAAGAAGTTCCCAAGTTGCAACTGATAACAACAATCATCCTCAACAGAGATAGAATAACAGTACCTATCATGTATTCTTTCACCTGATAAGCTTCATGACAGAACCTTAACTTCAAATAATCAGATATATTCACTGGACAGACTTGTAGTGCAAAATATGGATGTCCTATACTGATAATTCATATCATTACTTATAAAATTAATTATTAATTAGCAATATAATGAAGTATTGCGTAACAAGATAATTACCTCAAGGCTCACGGAATGTGATGTGCGTTTGGCGCATATCTAAAGGCCCAGATTAGAAAGAGCAGTTTCTTTTGACTTTGCTCCTGAATTCTCAACTTCTTCCTCTTCAGTAACAAACCAATTGTACGGAAGTTGGATTTTAGTTCCAGACTTCATGCTGGTTTTTTGTACATAATCTAAGAAAAGTTGGGGCGCATAAGAGTCCGATGAGTGTTCCCAGTCGCTTGGCACACGATATGATTTCCTTAGATCCTTGATTGCCAAGCGTAATCCCCATTTCTTTATCGACAACCCTGGGCCGGCTTTAAATGTGATATGTGCTCCAGTTTTTAAAAAATGGCAGTGCTCTTGAGAGATATAGATTAGCCAAAGATGTTTGGAGCCATCAACTTTGTGCAGTTCCAAACTAAGTGGCATGTCGAAGCGTTCCTCTGTGTGTTCACTTTCAAAAGAAAGATAAAAAGGATGTGGGAGTGCTGAGGAAAATGAATCTTGTGGCAAACCCGAACTCGCAGGACTATTGTTTACCTCAAATTCCACACAGAAGGCAAAGCCAAACTTCATGTCAAACTCGTCAAAGTCCACTATCCTTACTATTGAATCACTATCAAATTGGTAATTGAACCATTTTGGAATACAACAACTTGACGGAGAATCAATGTTTTCCCTATTCCAAGGAACAACAATGTCAAAGCCACCCCGAAAGTGATGGGGACTCTGGTATAAGAAGAAAAATAACACATAAGTATAGTAAAGCTAGAGAGTGCAAAGAAATGGAATATAATTATTAGCCATGAAAAGTACTAAGTAGCTTGCGGCTTGCGGATAATGATTAGTCAACAAAATGCAGCCAAAAAAAATTATATTCTTAGTAATGAGAGCTATTCCTGATTGCACAGGTTAAATCAGGATTTTTTTCGTAAAAAAGAAAATACAATGAATGAAAGCTAGAGAATTGGGGGGTGTAAGCAACGTACATACCTGAAGTAGTCTTTGTAACCATGAACATTCTATGGATTTGTCTTTGGATTTAACAATGAAATTAGGGCAGTCAAATATATAAAATCCTGACCTATGATCACGAGATCCCGCTACCATGTTAAAATATCTTCCTCCTGAAGAAGCACTTTTTGAAGCACTTTGTGAAGTACTTTGTGAAAATTGGAGTTCAATACTTTCAAGCTCATGGCAATGAGATAAATTTACATATGCTAGGTTGTCAAGATCAAAGAAATCATCAGGTAGTGAACGGAATTTGTTTCCTTGTAGATTTAGCCTTTCTAACGTACGTAACGTTCCAATAGTATTTGGTACTTCATGAAGATTGCAAAAGCTTAAATCTAGAAAAATCAAAGATCTCATATGATCAGTACGAGTCCGTTTCAAGGGTAGAATTGTAAGACTCGAGCAACCGCAAAAATCTAGAGTTACAAGGGACGCCATCCTCTTAATCCTATCAGGCATTTCAACCAGATTTGTGCAGTTTCTCAAACTCAAGAATTTAAGCTTTGTCAAAGCCCCAATGGATTCATGAACTTTGGATAAAGTTGTACATTCATCCATATCAAGGTATTCAAGATTTGATGCCCCGGTAAAATCAGGCGTCTTTTCAAGTTTTGTACAACCGGAAAGGCGTAGAACTCTCAGAGAATTTAATCTTGATACACTGCCAAAATCAAGGTCAACCAAACTGCTGCAGTTTTGCAAACATAAGAAAACAAGTTCTGTAAGATGTCCAATTGACGGATGGACCTGTATTAAGTTTGTGCATCCGGTAAAATCTAGCCGCTCCAGTTTTGGGGTCCAAAAAAACTTTGGAGTCTCTATAAGATACTTGGAGTTGCTCAAATCCATCCTTTTCAAATTAGGTAGTTCCTATTAAGAGAATCGGCAACCATCAATAAAAACGTATCGCTAAGACCGGAATTTTATAAACTTGTTGTGGTGTGATTTCAAAATTAAGTGCAAACTTTTATAAAAGAAATGTTATGTAACTGGAGTACCTTGCGACCTTCCCACAGTCGTTGAATGCTACTATCAGGAATATTCAATTCCACAAGATAATGTGGTTCAAAGTTTGACGGCAAAGAAGTAAAAGGACATCCGTTCCACAAAAGATACCGCAAGTTGTTGGAAAGAAAATCCAAATTTCCTGAAAAATTATTATGATACAATATGAGAAGTGCAAGGTTGCTCATATTTGAAAATCCTTCAGCCCTGCATTTGGAGAAACTTTCCTTTTGATCCAGAACTATAGCTTTAACATTATTTGTTCCCTGAGAAAAGAAGAGAGTAAGCATAACATAGACAGAAAAAAATGAAATTACTTGACCTAACCATTTTAGAAACAAAAATTACCAATATATCTTATATTACAATGTCAACTTTTAATGGAATAAAAAAATTATGGAATCAAAGTGTGTTTAAATTAACTGTGAAAAAACTACATAGTAATTCGTTTTCTTAAAATTGTTTGTTTAAAACTAGTTTCCAGTATGAATGTTAATTGAAACGAACTGCATGATGATACTCTAGGAAAAATTGGTAAAAATGTCACAAAACAAAAAGTATAAATTGCACCCTCTAGTTTTGGAAACATAATTTATTACCGTTTCTGATGTCAAGACTTGATAGAAATCATGGTATTGCCATATTCTACTCCACAATATTGGGTCTTCGAGAAAGCTGTGCCGAACTATTTTCTTCCCAAGTTCTTGTAACATATCATGCATATGAATCTCTTGGTTTTTAATGGTAATGAGTGACTTCTCAATGACTCTTTGAATTCCTATGTGAGGGTATAATCCACATGCATCTAGAATTCTCTTTACATAATCTTCCCTCTCCCCTTTAAAAAAACAAGCAATGTGCAGAAATATTTCCTTCTCCTCATGTTCTAGTCCATCAACACTCATCTGAAGCACATCCATAATTTTATTGTCTGGATTGTTCTTCAATCTATCCAAAGCATCTCTCCACTGAGTAGCATCTCGATTACACAAGAAAGAGCCCACTACTTTAATTGCTAAAGGAAGATTTTGAACATATTTTAGTATCTCTGGAATCAACTCAACACAATTGCTGCTTTGGTCTTCACCTTTGAAAGCTCTTCTGCGAAAAAGTTCAGAAGCATCATTACTATTCAACAGGGGAACTTCATGAATTTTATCCACCCCATACACTCTTAGAATATGCTCGTCCCTTGTAGTTATGATTATTCTACTTTCTTTGTAAAGCAATTTAGGATCTATAGCCAATTCCTCCAATTGTTCATATTGATCAACATTGTCAAGAACTAGAAGGACCTTAATGCCACTCTGAAGTCTATTTATCATAATCCCAGTTATCTCACAAGTATCGTATGCGTCTAGATTTCTTTCATCTAGAGCTTGACGAAGAATCTGTTTTTGTACAGCAACCACGCCACCATCCATATAAAGTTTGCTAGTGTTATTAATAAAACAACAAGCATCAAACTGATAAGAGATTCTATCGTACAAAGCAGCAGCATGAGTTGTCTTCCCTACTCCACCCATCCCCCAAATTCCCAATACTCGAAAGTCATCATCCATTGAGCTCAATCTTAGAAGCTTTTCTAATTCTTCTATGCGAGGTTGCATCCCAACAAGATCGTTGGTAAACCCTGAGAATTTATGATTCAAAGTTTTTATTATTGCTTGAACAATTTTTTTGATCTCTATAGATTCTGGCCTGAAAGGAAAAACAAGAACACAAAATTATCACTTTAAATTACAAGATATATTAACAGATTGTTTATAACTTATTGAAGGCAAAAGAGTGCAAGTTGGGTCATGAAAGTTGACATGATGACATGCTAGGAAGCAACTACGCATATTTCAGACATTGCAATTTAAATAAAGGTCTGAAATCACTGTTGTTATTAAGGCTGCATAGGCCACATTTCTCCATTATATCAAGGATGGCGATGCAATTATAACCTTTATTGCAACAACCATTTAAAACCGTGCTAACCATATATTGATAAATGAAAATAATCAAAAATAACTACATTAAAGGAAATGTCTCCCATACTAAGTATAGGTGTTAGTGTTGGGGTATATGACTAGTTATCTATAACATCAAATTCAACCCGTGTTTCGAACATGAGATGAATCAACATCGTAGAAACAGTTTTCTTTAATTTTGTGAGGCATTGCGCAATAGCAACCATTTCATCCAAACACAATATTGACTTAGATTTTTTTTTACAAGACTACTATCAAAATTCCTAAAACTCGAATAGCTTGTAGAAGCTGTGGGGAAATTAATTCTTAAAATACCATTAGAATTAGAGTTTGACCTAATTCATCCTTACCAAATCAACTTTTAAGGTAGGAGTGTCACTTTATATAAACTTTTGAAAGCCTCTATCTATAACCAATGTGTGAGTTTTTTCCAATAGTTATAGAAAACAACTGATTAAGCATAGACTAAAGAAAGCAATAAGAAAGGGAATTGAAGTAGAAAATGTAAAAACAAGTAGAAGGGGAATAAAACTTACTTGTTCCTGATATCCCAACCGACTAAGTTAGCTAAAACGTCCATAGCTTTCTTCCACCTCCCAACCTTTCTCTGATCATGTTTGAATCTCATCCGGTATAAATCAAAGGCGTTTTGGTACAGCCCTCTCCGATGTCGTACATGAGATGGATCGACATCATAAAAAATAGGAAATACTTTTTGATTGAATTCTTTACGGCATTCAGCTATAGTAGCCATCTCTTCTAAACACCATGTAGAGTCGGCATATGTTTTAGAGAAGACAACAATAGAAATCCGTGAATTTTGAATTGCTTGTAGAAGTTGTGGGGAAAGGGAATCTCCTTTCTCAAGCCTCCTATCATCCTTGAAGGCAAAAATACCCTTTCTAGTTAGATGATCATAAAGATGGTCGACAAAATTGTTGCGTGTGTCGGGACCTCTGAAACTGATAAACACATCATATCTACAGGTTTGATTGTTACTATAATCCATGGAAGAATTGGAAGCTTCAGCTCCTTGCATCAAATTGGAAAATGACAAACAAGCTTGCAAGAGAAAGAAACTAGTTGTAAGTAACGTATTCAATCTATAATACACGAACTGAAAATGCAAAATATAAAAAGTATTAACGAACTAGTGTGTGATAAATTTTGATAGCGGAAGTAGTTTTACCTGAGATTTTTTATGTTGATTATAGGAAGGATCGTAAACAACCAGTATTTTATTCATTTCACAAGATGACAATATATACTTCTTGTTTTCCTTATACAATTGCTAATGAGAATTTTTCAACAAACTTTAAACTATGATATAAGTTGGTTGGTGTTGGCTAATACTCTAAACATCCAACATTCAATGTATCTAGTCCGTCCATATATAGATCATATAAATTGATTATTCAATGTATTTAAAAAGTCACCTTTTTCTTATAATAAGGAGCAGAGGGAGTATCAACAGCTAGCTCTAGCGCTGATAAACTGAATTCCTTTCTACCTTAATTATTTCTCGCGCAATCACAGGCGAAATATCAACAGCGTTTTTGGTAACACTCATAGGCATATGTAGAATCTCCATTTGAATCATGTTCAATTGCACGTTCAAAATTATCCTTTCTAGCCCTGCACTTATAACATACAAAATAATCGTTTCATAAATAAAAACGCAATAACAACAACATCAACCTGGATTATGAGATCATATGGTTTAAAAAACCAGCTAAGAAATCAGAGATGACACTCTATGCATGCAATACTCAATGTGTCTGTAATAATAACACAAATTCTAGTTAGCCCTATAAATTCAACCCAAACCTATTGAAAATAAGCATGCAAAATTGATTGAACACAAAAACTCAAAAACAAATTTTGATTCACTGATTTTGTGCCAAATATAAAATCAAAGAAAACCTCAACAAAATAATCATAAAGAGAACACTAAAAAACAACTCAATTCAAAATAGAAACAGCTGAGATGGGTGAGTAGCCTGGGAGTGGGTATTCCTTTGCAGAGGTGAGTGGTGCAAGAAAGGGCGCCTTTGTGGAGGAAAGAATATGTGTGGATGGCGACAGAGCAGCGGTAAAGGTCTTTGATGTGAATTGGAAGGATTGTGGATTTGAGTAGCGGCAATAGACCATGGATTCCCATTTCACTTGGCAGATTGCAGATTGCGGATTATGGATTTGAGTTATATTTTCTACCTTAAGAAAATAATATTGTGTGTGTAAAATAGGACGGTACTGTGTCCATACTTTTTGTTGGTTTAATAGTGATGCTCTAGCAGACAGAGGTCGAAAGCAACCCGACATGCTAGAGATAGAGAATAACGCAAAACACTCTTTTATTAAGCCAAACATACCAATAAATGAGAACAGTCTAAGAAACAAAAGTTCTTCTTGGCATTTGATCAAACAGGTGGTGAGCATAATCTAAATGGCCACACATGCAATACATGTTCAACATGTTATTATGTTAATTAATTAGAAAAAAGATCATTTTGAATTGTTGGGAATTGGAAAATATGTAATAATGCAATGCCAAGCATATGCACAGACATGGAACAGAAAGGTATAGTCTTGTAGAGATAGAGAAGGTAAGTGAAAACAAGTGAAAATGCTTCTTTCAAGATAGCTTGACACCATATTTGAAGGAATTCGGGAGAGTTTATAACCCAGCAGTCTAATGAAGTTTTTTTGCATTCAAGTATTATGTTGATAAAGTGAAATGTTTGAGTTGAGTGTGGTTCTTTAATGGTCTTTAAGTTCGAAATTCGTTAGCTACAAATCTATAATATAAGAAAATAAATGGCTCTGGTTTTTACAAAATTACCCATCCTTACTTTTTGTACACCTATTAAAATTGTTGGTTTTTTGGTCTATCCACACAATTGTCCATTATATCTTAATATTTTATTCAACTATATTATAACTTATTTTCACCATTCTTTCTCTCTCTTCACCTTTTTAGTTTTCTACCCCAATCTCTCTATACTCCATTTACTCTTTAAAAAAAATGGTATTTATGATCCACAAAATTTTAATAAAAAATAATATAATGGAAAAAATTATTATTGATCTAAATATTTTTGTATACAAAAATTTACTATTCATTCAGATATTTTTGTAAATGATACCTAAACATAAATAATATTTGTATCAGAAAAATCTATTATTGATCTAAATATTTTTATATAAGAAAAATATTATTTATGACTAAAAAAAAATTTATTCAAAAAAGGTATACAGGAAAAAATCTATTATTGATCTAAATATTTTTTATCCGAAAATTTACTATTCACTCAATATTTTTATAAATGATATCTAAACAAAAATAATATTTGTATACGGAAAAAATTTATTATTGATCTAAATATTTCTATATACGGAAAATGATATTTATGATCTAAAAAATTTTATTCAAAAATGGTATACGGGAAAAAAAATCTATTATTGATCTAAATATTTTTATATACGAAATTTACTATTGATATAGATATTTTTGTAAACATTACCTAAACATAAATAATATTTGTATACGGGAAAAATCTATAATTGATCTAAATATTTTTCTATATGAAAAATGGTGTTTATGATCCCAAAAAGTTTAATTTAAAAATGATATGTGGGAAAAATTTATTATTGATCTAAATATTTTTATATACGAACATTTACTATTGATCCAGATACATTTATAAACGATACCTAAACATAAATAATATTGTAGACGGGAAAAAATCTATAATTGACCTAAATATTTTTCTATATGAAAAATAGTATTTATGATCCAAAAAAATTTAATTCAAAAATGGTATACGGGAAAAAAATCTATTAATGATCTAAATATTTTTATATACAAAAATTTACTATTGATCCAGATATATTTATAAACGATACCTAAACATAAATAATATTGTATACGGGAAAAAAATCTATAATTGACCTAAATATTTTTCTATATGAAAAATAGTATTTATGATCCAAAAAAATTTAATTCAAAAATGGTATACGGGAAAAAATCTATTAATGATCTAAATATTTTTATATACAAAAATTTACTATTGATTCAGATATTTTAGTAAACGATACCTAAACATAAATAATATTTGTCTACGGGAAAAGAAAATTTATTGATCTAAATATTTTTCTATATGAAAAATGGTACTTATGATCCAAAAAATTTAATTCAAAAATGGTATACGGGAAAAAGTCTATTATTGATTTAAATATTTTTATATAAAAAAATTTACTATTGATTCAGATATTTTTGTAAATGATACTGAACATAAATAATATTTAAATACGGGAAAAATATATTATTGATCTAAATATTTTTATATACGAAAAATGGAATTTATGATCCAAAAAAAATTTATTCAAAAATAATATACGGGAAAAAATCTATTATTGATCTAAATATTTTTTTATACATAAATTTACTATTCATTCAAATATTTTTATAAATGATACCTAAACAAAAATAATATTTGTATATGGAAAAAAATTATTATTGATCTAAATATTTTAATATACGAAAAATGGTATTTAGATCCATAAAAAATTTATTCAAAAATGGTATATGACAAAAAAATCTATTATTGATCTAAATATTTTTATATACAAAAATTTACAATTTATCCAAATATTTTTGTAAATGATACCTAAACATAAATAATATTTGAATAGGGGAAAAATATATTCTTGTCTACATATTTATATATAAGAAAGATGATATTTATGATTCAAATATTTATGATCCAAGAATGATATAAGAGGGAAAAAAATTATTATTGATCTAAATATTTTGATATACGAAAAATTTATTATTGATCTAAATATTTTTTCATTTTAAATATTCTATTTAAAATAAATATATTATGTAAATAAATGCGCGTATCAGACCAGAACCCATGCGTATGCACGGGTTTGTTACTAGTTACTTATTAAAAACAATGTTATGTTGACTTTGCTACATCAGTTTTTGTTAGTCTGGATGAAAAATTTTAAAGTGTTATTATTTTAAAAAAATTACAGGGACTAAAATTAAATTTATGAATTATTTATAGAAAAAATATATATATATTTAACTCTTTATTTTATTTTTAAAGGTCATGCTAACATGTGCCCTAAGGGCACATGTTAAGAGTTAAATGTAGAAAATTTTTTTAAGAAATTCTGCATTGTTTTCATAAAAAGTTTATAATTAATGTGTTTATTACGTTTTCCAATACAAATTTACTATATTTATGTTTCTTAGCATGTGCCCCAAGAGCACATGTTAGCTTTATCCTATTTTTAATACATGTTTTGGACATGTCAATTATTCACTATGGGAAGTCGATTTCAACTCTTAAAAGTAGTATAATAACTACTCAATTACGATGTAAAAGTACTTCTACATGCGTAAATGCGCAAAACTTAAAGTAAATTAATATTTTTTATACATCATTTATCTCTTTTGAAATCATTAAGTGATTTTGTTGTCAAAGTGTTAACTTGCAATCCATCTCATGTGATATGTCCCATCGAAGACTTATAAATTTGCATCGGGAGTCCAACGTCATAATTCGAGCTTAATTATGGTTCCATTACGGCATCAACGCGTTTTTTTTTTTTTATAAAATTAAAGAAAGTTTATATTTTGTTTATTAAAAAAAATTATATTTGGTGTGGTCTAAACACGATAAATATTAAAAATATTAAGAAAGATAATCTCTTAGTTCAATCTATGTGGTGGAAGAGAATTCTATAGAAACTTAAAAATGCTCTTCAGTTTTTGAAAATACATTGTCAACCATATGTATAACATAACATGTCACAAAAATACTGTCACCCTACAGCTAAAAAAAATCGAAGATACATCTTTGTTGAATAGTATTCAATGTATATTTCTGTGAGTTATTCAAAGATTTATGTCCGAAAATTTGATAATTTGTCGCCTTTGCATGTTAGATTATTCCGAAGATGCATCTCAGAAAAAAAATAAATGTGAAATTGCTAAAAATAGTCACTTGCATAATTAGACCCCATACCCATTTTTTCTATAAACCCTTTCCAAAAACTCTTTCATTCGCAATCAAGATTTTCATTCCAAAAGTTCATTATTCTGTTCCATCAAATCAAATGGAGCAAAGTTAAAAGCCAAGGTAAATGAAATTCTGGTATTCAGATCTCAAATGTCCTAAGAGATGTTGTGACAGTGATCTCTTAACAAAACACAATGGCAAGGTAAAAATAGATAAACATACAATACTGAAAAATAAAAGAACACACAGAGTTGTTAACTCAGTTTGGTGTACAACAACACCTACTCTGGGGGTTACCAAACCAGGGACGAACTCAACTAAATAGTACTCCCTCTGTCCCAAAATAAGTGTCACATTTACTTTTTAGATTCATTGAATATTTAATGTATCTGGTCTCTATACAGACTAGATACATTAAATATTCAATGAACCTAAAAAGTAAATGTGACACTTATTTTGGGACGGAGGGAGTATCAATTTGTAGACCCACAATAAACTATCACCCGTTTACAATCTACTTACTTAATCACTACCTGTGCTTATTTTCTACCTAAGACTCTCCTAGGTATGAGACTCTTCTCATGTCTCTTTCAATCACCACAGTGGTGAAAACTCTCTTACATAGAAAGATTCAAAAGTTATATTTCAAGAACACACAATCACTCAATGCTTAAAAGTTTAAGAGTGATTAATTGAACTTACAACTCAATAGAGACAATCTTTCTCTTATATCATAATGATAATAGAGAGGCTCATAATTAACAACACACAAACCCTAAAACGATCATACAATCACAGTATTTGTTCCACACAAAACTAGGTTTGCAACAATCTATTTAAAGCATAAATCTGGACTGGATTGGGCTTCAAAATGCGGCAATGAGACTGCAAAAAAATCTGCAAGAAAATAGGTCTTCAATCTAGAGTTTCCTAAAATGTCTCAACATTTAGAAAACAGAATAAACCAACAAAGTCTCTGATTCATCAGTCTTGGACGCCACATAGGATATATTAACAATCATAGAATATTCAATAATGTGAAAATAAGCAGTTGCATCCAAACTGTAAACTATAACAAACCAGATGTAATATATTTCTGGTTAGGACATCGCATTCGACATGTTGAGTCTGCAAGTTGAAACATTTTTTTCATCATGTTGCTGCCAAGTTAGTTTTACCAAAATTTATACGAATCATAATTTTAGAGAAATAACAATCTCCCTTTTGTAAAATTTTGGCTAAAATACTTTTGCACTAAAACACCAGAATCAAAGGTTTGAAAATAAATCAAACACAGACATCAGAGGCACAGCAGCAAAACTCATCATTAGAGATATCAACAGTAGGAATAAAATCAAAGTAACAGTTAGTGGCAGCTACTTAACATATCAAAACAGAGAAAAATAAATTCTCAAACAGATTTATGTCAGGACATCATGTCTGACATCTCTTCATACAATTTCAATCTAGAGTAGGTACTCCCCCTCAAGTTACTGTTAAGCAACACTTCAAAGAATTAGAAAATTCTCCCCCTTAATAGCAGCAGCCAGTCAATGATTAGTGGTTAGTGCACACACACATATTACCCCCCCCCCCTTTTTAGCCATAATATGACAAATGCAAGTAACTAACCAAAAAGGAACCACATTAGCACATAAACAAAAAGCACAATGTGCACACAAGGTTAAAAATTAATCTAGACATTTTAACCCTTACAAAATCATATACCAAAATAAATAAACAAAAGATTGAAGAGAAATCATGCAGCAACATCAGCAGTCTCAAACTCTTCTTCTTCACCATCTACATCACCACCATCAGATGCCACCTGGTCATCATCAATATCATCAGCATTTGCATTCTCAACTTTTCCACCATCAAGTGCATTTTGTTCAGCAGCATCCCCACCTCCAGAGTCACCCCCATTAGTATCATCATCATTTCCAGATTTACCATCATCTTTTCCAGATTCAATACTTTCGTCATTTCCTTCAGAATCTCTAAGGTCAACATCAACAGCACTAACAGGTCCAACCTTGTTGTCCTTTTCCTCCATCAAAGCTTTAATTAATCCTTCAAGCTCGATCTTCCTAGCAGTGTCAACCGTGATGGAATCCTCCAATTCCTTGAACGTCTCCTTGAGCTGAGCAATAATTCCTTCCATTGAAGTCTAAGGGCCACTCACCTGGGAAGATGTCATAGAAATATCTGGGACATGTGCCCCACCAAAAAATTTATAAAGCAAAGACAAAGGAGAATCCATTTTCTGCATACTATCAATAGCCAATAAAATACCAGGTTATTGATCATAGATCATTCCACATATGAGAGATGGAAATAAGATTGGCATTTTCACTACAGATGAGGCTGCTTGTTTCGGAATCTGATCAAAGATGTACTGTCCAAAATCAAATGATATTTTTCTACGAACAACATAAATGAACTTACTAGCCCAGTGGAAATAGTGGAGGTATGGTTCGTGGAAACCCAATTGGCAGCAACAAGCCTACGAAAGATGGCATATTTCACAGTAAGCCTTCCAGATGACAGCTTTCCTATATTAGGCCAGTGCTTCATTTGCCCACCAATTACCTCCTTGCACACTTGATCATCTGTAACCTCTAACTCAGCTTGAGGTTCTTCAAGTCTCCCCAGAAATCTATTGATCACAACTGGAGAAAATTTCACAATATTTCCCCTAACATTTACCTTCCTGTAATCTCTGCTCTTCAAATCATCACAACCATCAGGAACACTCACAACAAATTCCTTCACCAACCTATCATAGCAAGGCCCAAATTCAGTGACTGTCCTTCTCAGTCTAGCAGCCTCTATCAGCTCCACAATTTCCTTGAATTTGAAGAAATCCTTACCCAATTCCCTCTCTAAAAAAATCCTTCTTTGATCCACATATTGCCATATTTCAACATTCTTTGCACGAACAACAACACATGTCTTCATGGAGACAGACCTTTTAAGAGGAATGATATCCTGAACATCTTCAACAGCTTCATATTCAGAGTCACTATATGAGGCATCATTCGTCTTCTTTGAAGGAATAACGACTTTGATCCATGGTTTTGCAGGGCCAACAACATACTTTCCTTTGGCAGTATCAGATTTAACTTTGGTTGCCTTAGAAGGTGAATCTTCAACTACAAGTACAACATCCTTTCCCTTTCTTCTCCAAAGTATATTGGCTATGAGATCCACATCGGTAGGAATGTCATCAACATTGATAACATCATCAAGAACACAACATCAACTTTCTTCATGCTTATTCTTTCATGTACAACTTCTATAGGAACACACACATCAGTATTGTCACTCTTGTCACCCTTAGAGCTAGTATCTTTCACCAAAGATGTTTGAACATATGAGACATCTTTGATCGAACACGAAGAAGATGATTTGTGAGGGCATGTGCACAAGAGAGAGAGAGAGAGAGAGAGGGAGAGAGAGAGAGAGAGAGCGAGAGAGAGAGAGAGAGAGAGAGAGAGAGAGAGGGAGATCAATGGTCTTGTCCTTTTTGAAATGATAGTAAGACTTAGTCCAAAGGAATGAAATTTTGCTTAATGAACTTGGGCCAAAAGAATAAAAGTTGAGATTTTGCTTGACCCACATAAATAGCATTGATTGTTATAACTCCTCATACACACAAATACCAAGTTTTCAAACTGGAAAACATCCAAAGCCTTAGTAAAGATATCAACTAGCTAATTTTCAATGCTAACATGCGTAAGAGTTATAACTTTGTCTCCAACAAGCTCTCTAATTAAATGATATCAAATATCAATGTGCTTAGTTCTACTATGTTGAATAGGATTTTTGGAAATATTAATAGCACTTAAGTTGTTACAAAATAGTGTCATGACATCTTGTGAGACATCATACTCAGTCAACATTTGTTTCATCCATACTAATTGAGAACATCTATTCCCTACTGCAATGTACTCAATTTCAGCAGTAGATAGGGATACACATTTCTATTTCTTGCTGAACCAAGAGATTAGATTTATTTCCCAAAAAGAAACATCCTCGAGAGGTACTCTTCTTGTCATTAGCACTACCAGCCCAATCAACATCATAATACCCTACTAACATGGAATTTGAATCATGAGAGTACAGTATTTCATAGTCACATGTACCATTCACATACTTCATAACCCTTTTTACTTGATTGATGTGGCTGACTTTGGGTTCTACTTGATATCTAGCATAAACTCCAACAACAAACGTGATATCTGGTCTGCTTGCTATAAGGTATAAAAGGCTACCGATCATGCTTCTATATAAACTTTGATCAATATTAATCCCCTTTTGATCTTTGGATAGCTTAAAGTGTGTAAGAGTAGGAGTTCTTTTTTGACTGGCATTCTCCAATCCAAATTTATTCACAATATTCTTTGCATATTTTCTTTGGCAAAGAAAAATGCAATCTTCCATCAACTTGACTTGCAGACCAAGAAAGTATGTTAGTTCACCTACCAAACTCATCTCAAACTTCGATTGCACTTTCTTGACAAAATGTTGGACCATCTCATCCGACATCCCACCAAAGACAATGTCATCCACATAGATCTGAGCTATCATAATTTTTTCATCCTTTTCTTAAACAAAGAGAGTCTTATGAATTCCACCCTTTTATATCCATGGTTGAAGAGAAATTCAGTCAACCTCTCATACCAAGCTCTGAGAGCTTATTTTAGGCCATACAATGCCTTATTTAATTTGAACACATGATTTGGAAATGTGAGATCATCAAACCCTTTAGGTTGTTCAACATACACCTCTTCATGTAGATATTCATTTAGGAAGGCACTCTTAACATCCATTTGGTACAATTTAAACTTTAAGAGACAAGCCACTCAAAGTAATAGCCTGATCGATTCAAAGAGAGCCATAAGAGCAAACGTTTCATCAAAGTCCATTCCCTCAATTTGAGTGTATCCTTGAGCAACAAGCATAGCTTTATTTTTGGTAACAACGCCTTGTTCATCTGAATTATTCTTATACACCCATTTAGTCCCAATAACATTTGTCCCTAAAGGTCTTTTTAATAGGTCTCAAACCTCATTTCTCTTGAATTGTTCAAGTTTTTCTTGCATAGCATTAATCCAAAACTCATCAGTCAGAACTTCCTTGATATTCTTTGGTCCAAACTTTGAAATAAAACAAGAATTTAACACCACTTCCCTTGATCTAGTGATTACTCCTTCATTCTTATTTCCTATGATAAGCTCTTTAGGATGATCTTTCTGAATCCTGATTGAGGGTCCTTTATCAGCTGTCTCGGTTTCTTCAAGTTCAACATTTGCACTTGAGTCAACAACATCATCATCATTCATATGAAAAGATGTTTCAACATCCTCTCTGACATCAACTTCATTTGTTGAGTCATCAACAACTACATTTATGGATTCTATCATCACCTTAGTTCTGGAGTTAAATACTCTATAAGCACTACTGTTTGTAGAGTATCCAAGAAAATTTCCCTTATCACTTTTAGGATTCATCTTTCTTCTTTACTCACGATCTGCCAAAATGTAACATTTACTTCCAAAGACATGGAAATATTTAACAGTTGGCTTTCTTCCTTTCCATAATTCATACAAAGTAGCAGATGTAACAGATCTGATAGTCACTCTATTATGGATATAACATGCAGTGTTCATGGCTTTAGCCCAAAAATGCTATGGCAATTTCTTAGTATGAAGCATGACCCTGGCACATTCTTGGATAGTCATATTCTTGCGCTCTATCACACCATTTTGTGGAGGAGTGATGGGTGAAGAGAACTCATGACTAATTCATTCAGAAGTGCATAATTCATCAAACTTGCTATTTTCAAATTCCTTCCCATGGTCACTTCTTATTCTAATAATACATTAATAACACAATCCTTTTCTCTTTGGATCCTTTGGCAGAGTTTTTTAAATACTTCAAACACTTCAGACTTATCTCTGATGATATTTACCCATGTGAACCTTGAGAAATCATCAACAACATAAGCATATTTCTCTCCTCCAAGAATTTCAACCTGCATAGGTCCCATCAAATCCATATGAAGTAGCTCCAGAATCTTAGACATGGTCAAGTGTTGAAGCTTCTTATGTGACATCTTAGTTTTCTTACCAGTTTGACATTCACCACAGAATCTTCCTTCATAAATTTTCAACTTGGGAATACCTCTGACTACTTCTTTTGACAGAACTGTCTTCATACCTTTCAGATGTAAGTGACCAAGCTTTTTATGCCATAACTTAAACTTCAAATTCTTATGACATGAAGCATGTGGAAAAGCATTTTGTTTCTTGAGAAGTCCATAAGTAACATTTATCTTTAAATCCGGTTTCCCTCATGACAACTTAATTGTTCTCATTTGTTACCAAGCATTCAGATTTAGTAAAGTTAACTTTGAGTCCATGATCACATAGTTGACTAATACTTATCAAATTTGCAGTCAGCCCTTTAACAAATAACGTCTTATCAAGACTGGGCAGCCTTGTGTAGTCCAGCTTTTCAACACCCTTAACTTCACCTTTTGATTCATCTTCAAAGGTGACATAACTAGTGGAGTGAGGTTTAATGTCCACTAGGAAGTTTTTAACAACAGTCATGTGTCTAGAACAACCACTATCAAAGTATCAATCTTCTCTGTTAGATGCTCTGAGAAAGGTGTTAGCTACGAACCCAGAAGTGTCAATTTTGAGAATCCATTTTTTCTTTATTTTCACAGCATTATTCTTATGAATTGTGGCACGGGTTTGGGATAGCCATATATAATCTGTAACATTAAAGTTTTATGTGACGAAACCTTCTACATTAATGGCATTTTCATTTTAAGTCTTGCTTTCTGAATGCTTATAGAAATGTTGAGCAAGATGCGTTCATTTTCTAAGTTTGATTTTGTTTTATTTTTATCAACGAAAACAATTTTGTTGTTTTTGTTGTTTTAATTTATAATATCTGATGCACATTTCAGTGATCAATAAAGTATGAAGTTACATTAAATTTAATTTTCCAATTTATATTATATTATGTTTTTATTACTTTCATGAGCTTCACGTAGATAAACAATTTTATTTTGCGTACGGACGAGTATATTTTTTATTCAACAGTTGCATTTACCAATGCAGATAAGTTTAAGAATAAAAAATAAATCATATAATTAACCAATGCTAAATTATTTTATTTTTTACTATTGGGTGATTGGCAAAAATTAAAGGTAGAAGAATCTGTATATTTTAACTTTTATTTGTCAATATGTGTATCCAAATCTAAAACGAAAAATTAGGGAAGAAGATAGTTATTAAATTTCAACAGTAGATCTAACTCGTTATTAGTATTAATTTTGAATTAAATGATTGTTTGTCTTTGCTTAACTCATGGTAATTGTTGCAATTTGCTTTGCAAATGCATATGAAAATGAGGAGTGCTGGCAATATTCTCTTTTAAATACTCTGTTCAACACTCACTTTTTTATTGGTTGAAACTCTCTTTTAAACACTCTCTTCAATACTCACTTTTTTATTGGTTGAAACATGTGTGAGTTTCTCATTTTAGAAATAGATCTCACTTAAAGTGGTAGGACCCACACATGTTTCAACCAATAAGAAAGTGAGTGTTAGAGAGAGTGTTAAAAAGAGAGTGTTAATAGCATTTCTCTATGAAAATTGATTAAGTCGAAGCTAAAAACAAAAATATAGAATATGCCAATAAATAATAGTGGTTGACAAACACGCGCTAAAGATGTGGCATAATCAATAGAGAATCATTTTTGCTTCTTGTTTCGCAAAAATCTTGCTTTGTAATTGTAGTTGTACATTTGAATAAATTACTACTATTATTATTAGCAGGCCGAACTTCAGAATTATTGATCAATCCAAGGATTTCCCTCATATGCATCGCATTAACTGAAAGTAACTGTTTTGACATTCTCTCCGGCAACAAACAAGGATCTCATCATACATTTCAACTTAGTTGCAAGTTGGATAAAATTTGGTATGAATAGAAAGAAAAATTATTAAAAAATTTATGTATAATTTTTTAGGGGTGAATTTTACTATTTTTAATAAAAATATGATAAGAATGTAATTTTCTCTTACACGAATGCAAATTTATCTTACTTTTACTCATTAAATAATATTTAAGTATATTTGTCATATTTTTATTAGAAAATAGTAAGAATTACACTTAAAAAATTGTACTTAAATTTTGTCCAAAAATTAATTTCTATTAAAGTTTACAGACACACTTTTAATTAAGCCTTTCGAAATATTTCTATCGAGAATCAGTAACTATTAGAGTATTCAGTAGAATAGGATTGTGTAAACAAGCCATTCAGCTTTAGACTGACACGTGACCGTTGTATCTAGTGTTACCTACTATTGCAGGTCACAACTTGGCTCTATATAAAGCAAGTTGTGCACCTTTCTGTAACTAACTTTCCAGATATACAACAAGCAGTTGCAACTGAAATGCAAAGTTCATCTATCTTCTCTCTTTCTAATATGATATCAGAGCCTCATATATTGTTGTCCGTTATTAATTTTATATGTTTAAGTTAAATTTAATAGTAATTTGCTTCATTAAAAAAAATTGATTGTAAACATGTAAGAATAAATTTTGAACAATAGACATGTACTAAGAATTGAAACCGTACAGATGGAAAAAATAATTGATTAAGGATGAATTTTGTAAATATGACATTTGTTATTTATTGAATTAACATTAAATCTAAATCGAATTTTCTATTTAAGTTTGAATAAATTAGATTCACAAAACTCGTCTCATTCATATATTTCATAGATTGACGAACCATGCACTCTCAAATTCAAATTGTCTCGTTAAGTTGCTGTTGAGCTTACTATCCAGCACAATAAGTAGTGAATGATGATAAAAAAAACTCACTCTAGTTAGAACTCTAACATGAGCATTCAGAAACTTTAGACACCAATCCTCGTTATAAAGAGCATGATCACATTAACTGAAAGTAGTTTACAATTACTGTTTTGAGATTCTCTCCAGCATCAAACAAGGATCTCATCATAGATTTCAATTTAGTTGCAAGTTGGATAAAATTTGGAATGAATAGAAGGAAAAATAACGACAAAATTTGCATGGACATTTTTAATTAAGCCTGTGAAAATATTTCTATCGAGAACTAATAACTGACCCGTGCATATGTGCGGGCTCGTATATTGCTGCTCGTTATTAATTTTTATATGTTTAAGTTAAATTTAATAGTAATTTGTTTCATTAAAAAAAATTGATTGTAAACATGTAAGAGAAAATTTTGAACAAAAGACATGTATCAGAAGACATTTGAAATTAATATGAAAATCAGAATACAAAGAAGGTTGTACTATTACGGATTGAAACCGTAAAGATGGAAAAAATAATTAATTAAGGATGAATTTTGTTAATATGACATTTGTTGTTTATTGAATTAACATTAAATCTAAATCGAAATTTCTCTTTAAGTTTGAATAAATTAGATTCACAAAACTCGTATCATTTATATATATTTGTTCTATACGGATTTTTGATGTTCAATAAAGTATGTGTTTTTGTTCCGCTGTTACCGGAGTAAAAGAAAGTAACTATCATTGAGGAATCATGCACTCTCAAATTTAAATTGTCTCGTTATGTTGCCGTTGAGCTTACTATCTAGTACAATAAGTAGTGAATGATGATAAAAAAAACTCACTCTAGTTAGAACTCTAACATGAGCATTCAGGAACTTCAGGAACTTTAGACGTCAATCCTCGTTACAAAGAGCACGATCAAGCTTTTCATAAATCCTTTGACATTCATGGTAAATTGGCCTCGCCATGTGAACCTAGACCCAGCTGTCCCAAAGTCAATTAGATTGCAGCTATGGATATGTTGTTATCTGAAACTATTGCACCTTTTAATTAACACGGGAGCACCACTTTTCTATTCCAAAATACTAGCAATATCATTAAAGTCCCCTGCAATCATCCATCCAAAGAGTATTCGTCGCTTTCAAAATCTTTTTCAGATTTTTCGATTATATTTCCTCCTTTCCTCACTAGGACCGGCATAAATTACTGTGAACATCCGGTCCCTAGCTTTTGGACCTATAACTCTCACAACTATTGAAATAGGCAAAGGCAAAAAAGGTTTTTGACAAACAAAGAAAACACACCAGCAGCAGCAACCAATTACAACTACTGAAATAGGCCAAACATTTAACGGCAAGCTTAGAGTGGCAAAAAAACAGCACCTTATTCCAATGTAGCAGCATCAATATGAATGAATGAATCAAAGCGGTTTCATTTCAATTCAGTGAAAGTAAAAACATAATTTCAGAAATTGATTTATTCCCTCTCAGTTCCCCCTGCACCTCTTATTATCGTTCAATCAAACTTGAGTAGCTTCTCAAATTGCTTCACCAACATTTTATTTTAAGGAAACTAGAAATGGCCAAAACAACAAACTTGTGATATGAATTTCTGAATTTATATTCAACCCTACTCCTGAGAAAAACTCTCAAAAAAGAGTTACAATTACAACTAAAAGAAATTGAAGCAAATTACACACAAACAACCAGAAATACAATAAACAGTTTGGTTCCTTTCGAGTGTCTTGAATCTCTCCATTCCAATGAGCAGTTTCGACCCCAATCCTTTTATCTACATTTTCTGTAAGAGGTCTTACATAAACTTTTACCATCACATTCTAAATTTGCGAAGATGAAGAGATTCCCAAGTTGCAACTGATAACAACAATCATCCTCAACAAACATAGAATAACAGTACCTATCATGGATTCATTCACCTGATAAGCTTCATGCCAGAACCTTTACTTCAAATAATCAGACATATTCACTGGACAAACTTGTAGTGCAAAATATAGATGTCCTATACTGATAATTCATATCATTAGTTATAAAATTAATTATTAACTACCAATATAATGAAGTATTACATAACAATATGTCACTGCTTTGGTGAGATAATTACCTCAAGGCTCTCAGAATGTGTTGCGCGTTTTGGCCGTGGTTGGCATATCTAAAGGCCCAGATTAGAAAGAGCAGTTTCTTTTGACTTTGCTCCAGAATTCTCAACTACTTCCTCTTCAGTAAACAACCAATTGTAAGGAAGTTGGATTTTAGTTCCAGACTTCATGCTGGTTTTTTGTACATGATCAAAGAAAAGTTGGGGCGCATCAGTGTCTGGTAAGTGTTCCCAGAAGCTAGGGACATGATATGATAATTGATCCTTGATTAACGAACGTAATCCCCATTTCTTTATTGACAAACCTGGGCAGGCTTTAAATGTGATATGTGCTCCAGTTTTTAAAAAATGGCAGTGCTCTTGAGAGATATAGATTAGCCAAAGATGTCTGGAGCCATCAATTTTGTGCAGTTCCAAACTGAGCGGCAAAACAAAGCATTCCTCTGTGTGTTCACTTTCAAAAGAAAGATATAAGGGATGTGGGAGTGCTGAGGAAAATGAATCCTGTGCCGAACCAGAATTTGCAGGACAATTGTTTACCTCAAATGCCACACAGAAGACAAAGCCAAACTTCTTATCAAACTCACCAAACTCTACTATCCTTATTATTGAATCACTATCAAATGTGTAATTGAACCATTTTGGAATGCAACAACTTGACGGAAAATAAATGTTTTCCCAATCCCAAGGAACAACAATGTCAAAGCCACCCCGGAAGTGATGGGGACCCTGGTACCAGAAGAAAAATAACACATAAGAAAATTAGAGCTAGAGAGTGCAAAGAAATGGTATATGATTATTAGCCACAAAAAGTACTAAGTAGTTTGCGGCTTGCAGATAATGATTAGTCAACTAAATGCAGCCAAAAAAAATTTATATAATGACCACATCGGAAAACCATTCTTAGTAATGAGAGCTCTTCCTGATTGCACAAGTTAAATCAGGATTTTTTTTTTTTTGTAAAAAAGAAAATAGAACGAATGAAAGCTAGAGAATTGGGGGAGTGTAAGCAACGTACACACCTGAAGTAGTCTTTGTAACCATGAACATTCTATGGATTGGTATTTGGATTTAACAATGAACTTAGGGCAGTCAAATATATAAAATCCTGACCTATGATCACGAGATCCCGCTACTATGCTAAAATATCTTCCTCCAGAAGAAGCACTTTTTGAAGCACTTTGTGAAACACTTTGTGAAAATAGGAGCTCATTACTTTCAAGCTCATGGCAATGAGATAAGTTTACATATGCTAGGTTATCAAGACCAAAGAAATCATCAGGTAGTGAACGAAACTTGTTTCCTTGTAGATTTAGTCTTTCTAACGTATGTAACGTTCCAATAGTATCTGGTACTTCATGAAGATTGCAAAAGCTTAAATCTAGAAAAATCAAAGAACTCATATGATCAGTATGAGTCCATTTCAAGGGTAGAATTGTAAGACTCGAGCAACCGCAAAAATCTAGAGTTACAAGGGACGCCATCCTCTTAATCCAATCAGGCATTTCAACCAGATTTGTGCAGTTTCTCAAACTCAAGAATTTAAGCTTTGTCAAATCCCCAATGGATTCATGAACTTTGGATAAAGTTGTACATTCATCCATATCAAGGTATTCAAGGACTGATGCCCCAGTTAAATCAGGCGTCTTTTCAAGTTTCGTACAACCGGAAAGGCGCAGAACTCTCAGAGAATTTAATCTTGATACACTACCAAAATCAAGGTTGGCCAAACTGCTGCAGTTTTGCAAACATAAGAAAACAAGTTCTGTAAGATGTCCAATTGATGGATGGACCTGTATTAAGTTTGTGCATCCTGTAAAATCTAGCCGCTCCAGTTTTGGGGTCCAAAAAAACTTTGGTGTCTCTATAAGATTTTTGGAGTTGCTCAAATCCATCCTTTTCAAATTAGGTAGTTCCTATAAAGAGAATTAGCAACCATCAGTAAAAACGTATCACAAAACCTGGAATTTTATTAACTTGTCGTGGTGTGATTTCAAAATTAAGTGCAAACTTTTATAAAAGAAATATTATGTAACTAGAGTACCTTGCGACCTTCCCACAGCCACTGAATGTTACTATGAGGCATATTCAATTCCACAATATAATATGGCTCAAAATTTGACGGCAAAGAAGTAAAAGGGTATCCATGCCACAAAAGATATCGCAAGTTGTTGGAAAGAAAATCCAAACTTCCTGAAAAATTATTATGATACAATATGAGAAGTGCAAGGTTGCTCATATTTAAAAATCCTTCAGCCCTGCATTTGGAGAAACTTTCCTTTTGATCCAGAACTATAGCTTTAACATTGTTTGTTCCCTGAGAAAAGAAGAGAGTAAGCATAACATAGACAGAAAAAAATGAAATTACTTGACCAAACCATTTTAGAAACAAAAATTACCAATATATCCTATATTACAATGTCAACTTTTAATGGAATAAGAAAACCATGGAATCAAACTGAATTTAAATTAACTATGTAAAACTACATAGTATTTGGTTTTCTTTAAATAGTTTATTAATAAAGTTTCCAATATGAATGTTAATCATGAATCATCAGATAAAATTGCTCCTTATTATTTTTTTCTCTCTCTCAAGTTTGTTTGGTCTTAACCCTTCGGTTGCTATGTGGAGTTTGACCGGGAGGTAAGTAAAGTTTAGCCAATGATTCAATTTCGAGTTCTTCCAAACGATTTATCCTTAATTAAAAGTTCATAAAGCAATTGAGCTCCATGACTTAGTTGTTTTTAGTCCTTCTATTACCTGTCCATGTTCTTCAAACAAGCAAAAATTGTCCAAACTAAAACTATTCAAGATATTCTATGAAATTGGTGTATCTTTAATGAGCAAAACAGACATTTAAGCCTAAAAGAGAACATATACCTGATGAAATAATCAATGATTAGTATCATTTCCCCCATATAGGCCCATACAAGTTAAATTCACTCAAAGAATATAAATTGCACCCTCTAGTTTTGGAAACATAATTTATTACCGTTTCTGTTGTCAAGACTTGATAGAAATCATGGTATTGCCATAATCTACTCCATGATGTTGGGTCTCCGAGAAATCGGTGCCGGACGATTTTCTTCCCAAGTTCTTGTAACATATCATGCATATGAATTTCTTGGTTTTTAATCGTAATGAGTGACTTCTCAATGACTCTCTGAATACCAATGTGAGGGTATAATCCACATGCATCTAGAATTCTCTTTACATAATCTTCCCTCTCCCCTTTAAAAAAACAAGCAATGTGGAGAAATATTTCCTTCTCCTCATGTTCTAGTCCATCAACACTCATCTGGAGCACGTCCATAATTTTATTGTCTGGATTGTTCTTCAATCTATTCAAAGCATCTCTCCACTGAGTTGCATCTCGGGTACACAAGAAAGAGCCCACTACTTTAATTGCTAATGGAAGATTTTGAGCATATTTTAGTATCTCTGGAATCAATTCAATACAATTGTTGCTTCGTTCTTCACCTCTGAAGGCTCTTCTACTAAAAAGTTCAGAAGCATCATTACTATTCAACAGCGGAACTTTGTGAATTTTATCCACCCCATACACTCTTAGAATATGCTCGTCCCTTGTAGTTATGATTATTCTACTTTCTTTGCAAAGCAACTTAGGATCTATAGCCAATTCCTCCAATTGTTCATACTGATCAACATTGTCAAGAACTAGAAGGACCTTAATGCCACCCTGAAGTCTATTTATCATAATCCCAGCTATCTCACCAGTATCGTATGAGTCTAGATTTCTTTCATCTAGAGCTTGACGAAGAATCTGTTTTTGTACAGCAACACCACCACCATCCATATAAAGTTTGCTTATGTTATTAATAAAACAACAAGCATCAAACTGATAAGAGATTCTATCATACAAAACAGCAGCATGAGTTGTCTTCCCTACTCCACCCATCCCCCAAATTCCCAATACTCGGAAGTCGTCATCCTTTGAGCTCAATCTTAGAAGCTTTTCTAATTCTTCTATGCGAGGTTGCATCCCAACAAGATCGCTGCTAAACCCTGAGAATTTATGATTCAAAGACTTTATTACTGCTTGAACAATTGTTTCAATCTCTGTAGACTCTGGCCTGAAAGGAAAAACAAAAACACAAAATTATCACTTCAAATTTCAAGATATATTAACAGATTGTTTATAACTTATTGAAGGTAAAAGATTACAAGTTGGGCTATGAAAATTGACATGATGACATGCTATGAAGCAACGACATATATATTGGATATTGCAATTTAAACAAAGGTCTGCAATCACTATTGTTAAGACTGCATAGGCCACATTTCTTCAGAAGATCAAGGATCGCGATGCAATTATAACCTTTATTACAACACATATTTAAAGTCATGCTAACTAAATATTGATAAATGAAAATAATGAATATAACATCAACCACCCTACTTGGATTCGATGGTTTATGTCTCATTCTATTTCACCATTGTTTTGTACTATAGACTGAAGATATTTCATAAAACTTGTGTTAAACATGGTCTCGTACTTTCAACTTTAGCACAGAAACGCTTCTCCTTTTGCTAAGCTTACATTTCACACACTTTTTCTTACGTGGGATTTTTTCTTTTTACGAGCAACACACCTTTATGAGAGACACACCGCATACTCACCCACAACCTTAAGGTGATAGGTGTGTGGCTTCTCTCACTTATAAATGCTCAAGTCTCTATTGAAGAGTAATTCAATATTCAGAAGTTGTTGTTAATCAGAAGCAGATGCTTCTGATGTTCTGATGTGGGCTGATCTTCTGATGGTTACTCAGAAGATAGTGTTGATCAGAAGATGTTACCTTCTGGGTCCCATTAGCTTAGCTGTTTAGTAGTAAGGGTACTTTAGTATTTTGTAGTACTGTACTGTCTGTACCTTAGACTTGTTCACTAAGTTTACTGTTTTAGGGCTTATGTGGCAAGATTTTCTTTTCCTATAAATAACCTTGTAGTAGCTATCATTTATTAACAACGCAAGTAAAATATACAACTTTATTCTCTCATTAATCTTTGCACCGTTATTCTCTTTGTCATCATCTTTATTCTTTGTGCACCAACAATTGGTATCAGAGCTCCGGTTCCAAACACAAGGAAACACGAGTGAACGTGAGTTTGTGTGACTGTGTGATTGATTTTGTTTCCGGGAAACAAAGTTGTGTTGAATCACATTTTTCTTGGTTGTTTGTGGGTTGGGAAACACTGTGTGAGTGTGAGTGAAATCTGATTTTTTTCTGCACAAGTTTAAAGATGAGTGGAAGCAACTTGAATACCAAACTTCCAGTTCTTGATGGTAACTGGAATAGATGGATGATTCAAATGCGTGTATTATTTGGTGCTCAAGATGTTTTAGATCTTGTCACTAGAGGATATGTTCCGGTTGCAGCGGATGCAACGGAAGAACAAAGAGAAGCGCAGAGGGAAACGAACAAGAGAGATCAAAAGGCGTTGTTCTTCATCCATCAGTGTGTGAATGTGAATGTGTTTGAGAAGATTTCTAATGCTATGACGTCTAAGGAGGCGTGGGATATACTGGTCAGGTGTTACGGTGGTGACGTATCAGTAAAGAAGGTGAAGCTTCAATCCCTGGGAAAGCAATATGAAAATCTCAACATAAAGAACAATGAGAAAGTTTCTGAGTATATCTCTAGAGTGATTGTCATCACTAATGAGATGAAGACTTGTGGAGAAACTCTTTCTTAACAAGTAATCATAGAGAAGATATTGAGGTCTCTTACTCCTCAATTTGATTATATTGTTGTATCTATTGAACATTCTAAAGATCTGGAAACCATGAGAATAGAAGAGTTGCAAATCAGTTTAGAAGCACAAGAGTTACGTCTGACTGAAAGAACTTCTGAGAGGGAAGTTGAGCAGGCTCTGAAGGCTTCTTTTGTCAAGAAGGACCAGAAGCTGAAAAAACATGGTAGGTCGCAGAAGTCATAAGTCTTCTATTCTGATGAGGAGAAACATCAGAAGGGAAAGGAGAAGTATGACAAGAGAATGGTTCAGTGTTACTGTTGTAATAGGTTTGGCCACTTTGGTAAAGATTGTTGGTCAAACAAAGAAGAAGCAAAAATAGCCAGAGGAGATTCTGATGATGAGCCTGTGCTATTAATGGCTTATGAATCTGATGAGGAACCTGTGAGTTTGTCGTTTTCTGATTCTGAAGGGGAAGAAGATAACTCTGAATATTCTGAAGGAGTATTTTTATATGATTCAGAATCAGAAGATGACTTTGAAGATTCTGGAGAAGAGTCAGAATCTGAGGTTTTTGAAGATGAGTCAGAGTTAGAAGATGACTCTGAAGCTGAAGACAAGTCAGAATCAGAAGGTGATTCTGAGTCTAAAGGAGAATCAAAAGATGAGTTAGAATCTGAAGAAGATTCTGCTTCTGAAGATAAGTCAGAACTTTAGAGTCAGAAGATGAAGAATCTTCTGGAGACTCTGAAGATGAGTCAGATGGTGAATCTGATTCTGATCCAGATTCTGATGATGATACAGAATCTGGTGGTCATCATACTTCAGGAAAGGAAAATTCTAATGACGTGGAGTCTGGAGGACAAGCTTCCAAAGATGATCATGTTTTTGGTGTTAATCATGACGTTGAAAGCGGACCTTCTGAAGGTAGTCCAGCTTCTGACGGTGGTCATGATTCTGAAAGAAAAGATTATGAAGTTGGAACTTCTGAAGGCAGAACTTCTGAAGGCGATCCAACTTCTAAAGGTGGTGGTTTTGAACAAGACCCGGAAGTTAACAAAGGTGGAACTTCTGGTGGTAGTCAAACTTCCAAAGAAAATCCAGAAGGAGATATGGTTCGAGAATCAGAAGGAGATTCTGAACTATTGGGTATTGAAGAAGCGCTCAAGAAGAAGGTTTGGCTGAATGCTATGAAAGAAGAACTTGAGGCTATAGAAAGAAACAAGACTTGGAAGCTGACAGAACTTCCAAAGGAGAAGAAAACCATCAGCGTCAGATGGATTTTCAAGGAGAAATCTGCATTTCTAAATGGAGTATTAGAAGTTGCACACTGTAGCAACCAGAAGAAACTTGCAGATGTTTTGATGAAGGATGTCAAGACTGAACACCTTATCCGTTTGAGGGATGGAGTTGGTGTTGTAGATTTTGGCTAGCTGAATATGAATTAAGGGATGGTATTGAAGAGTAATTCAATATTCAGAAGATGAGCATCAGAAGTTCTGATGTCGACTGATCTTTTGAAGGTTACTCAGAAGATGTTGTTGACCAGAAGATGTTATCTTCTGGGTCCCATTAGCTTAACTGTTTAGTAGTAAGGGTACTTTAGTATTTTGTAGTATTGTGCTGTTTGTACCCTAAACTTGTTCACTAAGTTTAGTCTGTTAGGGCTTAGGTGGCAAATTTTCTTTTGTATAAATAGTGTTGTAGTAGCTATCATTTAATACAGTCAATGCAAGTAGAATATACAACTTTATTCTCTCTCATTAATCTTTGCGCCGTTATTCTCTTTGTCACCATCTTTATTCTTTGTGCACCAACACATAGTACATAATGACGAAGAAATAAAAGATAATGTAAACCATTGAATTCAAGTGGGGTGGTTGAAATGGAGAAAGGGTATTGAAGCACTCGAGAAGAAAGGATGGCTGAATGCCATAAAAGAAGAACTTGAGGCTTTAGAAGGAAACAAGACTTGGAAGTTAACTAAGCTTCCAAAGGAGAAGAAAACCATCAGCGTCAGATGGGTTTTCAAGGAGAAATGTGCATTTCTAAATGGAGTATCAGAAGTTGCACACTGTAGCAACCAAAAGAAACTTGCAGATGTTCTGATGAAGGATGTCAAGACTGAACACCTTATCTGTTTGAGGGATGGAGTTGGTGATGTAGATTTTGGCTAGCTGAATATGAATTAAGGGATGGTATTGAAAAGTAACTCAATATTCATAAGTTGTTGTTAATCAGAAGCAGATGCTTCTGATGTTCTGATGTGGGCTGATCTTCTGATGGTTACTCAGAAGATAGTGTTGACCAAAAGATGTTACCTTCTGGGTCCCATTAGCTTAGCTGTTTAGTAGTAAGGGTACTTTAGTATTTTGTAGTACTGTACTGTCTGTACCTTAGACTTGTTCACTAAGTTTACTGTTTTAGGGCTTATGTGGCAAGATTTTCTTTTCCTATAAATAGCCTTGTAGTAGCTATCATTTATTAACAGCGCAAGTAAAATATACAACTTTATTCTCTCATTAATCTTTGGACTGTTATTCTCTTTGTCATCATCTTTATTCTTTGTGCACCAACAGTGTCTACTTTTCTAATCAATGTGAGACTTCCCCGTACTTGTTTCTCAACACTTCTAACTCACACTTGTTATTCTTAGCAACGGTGAAATTAATTCCAGTTGTTAGAAAGTTTGATCATCCTTGAATACAGAAGTACTATTTTTGGTGAGATGGTGATAAAGATCGGTGAAAGTGTTGCCAATGCCCGAGTCAGACGCTGGCTTGCAAAGACGCTGGCTCTAAACTTATCTAATTTGGGACTTCCCACATCAATACATCTATAGGCTCTTAATACCGTATTAGAATTAGAGTTTGACTTAACTAATCGTTACCAAATTGACTTTTAATACCATATTAGAATTAGAGTTTAACCCAATTCATTCTTATCAAAGCGACTTTTAAAATTAGAGTTTGACTTAACTAATCCTTACCAAACCGACTTTTAAAGTGAGAGTGCCACTCTATGGGAACCTTTGTAAATATCTATATTTAGCCAACGTGAGACTAGAGTTTTTTGCAATAGTTATAGAAAACAACTAATTAAGCATACACTAAAGAAAGGAATAACAAAAGGAATTGAAGTTGAAAATGTAAAAACAAGTAAAAAAGGAATAAAACTTACTTGTTCCTGACATCCCAACCGACTAAGTTAGCTAAAACTCTCATAGCATTCACCCATCTCATAGCCTTATTCCAACCATGTTTGGAACTCATCCTGTCGAAATTAAAAGAGTTCTGGTACACCCCAATTTGTTTTCGTACATGAGATGGATCGACATCATAAAAAACAGGAAATACTTTTTGATTGAATTCTATACGGCATTCAGCAATAGTAGCCATCTCTTCCAAACACCATGTAGACTCGGCATATCTTTCGGAGAAGACAACAATAGAAATCCGTGAATTTTTAATTGCTTGTAGAAGTTGCGGGGAAAGGGATTCTCCTTTTTCAAGCCTTTTATCGTCCTTGAAGGCAAAAATGCCCTTCCTAGTTAGATGATCATAAAGATGGTCGACAAAGTTGTTGCGTGTGTCAGGACCTCTGAAACTGATAAACACATCATATCTACAGCTCTGATTGTGGCTATAATCCATGGAAGAATTGGAAGCTTCACCTCCTTGCATCAAATTGGAAAAAGACAAACAAGCTTGCTAGAGAAAGAAACTAGTTGTGAGTAACGTATTCAATTTATGATACACGAATTGAAAATGCAACAAATAAAAAGTAGTAATATACTAGTGTGAACTGTGAAGGAAGACGGATTAATATACTGCAGATTGTAAGAAGGAAAGTCTTGAAAGGAGGGTGACTCGTAAGAACCACACAAAACTAGGGTGTCTTTGTTTCATGGATGTAAAAATTATTCCCTGAAATAACTTTTCCAGGAATAAAATAATGGGAAATTTTTTCAAAAAGTGTTTCGTTATCAACTTGAACTCTTGCACTATTATTTTGAACTCTTGGTTATTTTCAAAAAGTGTCTAGCTAAACTATTTTTTATTTTTGAAAGAGCAAAAGGTAAAAACTTCAATTAAATAAAATAATGCATAAGCAATGTCTATAGTTACAAAGTTATACACTAGAGAACATAAATAAGATAACCTGCTAAAACAAATGAAAACTGCAGACCCTCAATCAAAAGGAAAAGCTACACAGTATTAATATTGTAGATATACAATTTAGGCTAAAGTGAAAATTCATAACACCATACATCTAAACAACATCTGCTACAAAAATCAGCCTCTACCGAAACCGAGCAAACCGAAATAAACGCTTTGCCACTACTGCAACTCGTCAATAACAACCAAAACCAAGCCGAGACAGACCAAAAACAACTCCAATGTGAAAATTGGTGTTCATAGCTAAACTATTAAAGCATTGTGGCTAGAATTTGTAGACGGTCTATATTAATTTGTGCACACACTCCACTTAGATAGAGAGAAAAAAACATCTAATGAAGACAAACAATTGAAACATACATAAAACTACCTTAAAGTACCTATTAATGTATCACACCCTCTATTCTAAATTGCTTTTCGTTGTACTGTAACCATCCTTAATAAGATTCAATTATGCAGGAAACTCATGCTTTTAATTGGCTTTGTTAGTTGCTGCATAAACATGCTACAACCACTGTAATTTCAATATTTCATTCAACACCTCAAAATACACCAAAGCAAGGGAAACATGAAAACAATGTTGTTGGAAATAGAAAAAATCCATTGTATGTTTTCCATTAAAAAGAGCATTTAAGTTTTAGGTTCATGTATATTTAGATTCATGCATTTAGGAAGTTGGACTATTATTTATTTCTCCTAGTAAACATAATATGTAATTAATTATATAGTGTATAAATATTATGGATGCTGAGTGCTTTACTCACTCAAGCACATTCAGAACACTCTGATTTCTATTTCTCACAAATGTCAAAATCAATACAATGCAAATTGAAACTATAATTCAAATTAGAATAATATTGCATTGATAGAGTATAGATGATGATTTTCACAAGATAATCATTGTTATAGTGTAGACAAACCATGTTAACATTATAATTCTGCATATTCCCCATAAATCAGTGTATAAATATACCAAAAGTTGAAGCTTTTCACAGTCCGAAACAGGCAGATTCCTATTCCAAGTATGCCTCTGAATCTCGCAGGTTCGGGTTTGTCTCTGAAATTGTTAAAGTTTTAAAAAAATGCATACAATAGTAGAAACAGAACTGCGATAATACATTCTCTTACAGAAAATATCAGTCTTAATTATCTTGAATTGTTATAGAAGACTTCATATTATTGTTGCCAACAAAAAATAATTCTACAGTGATTGTGAAGGAGAAAACGCGGAGTTCGTCTTGGTGGAAAGAATTTTTCAGCAAACAAACTTGAAGAAAGTGATGTTGTTGTCAAGAAATTTGAACATCCTGCATCTAAAATATCTTACACTAAAATATGTCATTTAACCAACTCGATTAACCACTTGTTCATGAAGCCATTCATAGATTTTAATTGTGCACATGTAAGCTTCAACAACAGAAATTAGACTCATAGATCTTAAATCATTTTGGTAGCATTAACCATCGAGATTGTGTTGTACAATACTTATATTAAACTGTTTCAGCACCAGAATTAAAATATATGCAATAGCAGAATCAGTACTCTTCATAATCGAATAAATCATAAACGAAATGACATTATGCATAATGAAAAAACCAGTAGCAAAATCAAATAGGAACATGAATTGTATAGTGCATTTGAGGTTTAAAAAGTGGAATTGATTATCAATTAGAATATGATTAACCAATTTAATTACAAACTGCAAAAGCCATTGTATCAAACATAACAAACACAATGCTGATAGTAATAAAACCAATAAAGGAACATAAACAACTCAATGCATGAGTAAAGTAAACAATGTTCACATGATCTTGTTTTACTAAATTATAAAAGCATTAAATATTGAAAGTTCTACTAAGAACTATTGGTACTTAAAACAATCTGCACAAATTCCTTCCTCAATTCAAGAGTATCCATAGTGAAAAAGCAATCACATAGATTATTGTCTTTGGTGAGTTTTTTCCAATAGTTATAGAAAACAACTGATTAAGCATAGACTATAGAAAGCAATAAGAAAGGGAATTGAAGTAGAAAATGTAAAAACAAGTAGAAAGGGAATAAAACTTACTTGTTCCTGATATCCCATCCGACTAAGTTAGCTAAAACTTTCATAGCATTACTCCACCTCCCAACCTTATTCTGATCATGTTTGAATCTCATCCATATAAATCAAAGGCGTTTTGGTACAGCCCACTCCGATGTCGTACATGAGATGGATCGACATCATAAAAAATAGGAAATACTTTTTGATTGAATTCTTTACGGCATTCAGAAATCGTAGCCATCTCTTCTAAACACCATGTAGACTCGGCATATCTTTCAGAGAAGACAACAATAGAAATCCGTGAATTTTTAATTGCTTGTAGAAATTGCGGGGAAAAGGATTCTCCTTTCTCAAGCCTTTTATCATCCTTGAAGGCAAAAATACCTTTTCTAGTTAGATGATCAGAAAGATGGTCGACAAATTTGTTGCGTGTGTCAGGACCTCTGAAACTGATAAACACGTCATATTTACGGCTCTGATTGTGATTATAATCCATGGAAGAATTGGAAGCTTCACCTCCTTGCATCAAATTTGAAAATTTAACAATCTTGCATGAGAAAGAAACTAGTTGTAAGTAACGTATTCAATCTATGATACACGAATTGAAAATGCAGAAAATAAAAAGTAGTAAAGAGCTGGTGTGAAGGAAGACAGATTAATATACTGCAGATTGTAAGAAGGAAAGTCAAGGAAGGAGGGTTACTAGTAACAACCACACTACAAAACTATTAGTATTGTTCATTCCACATAAAATAATATTTACTTGGTTTGGTACACGTCTTCCTTATACAATAATTGCTAATGAGAATTTTCCAACATACCTTAAAATATGATATAAGTTGGTTGGTGTTGGCTAATACTCTAAAGTCTAAACATCTAACATTCAACCTCCGCGTCAATAATTTAGTAGGCAATCTTGGATCGTGTTATCGTATCGGTGTCGGCAAATATTCTGAATTAGGGTTTTGACTCTGTGTCGGCAATTATTCTGAATTAGGGTTTTGACTCTGTGTCGACAATTATTCTGAATTAGAGTTTTGACTCTGTGTCGGCAATTATTCTGAATTAGGGTTTTGACTTGGTGTCGGCGAGTATTCTGAATTGGGGTGTTGATTTGGTGTCAGCAAGTAATTTCTTCAGTGTTCCGTTGGTGTTTCTTGTTTCACGTTAACAAAATTGTTACGTTAACAAAATTGTTCTTAAGTCATCTCTGATATTATGGCTTCCGAAGAAGAGATAGATCATATTTGTGTTCGTTTTACCGGAAAGAATTATCTTGTTTGGGAATTTCAGTTTCGGATGTATGTCAAAGGGAAAGGATTATGGAGTCACTTGGACGATGTCTCTTTGGCACCGTTAGAGACAACTGACTTAGATGCATGGGAAATAGAAGATGCTCAGATTATCACTTGGATTCTCGTTACTATTGATCCTCACATGATTAATAATTTGCGATCTTTTTCCACTGCCCAAGAAATGTGAAACTACTTGAAGCGTATCTATAACCTAGACAAGATATTATATAAAATTGGTGTATCTTTAATGAGCAAAACAGACATTTAAGCCTAAAAGAGAACATATACCTGATGAAATAATCAATGATTAGTATCATTTCTCGCATATCACACAAGTTAAATTCACCCAAAAAGTATAAATTGCACCCACTAGTTTTGGAAACATAATTTATTACCGTTTCTGTTGTCAAGACTTGATAGAAGTCATGGTATTGCCATAATCTACTCCACGATGCTGGGTCTCCGAGAAATCGGTGCCGGACGATTTTCTTCCCAAGTTCTTGTAACATATCATGCATATGAATCTCTTGGTTTTTAATGGTAATGAGTGACTTCTCAATGACTCTTTGAATTCCAATGTGAGGGTATAATCCACATGCATCTAGAATTCTCTTTACATAATCTTCCCTCTCCCCTTTAAAAAAACAAGCGATGTGCAAAAATATTTCCTTCTCCTCATGTTGTAGTCCATCAACACTCATCTGGAGCACGTCCATAATTTTATTGTCTGGATTGTTCTTTAATCTATCCAAAGCATCTCTCCACTGAGTAGCATCTCGAGTACACAAGAAAGAGCCAACAACTTTAATTGCTAATGGAAGATTTTGAGCATATTTTAGTATCTCTGGAATCAACTCAACACAATTGCTGCTTCGTTCTTCACCTTTGAAAGCTCTTCTACTAAAAAGTTCAGAAGCATCATTACTATTCAACAGGGGAACTTTGTGAATTTTATCCACCCCATACACTCTTAGAATATGCTCGTCCCTTGTAGTTATGATTATTCTACTTTCTTTGCAAAGCAACTTAGGATCTATAGCCAATTCCTCCAATTGTTCATATTGATCAACATTGTCAAGAACTAGAAGGACCTTAATGCCACTCTGAAGTCTATTTATCATAATCCCAGCTATCTCACCAGTATCGTATGAGTCTAGATTTCTTTCATCTAGAGCTTGACGAAGAATCTGTTTTTGTACAGCAACAACACCACCATCTATATAAAGTTTGCCTGTGTTATTAATAAAACAACAAGCATCAAACTGATAAGAGATTCTATCATACAAAACAGCAGCATGAGTTGTCTTCCCTACTCCACCCATCCCCCAAATTCCCAATACTCGAAAGTCGTCATCCTTTGAGCTCAATCTTAGAAGCTTTTCTAACTCTTCTATGCGAGGTTGTATCCCAACAAGATCGGTGGTAAACCCTGAGAATTTATGATTCAATGTTTTTATTATTGCTTGAACAATATTTTCTATCTCTATAGACTCTGGCCTGAAAGGAAAAACAAAAACACAAAATTATCACTTCAAATTACAAGATATATGAACGGATTGTTTATAACTTATTGAAGGTAAAAGAGTGCACGTTGGGCTATGAAAGTTGACATGATGACATGCTATGAAGCAACGACATATATATTGGACATTGCAATTTAAACAAAGGTCTGCAATCACTGTTGTTAAGGCTGCATAGGCCACATTTCTTCATAATATCAAGGATCGCAATGCAATTATAACCTTTATTTCAACAAACATTTAAAATCATGCCAACTAAATATTGATAAATGAAAATAATGAATATAACATCAACCACCCAACTTGGATTCAATGGTTTATGTCATTCTATTTCACCATTGCTCTGTACTATAGACTGAAGATATTTCACAAAACTTGTGTTAAGCATGGTCTCGAATTTTCACCTTTAGCATAGAAACGCTTCTCCTTTTGCTAAGCTTACATTCTATACACTTTTTCTTATGTGAGATTTTTTCTTTTTACGAGCAACAAACCTTTGTGAGAGACACACCACATTCTCACCCAAAACTTTAAGGTGATAGGTGTGTGGGTTCTCTCACTTATAAATGCTCAAGTCTCCACTTTTCTAATAAATGTGAGACTTCCTCATACTTGTTTCTCAACATTTCTAACTCACACTTGTTATTCTCCAGTGAAATTAATTCCAATTTTTAGAGAGTTTGATCATCCTTGAATACAGAAGTACTATTTTTGGTGAGATGGTGATAGAGATCGGTGAAAGTGTGGTGAATGTCCGAGTCAGACACTGGCTCTATCCTTATCTAATTTGGGACTTCCCACATCGATACATCAATAGGCTCGTAATACCATATTAGAATTAGAGTTTGGCCTAACTCATCTTTACCAACCCGACTTTTAATACCATATTAGAGTTAGAGTTTAACATAACTCATTCTTATCAAACCGACTTTTAAAATTAGAGTTTGACTTAACTAATCCTTACCAAACCGACTTTTAAAGCGAGAGTGTCACTCTATGGGAACCTTTGTAAATCTCTATCTTTAACCAACGTGGGACTAGAATTTTTTGCAATAGTTATAGAAAACAATTGATTAAGCATAGACTAAAGAAAGGAATAACAAAGGGAATTGAAGTTGAAAATGTAAAAAACAAGTAAAAAAGGAATAAAACTTACTTGTTCCTGACATCCCAACCGACTAAGTTAGCTAAAACACGCATAGCCTTCACCCATCTCACAGCCTTATTCCAACCATGTTTGGAACTCATCCTGTCTACATTTAAAGTGTTCTCGTACACCCCATTCTGATTTCGTACATCAGATGGATCGATATCATAAAAAACAGGAAATACTTTTTGATTGAGTTCTATACGGCATTCAGCAATAGTAGCCATCTCTTCCAAACACCACTTGGACTTGGCATATCTTTCGGAGAAGACAACAATAGAAATCCGTGAATTTTTAATTGCTCGTAGAAGTTGCGGGGAAAGGGATTCTCCTTTCTCAAGCCTTTTATCATCCTTGAAGGCAAAAATACCTTTTCTAGTTAGATGATTATAAAGATGGTCGACAAATTTGTTGCGTGTGTCAGGACCTCTGAAACTGATAAACACGTCATATCTACAGCTTTGATTGTTACTATAATCCATGGAAGAATTGGAAGCTTCAGCTCCTTGCATCAAATTGGAAAATGACAAACAAGCTTGCAAGAGAAAGAAACTAGTTGTAAGTAACGTATTCAATCTATGATACACAAACTGAAAATGCAAAATATAAAAAGTAGTAACAAACTAGTGGAGGAAGACGGATTAATATACTGCAGATTGTAAGAAGGAAAGTCTTGAAAGGAGGGTGACTCGTAAGAACCACACAAAACTAGGGTGTCTTTGTTTCATGGATGTAAAAATTATTCTCTGGAATAACTTTTCCAGGAATTAAATAATGGAAAAAATTTTCAAAAAGTGTTTGGTTATCAACTTGAACTCTTACACTATTATTTTGAACTCTTGGTTATTTTCAAAAAGTGTCTAGCTAAACTATTTTTTATTTTTGAAAGAGCAAAAGGTAAAAACTTCAATTAAATAAAATAAGCCATAAGCAATGTCTATAGTTACAAAGTTATACACTAGAGAATATAAATAAGATAACCTGCTAAAACAAATGAAAACTGCAGACCCTCAATCAAAAGGAAAAGCTACACATTTAATATTGTAGACATACAATTTAGGCTAAAGTCAAAATTCACAACACCATACATCCAAACAGCATCTGCTCCAAAAACCAGCCTCTACCAAAACCGAGCAAACCGAAATAAACACTTTGCCACTACTGCAAATCATCAATAACAACCAAAACCAAGCCAAGACAGACCAAAAACAACTCCAATGTGAAAATTGGTGTTCATAAACTATTAAAGCATTGTGTGCTAGAATTTGTACACGGTCTATATTAATTTGTGCACACGCTCCACTTAGATAGAGAGAAAAAAACATCTAATGAAGACAAACAATTGAAACATACATAAAACTACCTTAAAGTACCTATTAATGTATCACACCCTCTATTCTAAATTGCTTTTCATTGTACTGTAACCATCCTTAATAAGATTCAATTATGCAGGAAACTCATGCTTTTAATTGGCTTTGTTAGTTGCTGCATAAACATGCTACAACATCTGTAATTTCAATATTTCATTCAACACCTCAAAATACACCAAAGCAAGGGAAACATGAAAACAATGTCAAAATCAATACAATGCAAATTGAAACTATAATTCAAATTAGAATAATATTGCATTGATAGAGTATATATGATGATTTTCACAAGATAATCATTGTTATAGTGTAGACAAACCATGTTAACATTACAATTCTGCATATTCCCCATAAATTAGTGTATAAATATACCAAAAGTTGAAGCTTTTCACAGTCCGAAACAGGCAGATTCCTATTCCAAGTATGCCTCTGAATCTCGTAGGTTCGGGTTTGTCTCTGAAATTGTTAAAGTTTTAAAAAAATGCATACAATAGTAGAAACAGAACTGCGATAATACATTTTCTTACAGAAAATATCAGTCTTAATTATTTTGAATTGTTATAGAAGACTTCATATTATTGTTGCCAACAAAAAATAATTCTACAGTGATTGTGAAGGAGAAAACGCGGAGTTCGTCTTGGTGGAAAGAATTTTTCAGCAAACAAACTTGAAGAAAGTGATGTTGTTGTCAAGAAATTTGAACATCCTGCATCTACAATATCTTACACTAAAATATGTCATTTAACCAACTCAATTAACCACTTGTTCATGAAGCCATTCATAGATTTTAATTGTGCACATGTAAGCTTCAACAACAGAAATTAGACTCATAGATCTTAAATCATTTTGGTAGCATTAACCATCGAGATTGTGATGTACAATACTTATATTAAACTGTTTCAGCACCATAATTAAAATATATGCAATAGCAGAATCAGTACTCTTCATAATCGAATAAATCATAAACGAAATGACATTATGCATAATGAAAAAACCAGTAGCAAAATCAATTAGGAACATGAATTGTATAGTGCATTTGAGGTTTAAAAAGTGGAATTGATTATCAATTAGAATATGATTAACCAATTTAATTACATACTGCAAAAGCCATTGTATCAAACATAACAAACACAACGCTGATAGTAATAAAACTAATAAAGGAACATAAACAACTCAATGCATGAGTAAAGTAAACAATTTTCACTTGATCTTGTTTTACTAAATTATAAAGCATTAAATATTGAAAATTCTACTAAGAACTATTGGTACTTAAAACAATCTGCACAAATTCCTTCCTCAACTCAAGAGTATCCATAGCGAAAAAACAATCACATAGACTATTGTCTTTGGTGAGTTTTTTCCAATAGTTATAGAAAACAACTGATTAAGCATAGACTATAGAAAGCAATAAGAAAGGGAATTGAAGTAGAAAATGTAAAAACAAGTAGAAAGGGAATAAAACTTACTTGTTCCTGATATTCCATCCGACTAAGTTAGCTAAAACTTTCATAGCATTACTCCACCTCCCAACCTTATTCTGATCATGTTTGAATCTCATCCGGTATAAATCAAAGGCGTTTTGGTACAGCCCACTCCGATGTCGTACATGAGATGGATCGACATCATAAAAAATAGGAAATACTTTTTGATTGAATTCTTTACGGCATTCAGCAATCGTAGCCATCTCTTCTAAACACCATGTAGACTCCGCATATCTTTCAGAGAAGACAACAATAGAAATCCGTGAATTTTTAATTGCTTGTAGAAGTTGCGGGGAAAGGGATTCTCCTTTCTTAAGCCTTTTATCAACCTTGAAGGCAAAAATACCTTTTCTAGTTAGATGACCATAAAGATGGTCGACAAATTTGTTTCGTGTGTCAGGATCTCTGAAACTGATAAACACGTCATATCTACAGCTCTGATTGTGATTATGATCCATGGAAGAATTGGAAGCTTCAACTCCTTGCATCAAATTTGAAAATTAACAATCTTGCAAGAGAAAGAAACTAGTTGTAAGTAACATATTCAATCTATGATACACGAATTGAAAATGCAAAAAATAAATAGTAAAGAGCTGGTGTGAAGGAAGACAGATTAATATACTGCAGACTGTAAGAAGGAAAGTCAAGGAAGGAGGGTTACTAGTAACAACCACATTACAAAACTATTAGTATTATTCATTCCACATAAAATAATATATACTTGGTTTGTTACACGTCTTCCTTATACAATAATTGCTAATGAGAATTTTTCAACAAACCTTAAAATATGATATAAGTTGGTTGGTTTTGGCTAATACTCTAAACATCTAACAATCAACCTCCGCGTCAATAATTTAGTAGGTACGTGCATGTATTTCATTTTCTTAGTCTTATATATAAAAAATACAAGGTTTCAACATTTAGGAGAAAACTTAATTACATTTGTTTAATATATCCAAATGAAACACAAATACATGTGAGTGTGTAGGTAACAGTCTTACTATCTCCTTCACAACATCCAGACTAGCTCTGATAAACTGCAATCACAGGCGTGATATCAACAGCTTTCTGGTAGTACTAAGGCAGCTGTAGAATTCTCATTTGAATCATGTTCAACTACTCGTTCAAAAGTATCCTTTCTAGCCCTGCACTTATTGCAAAAAAAATCCGTGTTTCATAAGCAAAAGCGCAACAACAACAACGACAACAACAACCTGGATTATGAGATCATATGGTTTAAAAACTAGATAATTGACACAAGCAAGGTTTTTAAAAAGGTCCGCGACAAAACGGTATCAATACATGCCTTTATCACTATTTTTTATGTTAAAGAACAAATTGGTCTTATTTCACACCGCGACGACCGCGATCAGTGTCGCGACACCTGTACCGAACTTCATTGGTAGAAAACCTCCAGCAAGTACAAGAATGGGCTTAACACCATAATGGCGCAGCAAACTCTCTCTATGCATGCTATACTCAATGTGTCTGTAATGATAACACAATTTCTAGTTAGCCCTATAAATTCAACCCAAACGTATTGAAAATAAGCATGCAAAATTGATTGAACACAAAAACTCAAAAACAAATTTGTAGAGCGCCTTTGTGGTTTGCATGAGAGAGTGAATCGTTACATATTCTCATCAAAGAAATTCAACCCAAACCTATTGAATATGGTTTAGAGGTGAGTGTTGCAAGAAAGGGCGCCTTTGTGGAAGCCAGAATATGTGAGGATGGCGACAGAGCAGCGGTAGGTCTTTGATGTGAATCGGAAGGATTGAGGATTTGAGTAGCGGCAATAGACCATGGATTCCCATTTCACTTGGCAGATTACAGATTGCGGATACACACTCACTCACTCTTATATTCCAAATCCATAAAACGCATTACGCAAATCTTCGTCTCCAATGGAGTAGAGTAGAATAGATTGCAGATAATTTGGCGGGAAAGCTTTAGTTTTTGGGATCGGATCCCTCCACTTCCATTACCGTGTTAGCGCTCTCTTTGGCGAGAAATGGAATTTCTTCCTCCGCCATATAGAAATTCGAAAATGTTTCTTAGTTTTCGGAAATACAGTTTCAAGACGCATAATTTGTATAACACAGAATCGCACAAAAATAGAATTTTTTTCCCCACTTGCCACACCTTTGAAAAGTATTCTCTGAAAATTATTTCCCAGACTGCCACGGCTTGAAGGGTTGTCGCCATTCAAGATGGAGAAAATGGTGGGCCCCACCTGCTGAATAACCATGTCGCCAATCAGGGTGGAGACATGGTGAGTCCTGTCTGCCACAAGCCTGGATGTCGCCAATTGGAATGGGGACAAGGCCTTTTTTGTTTTGTCGCATTCTTTCATTGTGTAAAAGAATATCACCTTGATAAGGAGTCCATTGATGTTCTTTGGGAATACCGATGAAGCTTTGTTTGTATACCTTGAAGATGTTTCGAACTCTAAATACAGGAGGGATAAACATCTGATAATTGAGTAGGACATTAGAACAAGCTACAATGGCATGCGAGCAGGGCATGAAAAGTTTGAAATTTCCAACAGTCACATGTTTGTTTTTGGAGGTCGACGTTATAATAAGTAAGTGGCCGCCACTCGTTATTATTAACTGTCTCTTGGACGACGAAATAGTTTCTCTCACGATCAAAACTCAGGACATTATAACTATGAGATTTTTCTACTTCTTTTTGCATCTCTTTCATGCAATTATCCGTGAAATCCTTCTTTGATGACAACATTTTTGTCCAATTATGACCTTGCCTCCCAAACAATGTGTCCATCCTGAAGTATGTTGACCTTACCAGTGTTGTAATAGGTAAATTCCTTGTTTCCTTCATCACCGAGTTCAATGACTCCACAAGGTTGGTTGTCATGTGACCCCATCGTCTTCCACCGAGATAAGCTCGCGACCATTTTTCAATACCGTCACCTTACTGAGTACGGATCTGCTCCAGTTCTTAAGCTCCAGTTTCTGTCCTGTTATTTAACCGATGGTTGACACATGGCAAAATAAATTTCAATGGCGGAGATTTAAAGCTCTAAATCAAATTGGTTTTAATTTTAAAAACAGAATAACATTTCTTTTCTCTCTTCTCTACCAAATTGTTTCATCTTCATCTCTGTTTCTATGCCGGATGACTCGCCGATTTCTCAGACTTCTGTTATGAGTTACACCCATAGTTGCAATATAAGCACCTTGCGTAGCCGTATTTTTTTCGAAACACTATTTATCCTTTCATCTTCCTCTCTGTTACTCTGACTATGTTTACTGGCCGTTGCGGTGTCTCGGCGTGGTTTGTTGCTTTACTTCTACTTCATTACTCTTCCATAGAGTGATTCCATAGAGTGATGCGACGATTACAGAGAGCGATGTACCAAGCAATAAAATGGAAGACTGAGCAATACGACAATAATGTTAAGGAAAGAGAAAGATCAGAGGAGAAGGTGGTAAGATTGCAATTCACCTGCAAATTGTTCTTTGTTATTTTAATTGAAGTTTAATTGAAATTTTTAATCTCAAACAATAATAAAATTTTAATTGCCACCAACTCAAATGAAAATCTGTTTGTTTAATTTAATTGGGAAATAAAGAAATCCAATTAGGGTAGGAACTGTGGCAGATTTAGAGAAGTGGCTTTCCTTTTAAGTGAGAAGAAGAAAAAATGGAACCCAGAAAACTGTTTTCTTTGTGATCCAAAATTAAGTTTTAAAAGTTCAGATTTTTCAGAACAATGTAATTTTATTTATTTTTAATTTACAAAAGATACATTTTTTAAAAATTTATAAATTCACCGACGACAATACGGCGAGCCAGGCAAGGCGGCTGGAGGAGGTTTCAGAAGTAATGCAAATGTGACGTCAAATTGGGTTTTTAATTTTTATTAAAAACATGCATATTTATTATTTAATAATTTATAATCTGGGCCGTTGAGATACCACACGTCAAAAGATCTGTGAAGGAACCGGATAACTGGATAATTTTTGTACTGGAGTGGATACGGACTCCACCTTACTGTTGGATCGTGTTTAATGTATGAGAAATGATAAGAAAATTCTCTTTTAAGACTCTCTCAAATAATATATTTTTTTATTGGTTGAAACATGTGTGGGTCCTATCATTAGATGTGAGACTTATTTTTAAAGTGAGGGATTCACAGATGCTTCAACCAATAAGAAATTGAGTGTTTGAGAGTGTGTTGAAAAGAGAGTGTTGCTAGCACTCATCTTTAATGTATTTTTTGTTACACATTACAGTGTTATTCAAAGATATATGTCCGAATATTTGAAGTAAAAATTTTATAATTCGTCACATTTGAATGTCAGATTAATTCGAAGACCCATCTCTTAAAAAATCAAATGTGAAATTGCTAAAAACAGTCACCTGCATGATTAGACTCTGTACCCCTTTTTTTTTCATAAACCCTTTCCAAAAACTTTTTCATTCTAAATCAAAATTTTTAGGCTTAATTGCAACTTTGGTCCCCCTATTTTGTTTTTTTCTTGATTTTGATCCCTCTATTTTAAAAATCACTATTTTAGTCCCCTTTTAAGTTTTCTGTGCAGTTTTCGTCCCCCTATTTTACATTTTTTTGCAAAATTAGTCCCTATTCCTGTATCTTTTTCAATAAAAAATTCAAAAGGGGGACCAAAATCGTGGTTTTAAAAATGAGGGGACTAAAATCGAGAAAAAGACGAAATAAGGGGACCAAAGTTGCAATTAAGCCAAATTTTTATTCCAAAACTTCATTATTGTGTTTCATCAAATCAAAAGGAACAAAAGAATTTGAAATTCAAAGTAAAGTTCATTTATTTCAAGTCTCATTGTTCACATTAACCATGTTTTGAAGCTGAAAAAAGTTATGTTGTATTCGAAAATGTATTTTTGAATTCTCTATGAATTCATTCAGAGATGTATTTTTGGATGTTGTCTGTTTTTATTTTCCACCAGTCTCTTTTCAATATTAGTTGTGTTTTTAGTATTATATGTTTTTTTCATTAGATATGGTGCACCCTGATGTTTTTAGAAAATCTATTGTGTCTCCGGATGCCAAATGTGTTGTTGTGAAGGAGGTAGATATTGGCAACCAGTTTAAAAATGAACAAGATTTTGTGATCACATGTTTCACTGGATTCATAAAGAGACATCCAAATTGGGGTCTGGTGTTGTAATTGTAAGATCTGATAATGGTTCAGATAGAAGAGATGCATTTGTGACATTGACATGCGAAAGAAGTGAAAAATATAGACCTCCTCTCCGAAATTTCGAACAAGATGACATCGACCCAAGAAAATGTGAGTGTCTCTTTAAGTTGTGTGGTTATTGGTTGACAAATAACAAATGGAGGTTTAATGTGATATGTGGTTTACATAACCATAATTTATGTAAGACGGTAAATCGAGTATCTTTATTTTGACCGAATGGGAAGTGATACAAGATAGATTTTGAAAGCCGATGACAATATAAAACTTCACATCAAAGATCAATTGAGAGAGATTGCATATCCGGAAACCACAGACTTGTAACCACCCTTTTATCCGGTAAAAACAAAAGGAGCTTCTTAGAAAGTCAAACCTACATCGAGTGTCAATTCAACTATGCGGTCTACTTCATATTTTGAATATGATGACACATTTTTTCCAGATTCACCAACTCCAAAATCTCAAAAAAAATATTTATAAATGAGCTCGCTTTAGCAAATCATCTCATTCACCGCCTCCACCGAAATTCCCATTCATTGACGAAATGTCAATTTTTATGCACAAATACATTGAACGGTTCATCAATGTAGAAGATGACTGTAACTGCGAATTTTGAGCAGTTTCTGCTTTGCTCGGTAAAGGAGAAGGGGATCACACACTTGTCTGACATTAACTTATCCAAGAGTTGAGGGGAAATAAAGAATCATACACACGACTATACGAGAATAAATAAAATTTTGAAGCAATTTATCACTCTTTTGTTCCTTGCATTAGTGGACCTGCACCGGAGGATAAATGGATGTGCTTATCTGAAATGGGCCATCATCTCATAGCAAGTGCGTATGATAGAGTATGTATTGATCTTACAAGATACGGTTTCTCATAAATATTTTTCCACTGCACAACACCACCTCAAAATTCAAATGATCGTATTATGTGCGTTGGGTGAATTTCAAATATGCAGAATTTTGTTAAAGTTTATTTGAAATTGGGATGTCATATACTACTTACATCACCATAGTGGACAACTCATTCAACAACCTAAGCATATACTTGGCCGAACCATTTTGTTAAAAGGATGCAAGAGTTCACCAAATTGAGCAAGATTGAAAGAGAATCAAATAAACAAAAATTAAAAGGGGTACCACCAATAATTATAGATTTAGTCGGCGACAAATCTTTCGGTTCATTTTAGTATTTATTTATCAACTTATTGTAAGTAACATTGTATTAATGTGTTATGATGTCTAATATATATTCTGAAGTTTGTCAAAAAAATTTACACTTACTAGATGTTCTGTTTCTTTTCTGAGAGGTTTTAGAAATACATCTTCGGGTTAAGATAACAGGGTGGTATCAGATATACCCTTCAGAAACATCCCCTGGTAAAAGATAGAATTTCTGAGGTCCATTATTACCTACCGCTGCTATAAATATGTGGCACTTGTCTCATTGTTTGTTACCAAAACACATCACACCATAATGAACATCATTGAGAATGTCGGAAATGTTTACTTTAACGGTGTGAAACCCTCACGCGCATTTAAGATCAATGAGTACACTCCTCTTGAAGATCTGACATACACGATGCAGGAGCTCTTACCATATGACGATAATCAAAAAATTGTGAAGATCGAGTATCGTTTGTCGTCCATTGACAAATAATAGAAAATTGAATTGAGCAACATTGAGCTGAAGACGACCACAAATTTAAGGGCAATGTGGAATAATTATTTCCTTTTATAATCACAAGTTTTGATCGAGTTGGAAGCGACGATTTCGAGATCAGTCGAAGATATTATGAAGATGTTGCAACGTCCACATGGATATTTAAATGTAATGTTTTATCTATGTTAAAATATCTTATGGATTATTGATTTTATGATATCAATGGTAATTTCATTTTATCAACTTGTTGATTTATGCTTCTGCTTTATCAACTTTCTGGTTTTCTGCTTCAGTTTGCTCCGAAAATACATATCGTAAGCTTTACAAAGATGTATCTTCGAAATAAAACAAGACACAAATATGGGGTATGGCTCAAAAGCAGCCTTGATTGTATGCATTTGGTGCGTTAAGAGATGTATCTCCAAAACTTGTGGGTATTATAGTATTTTCATTGTGTCATAGTAATGCATAGGGTGCATTAAGAAATTCCCTTTAGAAATCCCCTGTATATTAAAAGTTTCCAAAAATATATCAAGATATTTTTAATAGCATCTAAAAAATATTGAGTTAAATTCACATTTATTTTAAAATAAATTATAATAGTAAAATTGTTCTTGTTCAAATAGTTTTCTATTTATGAAAATGTCATTTTTATGTGAGAACATGAGAATGAATCTGAACCATTAGATTTTAAAATAAATGGTGGAGATTATGTGTCATTTTTTCTCTCACCTTCATTATTAAAATAAATGATGGAGGAGAAAGAAAAAAAAATGACACATAATTTCATCATTTATTTTAAAATTTAATGGTTCAGATTCATTCTCATGTTCTCATATAAAAATGACATTCTCAAAAGATACGATATATATATATATATATATATATATATATATATATATATATATATATATATATATATATATATATATATATATATATATATATATATATATATATATATATATATACACACACACACACACACATTTAAGGGACCGATGACATTATTAAAGTCCTAATTAAAAATTTTACCATTAAAAACTAATAACATAAAACTACGAGATAAATTAAGTGCGATGTAATATGATAAATAGTCCAATTTTCTTGTTGGATATCTACATCTTCATAAATTGTTGAATTTGAAGTTTCATCCAAAACTAGATCATCCTGAAGTTGCATTCTTTCTCTTTCCCCATATTTATTTTACCTCTAATTATTCTATTTTTAAATCATTTTTCATCGAATGACATGTATTTTTTTTTGTTCTTTCCCATATTCTTCTTCTAACTTTAACACCCGCCAAATAAACATATTTGTGTAAGCATTAACTCCCTTACATTCATTTAGAATAATTCTTAATTCCCTCTGACACGCTCTGAAAATTTTAGTAGCCTCTTCCGAAGTGATTTCAGAATCAGGCGACAAACATATGGGAGATACAAGTGGTAATGTATCAAAATAATACATGATTACAAAACTCAATCACTTTATTAGTAGCAAAGTATAGAATAATTAATTTATGAACCAAAAATAAAATATATTTTTTATAATAAAATGAAATTAAAGTAAAATAAAAAACAAAAAATTTATGGCAGAGCAACAAAATTTTAACTCAAATAAAACTGTAAACTCTATAATCTTTGTCGGTCCTCAGCAACAACGTTAGAAATTTGATTGGTAAATTAGAAAGTGTATTAATTCTTTAAATGTAGTAATATTGATAGTTACTGGAATTGAAGGTGGAGAAAAACACAAGAAAGGGGGGTTTGAATTGTGTTCTTTCATATTTTTATTTCCCTTTCTATAAATCTTTTCTTTCTTCTAGTATCTCATTTTCTGGATATGCTTGGATCATTGTTGCGGAAGCATGTTTGAGATAACACAACATGACCAATGAGATATACATTCAATTTAACTTCTTAACTTCATCAAAACTTCTAACTTAGTCAAGTACAGTTCTGAAGATGATCAGCGTAATCGTTCTGAGTTAAATGAAAGATATAGAAGATAAAAGACACATTCATTTTTATCTTGGTTTATATTCTCAATAAGGCTACCTCCAGTCCACCTTCCTTAGGTGATTTTGTCTCTCTCAACCGAGGACTTAATCCACTATAACCAAACTGATTACAACTGCACGATCAACTATCGTGACTAACTTCCTACACAAGCTATGTAACACCCCGTTAATTCTGGTGTATTAATTTAATTATTTTATTAATTAAATTATTAGAATTAATAATCTGTGGGAATTATTTGGAAAAATGATAAAATATGGTGTTGGGCTGAGTGTGATAGTTAGTAGAAGGGGGGGTGTTAACTAAGCAAGCCCATTAAGAATATTTTATTTTATTTTTCATAAAATAAAGGAAAATTGGGGAAAGAGAAGTAGAAGCAGAAGAAGCAGATTTTGGAACTGAAGAACACGTGAAAGTGAGAAGAGCCTAAAGGGAAGGAGAACTTCGAAGATTCGACTCTGAGGTAAGGGGGGATTCTTCGGGTTAGTGATCCTTATGCGATTGTAGGCGGTAAGATTGATTAGGATTATCGTGTAATTCAATCGTACGTGTCGGGTTGGGAATTTTGTTAGGTTTTGATAATCTAGTATGAATTGACATGATTCTGTTGATACTTGTGATATATGATGTTAATACATGTCAATAACTTGTTTGAAATGTGTAATTGTGTGAAAATCAATGATAATTGTGTGTATGTTCGTATGTACCTGAAATTGGGGAAATGGGATAGGGTAAATGCTGTCAAAATGATGAATTTTGCTGTGCAGGTACGTAGGAACCGGTTCCCATGTGGGACGAACCGGTTCCCCCTTATAAAAAACAGAGCGTGTGGATTCTGGGTAGCTGGGAACCGGTTCCCATGTAGGGACAACCTGGTTCCCCATAGTAAAAATCAGAGGCGTGTTTTGGGAAGCTGCCAGGAACCGGTTCCCATGTAGGGACAACCCGGGTTCTGCAGCATTTTTTCAAAAAAATGTTTTATCTTTAAAATCCCATAACTTTTGATCCGAGTATCCGATTTATGCGCCGTTTTGAGCATTGCGAAGCTGAGTTAATGGCCTATACGAAGAATAGGTGGTATGGACGTAAAGTCCAAGTTGTTTATTTGTGATTATATTATTTATTGGGTGATGACTTTCGTATATGCGTGTGATATGTTTGTATGAATGCTATGAATATATACATGCTTATTGGTGATGATTTGGTGATGATAATGATGACGATGTGTTACATCGGATTGGTGATGTTGTAAGCATGTTATATGTTGCATTCATTGGCATACATTTTTGGTGATGGATCCCGGTGATGAAATGGATCAAATTGGTGGGCATAATTCCCATTGTGTGGAATTTGTGCTGGTTAAAACTGTATCTCGGTGATGAAAAGATCAGTTGGATGGGTGTATCCCATGTATGGTACCACATGCATTAGTGTCAGTCCATTCATTGCATTATATCCTTTTATAACTGAATGATTGTGTGGTGTGTTAGATGATGCTTGTGTACTGATGCTTGCTTGTTGTGATAAATTCCAATTACATGTATGTTTGAATGGATGATAATTGCTATGATATTTTATTGCTTATGATTGTATAATGGTTATTAATTCGAATGAAACTCACCCTTACTTTGATGATTTCAGATTAAGGATGTAGCGGCGTCTTGATTGGGTGAAGATAGCTTGTAGGCTAGCCCGTAGTTCGTGTCGAGTCATGCTCTGATTGTAACACTGGGATCGATTAGTCTTAGCGTTACTTGAGATACTTCGTTGCTATTTTGATTATGGATTATGTATTGTTGAACTGTTTGGATATGTTCCTTACATTGTTAAAAATAAGTTTCCGCTGTGATGAACACATGTTTGAAGTTGGTTTAATCTTAATAAAGCATGACAATCGACTTGATGTTTTTATTTATTTAATAATTGTAGCATCCTTGATGTGTTATTACTCTGAATATATTATATTTTCCACGGGGGTTTAGAAGGGTGTTACAAGCTACCCGCGAGTGACTAACCCTAGATGATGAATCATTCAGTGATCTCAGCAAGATATAACGTTCATCAACCTAGTAATTCCTGCTCAAGCCAACTGCTCGTGACTAACCCTAGACAATAAACTGTTCAGTGATCTCCACAAGATATAATGTTTATTAACCTAGAACCCTCTAAGAGTCTAACCAGATCTCAACGAATTCTCAAGTATCCATATCAGAGGATACCCAGGAAACACCAATTCTATCAAAATTGTTCTTTTGGAGATTACAAGTGTGCTTCTTAGTCAAGCAGATTTTCTCCTATTCTAAGTACATATATTTACGACACACTAACTAGAAGTCACTTTTGGTGCCTAAACAATCTATTAGAAGTTTCCTAAGATATAACACAATACGAGCAACAACTCTATGTGTTTTACATATAATTACAAGAAATAAAAAATATTCTTGCAGTATTCTTTTCTTCAATTTCTGGATGAGATCTTCTTTTTCTTCTGAAAGCAGATTAAGAGCAGCAGCTCTTGTATGGATTGCTTCTTGTTCATTGATCTTCATCTTCTTCTTCTTCCATACTGATCATTGAGCTTGTTACAGCTGATAACACATTGATGATCATAAGTAACCATGAAACACTATCGAGTAGCAACTCAGTGTATTCAGTTTCTTTGGTCATTCAACATGAGAAATGTATGGATCGATTAAGTATTTGTTGATTTCTTGTAACTCCATTGGAGCATACTGCAAAACATGCATGATTTTCTTTTTCACTCTTTTTTTATTTTCTTTTCATAGGCTTATGATATGTATTTCAACATAATCGTTTCATCACTCACTTTGTGTGAGTTGCCTCTAATGGAGCAGCTTAATTAATCTTATGCTTATTTTCTTGCTCACAGTGTCTCACACTCCCATATTTTCTATCATAGTTTTGCTCTTTATATCAGTCTGTTATTACCATTGGAATACTACCGTTTGAACTATATTTGAACATAGTATTTAATGCTTGCTGTAGACTAAATGATTATACACCTATTTCCAAGGCGAATCTTATCTTTGGTAGCATGTCTTCCTTGTTTTTCTTCTTTCAAGACAATTTCTCCTGGTAGCATGTTTTCTTACATTTTATGAAAATGTAGACGACAGTAGATGTCATAATTTTTTCTTTGCATTGAGTATTGTGATTTCTTGCATGCGATTTAATTGGAGCAATTTATGCTATTCTTCGAAGCTTCTGAATACATAGTCAAAACTTCTTCTGTTGTGAACGTTGATGTTGCTTGTACTTATGAGGAAGCTTAATATTATTTGTAATGTCATGCCTTTGTTTCTACGATGACTTCTGATCTTCTGTCACTGATTGTTGAATTTGTGCTTTATGTTAAGAACTTCTTATCATTTACTCATGTGATCTTCTTGTTGTAATGAGACTTCATGTATCTGATGTTTCTGTTTAATTCCTTGAAGCTTGTCTGAATTTCTTTGTGATGTTGTCGTATAAGGCTTAGCATAATATCTGCACACTCAATGAAAGCATTAGTAATAAAATTGTTACTCATTTAATATATGCTTGTTATCATCAAAACCAGATTCTGAACGTAGATTCTCAATCTTGTTCTAACAAAAATATATATCTCAAGGAATGTGTTATATTATATGGTTTGATTTGAACTCAGTTGAACAAAAAGGTATTTCGGGGAGTTTGAGATTGGTTGTTTGCAAAAGGTAACATTGAATCAAATTTAATAGAGTGGGAAATAACCATAAAAAAACATGTCAGGGATGGGAGTTTGATGTTAAATCCTTTTTTCATCATAAATCGACCTTGTAACAACTCAACTTTATTCCTAATGATTAATGATTCTCTAGATTTTCTATTCTTAATTTCTTAGCGAATAAACCTTTTAAATTTAAATTGATTTCTATGGTATTAGTCAATCATAGATAAAATCAAGCATTTAGTTATCAAGAAAATTTAATTTTTAGCTGATATGTCAAGACTTGGGTGATAGTTAAACAATAATATTTTTATCAAACATTGGATGTTGATATTCATTTTTAACAAGTAATTGTAGAACAGTTCACAATTGATTAGAAATTACTTAGTCATTAATAAAATCCTAACAAAATAAATTCTAACAACTTTCATCAAGAATAATGAATCAATCCCTATCACTAAGGAGTTTTTCTAATCACAATCCTAACAAATTGCATTGAAAGAATTGTATATTACACATAAATTCGTGATGAGAAAGTGTCAACACAAAAATCTGTTGAAATATGCTCCCCGTCACTTCTTACTTGTTTGATATGCTCCAAAGTGCTTTTTTCGCCGTCTAAAATCAATAATTCTGAAGAAAATTAGGTTTCCTTCATCTAACTACGAATTTGCGCGTTTGAATCTGGCATATGCGTTTGGGCAGAGGAGAAAAAAGCTAATTTATCCATTAACTTCTTCATGAAAGTTGTAGCCCTGAATATTATCTTTCATTTGCAATCGGTCTCATGTCAATTGGAGTTACGACGCACTAGATATGATCAAAATGTCGTACATACATCATGCTGTAAAATGTATTGAAAAATAGAATACATAAATCCTTCTAAAAACTCGTCGAGTTCCTTTTTTCCCATTTCTTTGACCAAAACATCATATAATTAAGAAAATAGATTTGATTTGTTCTAAACCTTTTTTTGTTGATAAATTTGCAAAACTTACTATAAAGTTATTATTCAAAAGCACTAAAAGATTAACAAATTCAATATAAACGTAAGAATAAAACATAGTAAAATGATGACTAATCACTTGATTGATAAATTAGCAAGTGTATCTATTAATGTAGTAATATCAAAAAATGTTGAAGTATTGATTTTAGTGTCTTATATTACATAGTTTGGCTTGAACTTTGTTGAACAAAAAGGTATTTGGGGTTGAAATTGGTTTGTTTGCAAAAGGTAAAATTAAGACAAACTTAATAGAGTAAAAAATAACATGAGATAGCATGTTAGGGATGAGAGTTTGATTTTGAATGTTTTTATTATTCTAAATTAACCTTGTAATAACTAAACTTTATTCCTAATGATTACTGATTCTCTTTATTCTTGATTCCTTAACGAATAAACCTTTAATTTTTAAATTGATTCATGCGGCTATCAATGAATTATACATAAAATCAAACATGTAGTTATCAATAACGATTCAGTTTCCCGTTGATATCATAAGGCTAGGTGATAACTAATCAGGAATATTTTTAATCAAGTGTTACCTATTGAACTTCCTTTCTAGCAGGTAACCGTAGAACAATTCACAATTGATCAGAAAGTAAATAAAAACATTAGGAATGGGCTTTGGCTAATATGCATAAGGATTTTCCTTATGCACCATGCATAAGCCTACATAAGCCATTGGATCATGTTTTTAATCCAGTATTGAGTATTGAGTATTAAGTATTGAGTGGTGAGTATTAAGTATTGAGTAATAACAATTGATGTCTAGAATTTGATCCAATGATCAAAGGGTCCATAATAATCTATGCACGGTGCATAAATTTTTATCTATGCACGGTAACTGCACCCTTAGGAATGGATAAAAATAAATCATAGCACAATAAAACAAAGAGTCATTACATAGATCAATTCATAATTACAAGTTTCGTCAAGAATAGTGACTCATCCCTAACATTATGGAGATTATAGTTAATCATAATCCTAACAAAATATAATAAAAGAATTGTAAATGTTACACATAAATTCGTGATGAGTAAGCTTCAACACATAAATCTTTTGAAATATGCTCCCACTTCTTGAGTACTAGAAGGTGCTTTTTTTCGCGGTTCCAAACTAAGAATCATCAAGAAAATTAATTTTTTTACATTTAAATACGAATATCAAAGTTTGATTCTGGCATACAAATTTGGTTATATATATATATATATATATATATATATATATATATATATATATATATATATATATATATATATATATATATATATATATATATATATATATATATATATATATATATATATATGCAAGATGAGTACTTTGGCAAGTTTGCCACTTGACACTCTGTCATGCTTTCTTCTATATTTTATTCTTTCTATAAATGGAAAGTGTCTTATTTTATTTTATTTTATTAAATAATAAATCATATAAATATTGTGGGCCACCATCTCATAAATTTAATTTGTTTGGGTCATATAGGAATCCCCTTCACATTCTAACCTCATTCCAACCTAGGTTTCTTAGCAATTCTATTTTCCAACCTTAATGCAACTTTTCATTATCCTCCAACTTTTCATTTATATTTGAACTCATTTTTCTTAAACACAACAAGACAACAATCCAAAACTATTTTTCTTCATCTTCTTCGTTCACTATTTTTTTTCATCTTCTTAGTTCACTTTGATTCTCAATCTCTTTCCACCTGTCCCAATCCAAAACCAAATGCTAATCCTACTCCATCTCCACCGTCTGATCTTCCCAAATGCTATCGTGTTGTGTGGCTTGCTGGGAATGAGAAGTTGCGTTTGATGATGAGTCGATTCTATTTGTGCGACGATGGTGATGGATGCAATTTTTGTCGGTGAAAAAGTGATGATGGATGAAATTACTGATGCATTTTTTATGCTGCTTCAGTGGCGTTGTTGTTGCTATCTCTTCCGATCTTTCTCTTATTAGGTGATGATTTGCAAATTATTTTGGATTGAAAGTTATAGTTTTGTTTTGGATCAAGATTAGTGTGAGCTTATGTTTGAATGATGGAATATTGGCTTTGATTTTGGTCTGTAGTTTAATGGAATCATAAGTTGTATGATGGCGAAGATATGGTATTCATATACAAAGGAGGTTTGGGTGGTATGAAAAGGTTGCATTACAATAATGTTTGGTAAAAAAAACATGAAGCAAAGGGGATTGTAGGATTTAGTGGTTTTGGTGGCTGCATTTCTCCATCGTGATTGGTCATAGGCGGTTATCAATTGGTTCCTCCCTATCAATGAATGGCGTTTGACTTATAAATTAACTATTTGGTTTCTTATAAGTTCAGATAAGTTGTAATTTTATAAACAACATAAAATAGTTTCAAAATCGTTTCACACCAACTATTTGTGGTAATAACTCTGTCTCTTGTGCAGGCTTTGGCAATGGTTACTTTTCAAGCTGCTTCAGGTCATTTACATCCAAATGCACGTGGAAAATCAAATTGGATGAATGGCGGCATTGCAGTTATGTTTTATGAATCATTGAGTTTGTATATATTGGGTATTACGCAATGAATTGATAATTATGATACTAATAGTAAATTAGTAGCATTGGTATTGACACTACATGACATAACATGTTATTAGAACGTTGAAGAAAGTAAAGAATTGTGTAATTAATAATTAAGAATTGTTTTGTAAGATTTTTAGGAGAAGAAATGACAATAAGGCTTAAGAAGAAAGATAAAAGGTGTTTAAAAGTTTCATTCTTCTCCCAATAGTTATGTTTGGATTCCCAATTGATATTAATTGATACTTATATTTTTATATCTTTCACGAGATTGAATTGATACTTATACTTTTATATTCTTCTATTTTTATATTTTTATACTCTTCTATTTTTATATTTTTATATTAATTGCAGATAAGTTTTATTCTTCTCCGAATACTTATATTTTTATATTTTATATCTTTCAATGCGAGGATACTTATATTTTTATATTTTTATATCAATGAAAGATAAAAGGTGTTTAAAGTACTTTGTTTATTTAATTATTATTGTTACAAATAAATAATTTTAAAATTACAACTAAATTAATATTAAATAATTATTAAATGATTTTTTATTCAAAAACTATTAAATTAGTAAACTATTTTGATTAAAAAATCTATTTTCTACAATTAACAACATCAAAATAACATAAGTTTATAATATATTTTATTTTTTATTATTAAAATTATGACATATATTACTTAAATTGATATTAAAACATAATTAACCAAATTTAAATTTAAATTTATAATAAATTTAAGAATTTATTTCGTACTTTTTATTTATTTATAGTAGTTTTAATTAATTTGTCATCTCATTTATTGTTTTTGAAAAATTTAATTTGTTTACTTATGACCACTATTACAATTTATTTTTAATAAAAAGAGAAACTTTATTATAATAATTGAAATATGTTATTCTTGTATTCCTTCTGTTATGATTTTCAATGTCTTTTTTGAGAGGAAAGAATTAGGTCACATAATTAAATATGACTGAAGTTTGTTTTAAATGAGATTGTGATTTTGTGTAGTTTTTGGTTGAGATTTGATTCTGTTTTCAAATTGGTTTTGGAATTACAGAGATTTGATTAGAATTTGATTCATTATCTTGAAGCTCAAGTTTATATATATTGAAAGATTAGATGTAATAGGAAATATTATATATAATTGGCTCTCATTTATGAATGTTTAATTAAGGGTGCATTTGAAAGGTTTTTGGTATATTTTTTTATGGTTAATAGATAGCGACAATAGTAAATAATACTAATAATAATCCTTCTCTTAATAATATAATACTTATAGACAAGAAAATAAAAATAAAAACAGAAATAAAAATAAGGAAATGGTTAGAAATTAAAATAATAAAACAAAAGAAAAATAAGAAAGAATTTAAAACTAAAATTATTGATTTATCATAGTTGATGATAATTTTCTAAAATAAATTATAAAAAATTTTTTTAACAAACATTTTTTTAAGATATGAATGATGTAAGATTTTTGTTAACATCCGAAATTATATATTGTTTTATTTATTTTCTATTCATTTTATTTATTTCGTCAATAAGTTTTAGTTTTTGATTAATAAATAAACCATAATACTTTTGGATTTGGTCTCTTTTATTCCTTTTAAAAAAATAATAACAAAATAATAATTCGGCTTTTTAAAACTCTGAGCGCCCCTTTTCCTTTTGTAGAATTTTCTTCTGAAAAGTAAAATATTGCAGAAAAATAAGTTTTGTCTTACTCTAAGATAGAAACAGAATAAAAGAAAAATAAAAACTAATAAAGTAAATTTAAGTGTCAATATCAAGATAATGTCCATAATTTTGAGTTGTGATAACTTATTCAATTTATAAGAAATTTTAGATAATCTTGAACTTTTGATTTGCTGGAGTTATAGTTTTAAATTTTCATACTTTTTGCTTCATTAATATTCACTTTTCACTTTTATTTCATGTAAATGTACCATTTTTATTTAAACTTTTTTATTTATTGATAAAATTGTGCTTTTTTATAGTAGAACAACAATTAATATATATTTCCTTTTCTATTGATGACTATTTAAATGTTTTGTATTCAATATTTAAATGTTATTTAATTTGTTCAGGACTCATTTTTAATTTTTTATGTGCATTTTATTTATAGAGTATTTGAAATTAAATAAAATTTTATTAGTATCTTAATTATCCATTGTTATTAAAGGTTAATGTACAATTTTTTTAATATTGTTCTCAATTAACAAAAATATTAAATTATTCAACTAATTTTAATGTCACTATAACTTTATTTGTAAATTATAAATAATTATAAAATATTTTTTAATTTAAGGAATTTTGTCCCGTGCCTCACACGGGTATACAAAAATATTATTTGTAACAAAAATATTTATTAATTGTAATAGTAAATTACTTTAATAGTTAATGTACTCTCATAATAAGTATTTTTTATTTTGTTTTAGTGAATGAAATAATATATTTTTATCCATAAATCAACTATTATTACATATTATTATTACATATTAATATTACTATTATTACATATTATTATTTATAATAAAATATAGTTAAAAAATCAAACTCAAACGAAAAAGATTTAAAAAATAACGTGGAGATTCTATGGTGAATGAGTCCTTTAAAATGGTAACATTTTTATTAAAAATTGATATAATATTTGTTTTAACAAAAAATGTAAGATAAGTATGATGTATAGAAATCACAACTTTCTCATAAAAAAACAAATGGATAATTATATATTTAATTTATTTCATTATTTATTAAATATTTATAAGAAAGATGAATAAATGTAAACGTATAATATATGAATTTTATATTCATATGATATTTTATTTAATGTAAATTCATACTATATGAATCTTCTGTACTTTTGTCAAAAACAATTCTTAATTTTAAAACTTAAGTCAATAAATAAAGATTATTTTTAATATTTGGAAAATTCTATCTCAAAAGTCAATATTTTCGAAAAATAAATGAATTATCAAATATTTTTTTATTGAATCGTTTGAAATGAGAGAAAATATTTTTATTATGTATAAAATTTCGTTAAATCCTTTTATCCCGTGCCTCGCATAGAGACGATCCAAGGTTGTGAGTATATCCTTAATCATTATATAATTATTTTGAATTTCGTTATAGTCATACTGATCGGAATCAATCATACTAAATTTACTCCTCTTCCTAGTATTAAAATTATTTTAAAATAAAATTTTTATTTAAATTTCTTTTAAAAAATTAACTATTATAAGGTTGTATTTCAAATTTTATAAAATTATATTTACTTAATCATCACAATAAAGAATAAAGATTATTAAATTCAAATTTACAACAACTACATAGTTTATTATCTGAATAATCAATAATTAAAAAAATAATTTTATTTGATAAAAAAACAATTATTTAAAACTAACAAAGGCCATTATATATCTCACGCTAAGATACTGCAATAATAACTTCACCATCAAATATTATTTAAAATTAAGTCTAGAACCACTTATTAACCAAAATAAATTATGAAAAATAAAATTCTATAAAATTCAAGATACAACAGTAAAATAGATTTTTAAATGAGTTAAAAATATCGAAATTTATATAACATATTTTTTTAAATATATTTTTTCACTAGAAAGATGAGTAAATAATTTATGCTTTTGATTATTATATAATTAATATTATTTTTCTGTATTTTTATTTTAGTTTTGAAAATATTTAAAATTTATATAATTTGAATTTTAAATAACTTTTATGGATAAATTTGACTTATATTTTATCTTCATAATATTGTAACTTAATATTAATTATAATTATAAAAATTCAAGATATATACAACGGTAAAATAGTTTTTTTTAATTAAATTATATTTTTAAGAATTAAGTTTTTATGGAAATCTAAATAAAATAATTTTATCACTAGAAAGATGAGTAAACAATTTATGCTTTGGATTATTATATAATTAATATTAATTTTCTGAATTTTTATTTTAGTTTTGAAAATATTTAAAGTTTAGATAATTTTAAGTTTAAATAAATTATTTGGATAAATTTGAATAATATTTTGTCCTTATAATGTTCTAACTAAATATTAATTATAGCAAATATTTTAATAAGAATTTAATCATGAAATAAGAATATTTTAGGTAAGAATATCTTTTTATGGAATTTTTAAATACCAAGCATAATAGTAAATAATTCTCTATGATGAACTTTATATGGAATTTTTAAATCTTGAACGTTAATTTAATCTGACGTTTGATATGGATAGTTCTCGTTTCTCGTGATAGATATCAGTTCTCACCGGATACGCTCCCTATATATATATATATATATATATATATATATATATATATATATATATATATATATATATATAGGAGACGACTCAAGTGAGAACACTTGGTTATTATGAGAAATGAGAACAATGAATCACGACCATTAAATTTTGATTTTGTTGATTTTAATGGACCAGATTGGTTTCTATTTCTATGATCCTTAGTATTTATTTTAAATCAACATAGAAAGAGAAACCAATCTGGTCCATTAAAATCAACAAAATCAAAATTTAATGGTCGTGATTCATTGTTCTCATTTCTCATAATAACCAAGTGTTCTCATTGAGTCGTCCCCTATATATATATATATATATATATATATATATATATATATATATATATATATATATATATATATATATATATATATATATATATATATATATATATATAGGGAGTATATCAAGTGAGAGCATTTTTAAATGAGAGATGAGAGGAAGAAATATCAACCATTGGATTCATCAAGAGAGAGAAATTAATAGTCTCATTAATGTAGTAACATTCTCTCTCTTGATGAATCCAATGGTTGATATTTCTTCCTCTCATCTCTCATTTAAAAATGCTCTCACTTGATATGCTCCCTATATATATATATATATATATATATATATATATATATATATATATATATATATATATATATATATATATATATATATATATATATATATATATATATATATATATATAAAAGAAGAACTTATTGCTTTTTGTTGATATGTTGTATTTAGGTTCCAATACTTTGAGATTAATATAACTTTACAATTTAAATTTTATTCCTTTCAATTCTATTGGGTGTTTCTCATTTGTTTAATCTGATTTATTATAGAATAGTTTTGTTTGGTTCAATTGATTTATGTTTTCTAAATGTAATTGTGTTACCTTATGTTTAATCCGTTAATTCGCTTTATTCTTAACCGATTTATTATAGAATAGTTTTGTTTGGTTCAATTGATTTATGTTTTTTAAGGGTGTGTTTGGTTCGAGGTAAATGGAGGGGAGGGAATGTTTATAAAAAAATGTGTTTGGTTCAATTTTTAGGAGGGGAGCGGAGGGGAGGGGGGTTCAGAGGGGAGGGGAGGGGAGGGGAAGGAACGTGGCTATTAATATTTAATAAATTAATATATTTACTAAAATACCCTCAATTTTATTTTATTATTTCAAATTTTTCTCTATTGCTTATATCGATTTATTATAATTATTCTTTACCTTTAAATTATTATTTTTATTTAGTAAAAAGTATAATCACTACAATTTTTTATTTTTTATTTTTATTTCTTATGTTTATTTATATTAATTTTTTTCTAATTTTGTTATGTATTCTATTATATATATTTTAATATAAAATTTTAAACCATTCATTTATATATATATATATATATATATATATATATATATATATATATATATATATATATATATATATATATAACAGTAAGTTATTTTATGTATTCAAAAGTTGTTATCAACGAATTTATAATTTTGCGTCGAAAGTTATACTATGCATCAAGTGTATTCAATTTTTTTAACCTTATGTTGTAAGTTATAAATTTTTAATCAGTCAATATTACAAATATTATTTTCAAAAAATTATTTATAAAATTTTATTTGAATATCATATCAGTTATATAAAATCATAAGGATAAAAATGTAAATTATTAATAAAACCCCTCCCCTCGTGAACCAAACATATTTTTAACCAAAATCCCTTCCCTCCCCTCCCCTCGTTTGAACCAAATATACATATAATTAATAAAAATCCCTCCCCTTCCCTCCATTAAAATCCATCCCTTCCCCTCCCCCTCATTTGAACCAAACAGACCCTAAATGTAATTGTGTTACCTTATGTTTAATCTGTTAATTCGCTTTATTCTTAACCGATTTATTATAGAATAGTTTTGTTTGGTTCAATTGATTTATGTTTTCTAAATGTAATTGTGTTACCTTATGTTTAATCCGTTAATTCGCTTTATTCTTAACCGATTGTTTAATTCGGAAAACAGGAAACATAATTCTTATAACATCATTTGCGCTTGTTGATTGATATTACTCCCTCCGTCCCACAATGAGTGACCCATTTGGAATAAAATGGTGTCCCAAAATGAATGACCCATTTCAATTTCCAATACACTTTTTTCAATTTTATCCTCTAATTAATAAAAGTTTCATCATTCCCAATACATAATAAGGGTATTAAAGTAAAAATATTATTCTCTCTCTTACTTTTAACCACTTTTCTTAATATGTGTGAAATGGTAGACTGGGTCACTCATTATGGGACGGAGGGAGTATGATCGAACAGGAATAGAGTCCGCTTAGGACAGTGAAGTTATAATATCGATGATGGTTAGGAACAAAATCAACAGATTAGCTTAATTCATAATCACTTTCTGTTAATTGTTTTCTGCATTGAAACAACATCCTCTGATCGTTTTCAATATATATATATATATATATATATATATATATATATATATATATATATATATATATATATATATATATATATATATATATATATATATATATATATATATATATATATATATATATATATATATATATATTATCCTTCTAGGCATAGCAAAGTGGAATTTTTAAGATATCTTTGAGATGGATTGAGAATTTATAAATTAATTTAACAGAGTTTATTTTTATCAATATCAGTATTTTTTTTTTTCATTGATTCCAGAAACTGGACCAAGTTTATTTTGTGTTGACTGTTGAGTTCTTTAACCAAGATAATCATCGAACTTAGTGACCAATACCTAGAACATATATATGGCCTTGACAATATAACAAAAATAAACACAATGGTTTCAATTTTATGATTCTAACAAAATGATATTCAAACTGTTATTTGCTGCACCATAGCAAGTATCAAAATCCTGCAAATGAAACTTAACCTATATGAATTTTGGTAGCCCTATTTGTTTCAAGCACAACTTAAGAAAACCGCTATAAGAAAAACAAATCCTGCATATCCATGATGCTTTAAACATTATCCAAAATAATATGTAAGACTAGCAGTATGCTACAAGTTGAAATCCCAGATCTCGCACAGACATTTACAAGATGACACAGGCTATCCAAACCAAATGCCATACATGAAGCATCTAGTTCGAGCAGCATCCAAATTTCTTGAAAACCGAAGAATCCTCTTTTACGTTAATTGTCTGTCCTATAGATGGGACTGCAGAGGAACTGCCACTTTCACCAGCTTCGACTGCTTTCTTGCTCACTATATGGTATATCTGAGAAAGAACCTCACTGAATGCATTCTCAACATTGGTTGCTTCCAAAGCAGAAGTCTCCATGAAGTAGAGAGACTCTCTTTCTGCAAAAGATTTTCCATCTTCTGTGGGTACAGCGACAAGGTGTCGGAGATCCGACTTATTTCCAATAAGCATGACCACAATGTTGGGGTCTGTGTGATCTCTCAACTCTTTCAACCATCTGGCAGCATTCTCAAATGTAGCACGGCGTGTGACATCATAGACAAGTAAGGCACCAACAGCTCCTCGGTAGTAAGCACTAGTAATGGCACGGTATCTATAACAAAAACACAGTTCAAGTGAGTCAATAGAGTAGCTGGCAAAGAGATATAGAATTTCTTCACCTATTTGTAATGGACCTACTCAGTTTCTTCATAAAAATCCATTACAAAAACTTTGAGGAATTTTAAGAGATTGCAACAGAAATGCACGGACCAACTCAGTTTCTTCATATAAAATCCATTACAAAAACTTTGAGGAATTTTAAAAAGTAATAACGAATAATTGAAACTAGGCTGCTTCAAAATTAGAACCACCACCACAGAACATATTTTGCTTGAAACAGAGTTTTATATGAACCCACTATCATCGAGTAGATGTGAAAGAATATCACCGACACATATGGCAAAATAGCTATAACTATCTTCCGATTTTCCTTCATTCTATTTTTTAAGAGATAGTCTGTTAGGATATAGAATAGGAGGACACGAGGATACAGGGGAGTCATCAAGTATTATGAAGACTTAGTGAAGAGAGCAGTGATTCTGTTGTAGAAGGGGAAACTCTTTGAGGATATATCTTTCTGTCTCGCTCCCCTATTCTTTCTCATTCATTCAGTAAAATAGTTTTTTTTCTTCAATAATACCTCTCTATTCTGATTTCCCTTATTTACACAAACAATTCCCTTCCATCTTACTAACTAATTGTCCCAACTACATAAATGTTTGTATATCCTAACATAATCCACACACTATATGTAGTTAGTGTATCATGCAAATAAGATATTTTAGGTCCAAATATATAAGGGATTCTACTGACTGTTGTCTCATCTTATTCTCCAGTACATTTTCCTACAGTAGGTGCTGCACCCAATTCTACAACAGACCCACATGGGCGGCTAACTATTTTTGTCTTCTACCTTTGTTATTTTTTAAGTGATAGTCACAGAAGAATGGAAGGGGCAAGAACTCTTATTAATTACTGCAACTAGGTTTACCAAGTCCCACACCTGCCTCTATATGTAGGAATTGTAGATGTATAGTGTAGAAGAAGAATACACCAATAAACAAGTAATCAACAGAATACCAACCATATAAGTATCTAGTATTAATCATTAAGCCTGGGTTAGTTCACCAAGGTTACATGGAATAACAAAGATAAGGTTTGTAAAATATTCAAGGCCAGTTGGGTTGTCATAACTTGTACACAATTAACAATTTAATAAGAATTACCAACTTATATTAACAAGGACAAAAATCACTTCTCCAATAGTCTGATAATCATTTCATGTGGCTGGTTACTTAGACTCAAAATACTTACATGTATTAAAAACAAGGTACATAAATAAAGGACTTGATGCTTTACAGATGACTCAAACAGGATCGTGAGACCAGAGACCTTCATCAACACAATTTAGAACAAGTCTCATATGTACATGAACCATGGTCATAAAGCAAGTCAAAAAATGTGTGTCATTTGTGGATTATAAGCCACTGGATTAAAAGTGATAAAGCCAAGAGAATAAAGCTGACATTCCTTAGTAGAAGTTTCCTTAAAAAAGGGGATAGCTAGTAGTTTGAAAATTGAAATTAGCATGGATGATTAATTATCAATTGTTCTGCAATAACCAAAAACCCTATTTCTGATTAAAATCCAATATAATGAAACTTTTAGAGTTTTTTGGCTTTAGACTTTAGAGTACTGCAACATTGTTCACGAAATCAACCACAAAAAATATGTTAGCTTGTTATCAAGAAGGCCTGGGTAGTAGTTGCATATTTTCAGATATAAGGTAACTGAGCTCTTTTAGTTAGTATGACTTTGGTTTTTTTTCACTAACATGTCAAGGTTGGTAATAGTTATAGAATCTGCACGACCTAATAAAAGATGAGAAAAGTGCAATCCAAAGTTGTCAAACACAAGATTTTACGTCAGTGCTGTGTATGGTTTCATGATGGAGAATATTAAAATTGATTTCTCCTAGCAAATGAGTATTTAGTAAAAAAAAGTACAAGTATTTGGTTAATGTTGGGCAAATATAATCTATCCTCAGAACCTCAGTTTGACTAAGAGCACAGTTGGAGCTATAAGTTAAGACCCAATATAGCATTGTTCACCTCCTTTGAGTGTCATCAATTGCGAATGATGGACCATTGAAGAAATCCAAAATCCCGCCATAAAACACCGTGTGGCAGTTGTCAAAATATCCGCTATGGCTGATATTTGAAAACACTGACTTCTTTACAGATAGTTCAACTTGGGATGTTACTATGGTAGATGGATATGGGCAGCCTGGTGCTACAACTGAAGTGAATGTAGTGTACACATTTTAAGCATTCTTGGGAGATACATCCAAGGTAGTTAAAATTGAGATTCCACACAAAATTTGGAAAGAGAAAGTAAAATGATAACATGAATCGTAAGATTATGCAAAATTCATAAAACTCATATATTTGTATATATGCATATAAAATAGCACAGGTAAGATCAAGAAAACCTAAAAATCATATTCAAGTACTTATAAATAAGTTAAAATTCATAAGCATAAGCCATACAAAATTATAACTCAACTTCACAAGTCTAAAACAAAACAACTAAAACTATAAGAAAACACCAAAAACACCTAATCCTACTTAACAGAAGACAGAATGTGACACGCAAGAGAGACGGACGATGCAGAAGCAGTCAAAAAGGATGAGGCACAAACAGCAAAACAATTGTGAGGCAGCGAAAGGGTTGTGCATGAATTGCTTGTGTTTTAAATGCTGAAATTTAAGCTGAACAGGTCATCTTCACTTTGGATTGGGTCAGGTTGAACCGGGTCGAAGCAGAACAGAGTGGGTCGGAGCTGGTCTAAGCGGGTCGCAATTGATCTGCGCTTCCACGATGTTACGATCTTTCACGGCGCTTCGGCCGCTCCGCCATCTTTAGCGATCCTGACTGCGTGCCGCCGCGGAAAGGTCTATGGAAATCGTAAGATCTTAAGATCTCAGATCTTACGCTAGATCTTGACAACCATGAAAGAGAGGCTTTGTAAAAAGAAAACACATGTTTTTAACCCCTAAAAACCCTATTTTAACAATGGACCCGCAAACATATGAGTTTTTTTATGACCCACAAAACAAATAGAAAACAGATCATCTTCTCAGCCCGCACACAAAGCGGTTTCTGTAATCCTCACGTGAGCGGCCGTCGTCATAGCACCACACCCAGAAATCACAGATCATACTACTTGGCAGTTAGCCAGTGAGGTTCTACCTGATTTCACACCAAAATTTGATTGTGTGAGTACTTATTCTTGGACATTGAGGTCAAGCATAAGCGTTGAATAGTGCATTTGACTACCATGACTTTAGGAAACACTCTTTAAACCTTAACATGAGATGATATTTATAAGAAATTAACTCCCAAATCCCCCAAAGTATATATCCTCGTACACTCTTCACTATTTAACTTAAATTATAAACTGCCCAGTATCACCAAACAACACATTTCCTCAGACCCTTCAGTCTTCAACCTTCCATCTTTACTACTTGAAAGCTATGAAGCACGGACTCCCCGTAAAAGACCCCGACACAGGCACGGCGACACCGGTAATAATTTGAAAAAAAAATGAATAAATTAAACGTAATCACAATTGTTGATGCAGGTGTCTGATACCGACACGGACACAGACACGTCTTTTTTCAAAGGTGTCGGTGCTACATAGCTTAGTGTAATTCAAATTCAAACACCAATAATTAAAATTCACAAATCCATAATATACCAACAAAAAAAACATAATTGAAGTCTTTGAAATTACATTTATACTAAATGATCAATCAATTTGAATGCTACGGAAGGAGTTTTAAACAATAGGTCTAAGATCTGAACCCTAAAAACTAAAAACTAACATATTCACTAACTCACTAACATTTACCTATTCAAAATCACAATAATCAATACGAAAATAAGAACAACAACACAATAAGGGTTCTAAGAAACAGTTACAAATACTTTGAACTATCTAAAGAAAAAATTATACCTTTCTTGACCAGCAGTGTCCCAAATCTGAGCCTTAATAACTTTGGAATCAACATTCAAGCTTTTGGTAGCGAATTCAACGCCAATAGTAGATTTGGATTCCAAATTGAACTCGTTTCTGGTGAACCTAGAAAGCAAGTTGGATTTTCCAACTCCGGAATCGCCGATCAGGACGAGTTTGAAGAGGTAATCGTACTCGTCATCAGCTCTGTAGCCAGCCATGTTTGATTGATGAAGTGTGAAATTTGATTTGAGTGGGTTTGGTTGAAGTATTGGATTTGATTTTGGGGGTGGTGTTGTTGTTGTGTAACGGAAAGGAAGAACGTTAAAGAGGGAATTTTGGAATTGGAAGTTTTGGTTTTGTTGCGAAATGAATGCACGCTGGATTGTGGGGATCGTGTAGATAGCCAAGACTATCGCTTTTCACGTTTTATTATTATTTTTTGTGACAATATTAGGTCGGTAGTGGTGAGATATTTGGATTAAAAAAAAAGTTGAAATGGAAACTTTGTATTTAAATGTGTATTTATATTGTTCAAAAAATTGTGTATTTATAAAAGAATTTAATGTAAAAGAATTTTACATTATTTTAATTATTTATTATTTATAAAATAATATAAATAGATGATAATGATGAAATAACGGTGTATAATAATTAATCTCATGATAAAAAATAAATTGTCATCAAACATAATAGAAATATATTATTTTGTGTTGAATACACAAACATGAAAAAAAAATTTAAATAACAAGGTTTAAAAAAAAAATTACCAAAAAAACAAGTTTTTCAAAAAATTTACCAAAGTGTCTAGGTTTTGAAGACCCCCTGGAGTATGCGCCAAATGAATTGGCGCATTAGTATAAAAATTAGGAGTATGCGCCATATGGTTTGGCGCAAATGTGAATTTTTTTTTTTTTTTTTTTTTACTTTTCAACATTTAAGCCAAATGGATTGGCTAACTCAAAAAATTTTATACTAATGCGCCAAATGGTTTGGCGCATACTCTAGGGGGTCCTGCAAAACCTAGACATTTTGGTAAATTTTATGAAAACCTTGTTTTTTATGTAATTTTTTTTATAAACATTGTTATTTAAATTTTTTCATCCCACAAACATACTTACTCACTCCATGCTAATCTATAAACAAACAATTATACTCGTTCCGTTGAACTCTATCCCGCAAATGTCTATAGATAATAGGGCGAGCTGGAGCAGGTTTTGTTGAACTTGTATGCTTAAAATTTTGTCATGCTCCTTAAAAAAAAATATATATATAGAATGGAACAGAACGGGTCTGCGAAAATTACATATTTTAAGTTTAAAAATTATAAATTTTATGTTAATCTCGTGTTTGTAAAAACTCTTAAAAAATAGAATGGACGAGACTGACATATTAGAGAGTGCGGATCTAAAATATTAGTTTGTTCCGTCAAAACATGCAGACAAAACAGACAGGCCTGAATGACCGGACCCGTTTTTCAACCCATACAAAAAATATTCATTTTTTGTTAAAGTTATGAGAAAAAATATATTAATTTATTTCATTTAATTATTTTATTTTATATAATTCATCTTTTTCAAAGTAAAATTACATATAAATCACATTTAATCTAATTTCTCTTTCATTTTTTCCATAAACAACACCAAGCCAAAAATATTTTTACATTTTTTTATAAAATATATTTAAAAAACAAAAAAAATTAAACTTTCTTGATAAATATAAAATTTTATAAATGGTAATCAACATGTAATTAGATATTTTTAATCATATTGAATTTTCTTGGCACATAATTAATTAGATTTATATTATATATTTTATTTAACTATTTTATTTATTTAAATATTTTAATTATTATTATTATTATTAAATAGAGCTATTATATTTTTTGTATGGTAAAAATTCATTGTAGGCTGTAGAAAAATTATAAGACCTATTTTTTTTAATTTATTATATATAGTATGAAATGTATATCTATTTTCTATAATACTCTTTTAAAAAAGAGATTGTTTTTATGTTCTCTAAGTGGAAAAAAAGCCAGTGAGTGCATCATAATCATTCATAAATAATATTTTATGCGTAATTAAAATAAAAGTCTTGAAAACTAAAAGTTATTTAAATTTATTCCAATTTATTATTTTTGAAGATTGAAGTTGATTTGATTTTTCTAAATTATTCTTTGGAGGAGGATATTTTTTTCTCAGGAATAGTTTAGTCTCTAAAAAATTATTTTAAAGAGACTAAGGGTTTGTTTGGTAAAAATAGTGGTTGACTGATAAGTTAGTTGATAGTTTATAGTTTATAGTTGATGGATGATGACTAATAACTTATAACTTATGACTGATGATTGAGATTGAAGTTGATAAGCTAATTGAAGTGTTTGGTAAAATTAGCGGTTCAAATACTTATAAATGTAAAATAACACAAAAGATATTTAATACGTAATTATTATATTTTAAATTACAATAAATTATAAAGGATAAAAGTGAGATGTTACTAAAATAATAAGGATAAAAAAGGAAAAATGATAAGCTATAAGCTATAAGCTAAAATGCTATTTGAAATAGCGTAAGGAAAATAAGCTATAAGCTAACAAAAAAGCTATAAACTCGAGATAAAAAGACCGTTATCAAACATGTTTAAATTGTCATGTGAGCTTATAAACTATAAAGTATAAGCTATAAGCTTAAAAATATGTCATATCAAACAGAGTCTAAATTAGGTCTTGTGATTTTTTTAGAGACTAAAATAAGTCCCTGTTTTAAATAATAAATAACATATAGGAGAGGATATTGTCTCTGAAATGATTTTAACTTTTAAGTGGGGGTGTATTGGATAGAAAAGTTAGTTGATGTGGTATCAATTATTAACTCTCGATAAATTTAAGTATGGCTAAATTACCTCCAGGGCCCTTTAAACTATTTAATTGTAACAAGTCAGTCCTTTATGTTTTTTCGTTACATGTGGGTCCTTTATGTCAATTAACGCATGCACCGTTGATCTATTTTTACTTTATTTTGTTCTATTACTTTTATTTTAACTTCTAAAAGTCATATTAAATTCGTTTTTGGTTCAAAAAATATGAAAAAAATTCTAAAAATATTTCTTCTCATTTTACATTTTGCATGCATTTTAATTAGTTTTAAAATATTTTTATGTACTAAAAAATTCTGAAAATTTTATTATATAATCCAATGATGCTCTATGAGCTATGTTACGTGACATATCAGTACCATTAAGGTTACTTCAGCTTTTTTGGAAAGGATTTTGAGAAAAAGGTCAACGGTGCAAATGTTAGTAACACAAAGGACCAACATGTAGCGAAAAAGGACTAACTTGTTACAATTAAAACATAAAGAACTAACTTGTTACAATTAAATAACTTAAAGGACCCAGGAAGTAATTTAGCCTTTAAGTATTTATCTTGCCACCCGTTAAATTATACATGTCACGCCCTTCCATTATTTTATTTCAATTTTATCTCTGATGAGATACAAAGAATTTTCAGACGAAATTTCCGGTACACCCTACCAAATTTTTGGTACGAGAAAATTTCTGACAGTGTATTCGAAATTTCAGGTATACTGGAAATTTCAAATTTTCAAACAGTACCGGAAATTTCTTATAACTAAAATTTCTAGATGTTTCAATATTAGTTTTTTCAACAGTTTAGATTTTGCCGACACTTTTGGAGAGTCTTGATTGCACCGACACATATGTATGATTTAGAATGCATCACCATTTGTATAAATAGGGGTCTTAGAGTTATTGGATAACATATCTCAACAAAATGCCTCTTCCTCGGTATTTGATTATTGTATAAGTGTATTTCAATGACTGCAACTCTGCTGTTGAAACCAAGATTCCAGATGGCCCCAAATTCTTTGTCACATTGAAAGAAAACGTTGAACAATTTGCTGCTTGGTTCCGATAACAGAAGGGTGACAAAGATTGAGTTTCGGGAGGACTGGATTGATACAAATGGAATGGTGAAATACAACCTAATCGAGTTGAAGAATGATGAAGATGTGAAGGCCATGTGGAAATCATTTCGTCGTAGGATAACTAAAGATCCAATCGACTTGGACGCGCATATCCGAAGATCCTTGGACGACATAATGAAGTGTATGAAACGTCTAGAGTCATCCGTTAGTGCCTAGGTTTTCATGTTTTTGATGTTTGTTAACTATGTTTGTTTGTTATTGATGTTATTTTATTTTCTTTATCTAATCGAAACATGTACTAGCAAAAGAGATTATGCAATAAAAAAGATGTTTGTACAAAATATACATATAATACAATCATAAAAAAAAAGGCCCTCCACGGGAAATATCGGCCAACCTAGCTAAAATAGTATAAACTTCACCATCAGAGTTTACCAAACTCATGAGGCTATCTAAGTGAACGGCGATGAACTGTAGGCGGCTGTCCTGGTCACCTACGGGAGGTGGAGGTGGTAGTGGATCAGAGGAATCCCTGATACCTGAAGGTCGTGAAACATCAGATGATGTGACAAGTGGTATGACCATAGGGTGTGACACACTGTGGAACCACTCCAGGTATCCATCCCCGCACTGCCCAGGCTCCTTAACCTCAACGGATGTATCAATGATCTCACGGGGGGAGCTGATGATGTGACTCTGAAACCATCGATCAATGTCACCAGCTGGAACCTCAGGGACCGGACGTGGGATGCCATGTATATAACCATATTGGCGTAGACACCTCTCAGGAAAGTGTCTAGCCACATGGATCTCCCATCTGACATATCCTGAATATAAAGTATATACATCAAAAGGACGATGAGGACGGTAAGTTGTATACGGTTTTCAGATGACATCATCCAAGGTCAGAGCATCCAGCCTCCGCCTGTACTCTATCAACCCTCCTGGAATGGCTTGTTTAGCCTTCCACCTTTTCGCACATGGGTCAGTAGCCATAACAAGCTGGATCTTTCGCTCAAAGATGTGAGGGAAGTGCTTGTAGATCCAACACTGCATAAATAAAATCCATCAAATAAATTCACCCAAATAATTAAACACAAAACCATCTAAAAAATTATAATATATCTATAACAAGCTCAGGTAACCAGCAAGTTGTCTGGTGTTAGGACAAGATGCAACATCAAGTGTCGTGTACAACATCGTCAATGCTGCCACTCTCCAAGCCCAACATGGGGTGTCAATGGCGCTGAATAGAGAAAGGTATCGAACATTTATATAAACTCCAAACTTGTTTGCAAAGAGAGTACATGCCACTAGATGTAGCATGTATGCCCTAGCGGCATCCTGATACCTCTCTGCATCCACAAGCACCTGATAAGTATTCCTCAACCAAGACATCCTAATGTGAAATCCCCGAGTCTCACCAAACTCACGTAGCACATCCACCTCATCAACCACCAAAGCATCCATTACCCAAGTGCACCGCCGTCGCCTGGTCCCTATAAACTGGTGTTAAAAATGTACCAGCAATCAGAATGTGAAATAGGGCATCCACATCATTTAAAGTCACTATCATCTCCTCAAATGAAAGATGGAAGGATGATGTCTCCGAGTGCCACCTCTCAACAAAATCTGATAACAATGAGGCGTCCAACATCGTCAAGGAGAATCCAGCAAAGTCCATCAGATGGAAATCCTCAACTATCCTCCTCACCTGCTCAGGCATCAGACCCTCGAGGAAGTTCTTCAACTTAGTCCTGTGAGAAGCAGCCTTCAACACTAGACGCTGCTGTAACAAAATAATATAATTAAAACAATTAGTATACATTGAATCGTGTAATAAACATAAGAATTAAGCATTTAAACGAGACCAATATTACATACCTCACCTTGCCTTATCCTATAAGCGACATGGTCAGAGTATCCCGTCAACACGGACCTGTCAGAAGGTCCTCCAAGGAAACCTCCATCAGTGTGTTCTGATGGCTCCGTAGATGCACGAGTGATGGTGTCTGTATCCTGAACTATCTGATCTTGAACCAGCCCTCTGTTTTCGGTTAGAACCGGCCGGAGGAAGGCTTTCAGCACGTAGCTCTGAGGCATGCGCCTCATCAGCAACTCGAGCAACCGCACCGGCTATATCGATGGTCAATCCCGCAATAGAATCGTCCCTGCCTCTGGTCCTCACTGCAAAATTTAAAAATATAAGAAAAATAGCTTCTTCTTTTTTTAAAATTGAAATACTGAAAATTTCAAAATTTCCGGTATGATAATAGGTACCAGAAATTTCAAAATTTCCGGTAATATTGGGAATTTTAAAATTTCTGATACAAAAATACCAAAAATTTTGAAATTCTCAATAGCAAATACCGGAAAATTTAAAATTTCTGGTGCAATATATAGGAAATATCACAAAATATACCGTAAATCTTACTTGTTTTCGCCAAATTTCCGGTACGCCTTCGAAATTTTCGGTATTGTTAGAGAATTTGAAAATTTTGGTTCTTCTCGTAAATTTGTGAAAATGTAGTAATGAAAATTGGTTGAACAATTTGATCTTTTCATAGATTTTAGAGGATGACATGTATAATTGGGGGTGGAAAATAAATTTCATTTGTTTTGAAGTGATTGTGTTAAGGAAAAAACTATGCCCTCAATTTTGTGTTTCATAATTATTTCAAAGAGTGTTAAGTACGTGATTTTGGGATTTGAGCTACTGAGTTAAGAAATACATAAAAAAAATAAAGACAAAGATTAATTGATAAAAAATTGTAAAAATATAATTAGTCTTTTAGTATATTTATGTTATAGAATGTTAATATCATTAGTCTTTTAATTTATAAATAATTATTGAATTTAATGGATATGCATTTTACACGGCTATCCAATAAAAAATCATCAATCTACCATGTTATTAATTTTTTTTCAAATAAAAAGTGATTTAATTGAATACATAATTGTGATTGGTTTCACTTTGAAATTATTTTATACTTTCAGTGTAGCACCCATTTTCTCATAATTATTTAAAAATATTTATAATAGTTTTAAAAATCATTTTTATAAATATAAAAAAATCAATTTTTTAAAGCTAAAAGAAACAGCCCCATAATGTTTTCCTCAAATGAAAGCGTATGATAAAGTTTCTTGAAATTTTCTTCGTTACTTGTTGATTAAAATGGAGTTTGGAGATAAATGGCGGAAGTGGATGGAGTTATTAATTTTCAAAAGTAACATGTCGGTGGTGATTAATACTAGTCCAACAAAGGAATTCGTCGTCAAGAGGGGTTTAAGACAAGGTGATCCATTATCACCTTTTCTTTTTATTTTAGTGGCGGAAGCTCTTGCAAGGTTGGTTAGAAAATCCATGGAGATAGGTGAATTTGAGAAGTTCGTAATTAATCGGAGTTGTTGCATGGATATCTTTCAATTTGTGGATGACACTTTGTTGGTCGTAGAGGGGACGTGGAAGCATGTTGGCGATTAAGATTGTTTTGAGAGCTTTTGAGTTGGTTTCGGGTCTCGGTATTAATTTTCATAAAAGCAAGTTGATTGGAATTAATGTGTCGCCTCATTTTTTAGAAGCCGACGCTTTCTATCTTTCTTGCAAAATTGAAGAAAGTAACTTCTTGTTTCTTGGCATCCATATTGGGCTTAATCCTAGGAAGGTCTCATCTTGGTCTCCGCTTATGGAAAAGATGAAAAAGTGCTTGGCGGGGTGGAAGAATCGCTTTCTCAATCTTGGAGGTAGAATCACTCTTTTGAAGTCTATTTTGTGTTCTCTTTCTATCTTCACCTTGTCTTTCTACAACATGCTGATTCAAAGAATTTACTAAGATGCAAAGTAACTTCTTATGGGGAGGGGTGGCGGAAAAAAGGAAAATACATTGGATTAGTTTGAAAGTAGTGACATTACCTTATTTGAAGGGAGGCTTGACTATTAAGAATATTTCCGACTTTAATCTAGCTCTTTTAAACAAGTGGAGGTGGAAGATTATTAATGACTCTAATTCTTTGTGGTATGAGATTTTGAAGGCGCGGTACAGTGATTTATCCATGAATGTTCTTTGCGGAGGTGATTCTCACATTCGTGCTTCTTCATCTTTTTGGTGGCGTGATATTTTAAAGGTCGGTTTCCTTCCTTCTTCTTCATCTTCCTCTTCTCTGGATCCTTTGGTTTCTAATTGTTGTTTTAAAGTGGGAAATGGTTTCAACATACCATTTTGAGAGGTTTCTTGGTTTTTTTTGGACCGAAATAAACTTAATTCATTTCTAAAAGCAATTTTTGTTCAATACAAGGAGGAATAATATTAAACACACTACGCCTAGTCCAAGAATTGGCCGCCTTAGCAAGAGTATGAGCAACCGAATTCGCTTGGCGATTTATAAACTTAACCTCAAAGTTGGGAAAATGAACTAACAAATTCTTAATAAACGCAATAAAGAAACTAATTTCAGAGCTACCAAAATGATATATTTGAATAGCTTAGACCACCCGTTGAGAATCACTTTCGAAAATCACATTATTGAGTCGCAAAGCTATAGCTGCATAAATAGTCTCTTTTAAGGCTAAAGCTTATGCTTCAATGACGGAGAGAAAACCAATGATTTGTCGGTTAAACAATTGTGTTTTGATTGAGACTTTTCCGAAACTTTTTTTGGCTTCTTCTTTGAAAAAAGTTTCGGTGGCGGCCATGGGTGGTTGGTGTGGGGGGTTTGGAAGTGGGGTGATTTAGGCATTTCGGGGATGGCGGTCGATGAGCCGGTTATTCTCATGGAGTATACGGCTTTGCGGGATATTTTGGAGTCTTTTGGAGGAATGCAAGAAGGGAAGGATTTTGTAGAGTGGTCTCTTGATACGGGGAAGGGGTTTACAATGTCGTCGTGTTATTCTCATTATGCTCAATTGCGTATTCCTTTCGGTCCTTATAATAGGTGCGATGAGGTTTTGGAATTGATTTGGAAGATGGAGGTTCCTTTTAGGATTAAAAGCTTCAGTTGGAGACATTTTGTGAATATGATTCCCACTAAAGATCTATTGGTGTACAGAGGTATTAACATAACTTCTTCTAATTTAAAGTGTGTTTTTTGTGATATGCATTCGGAAGATAGGGATTATACTTTCTTCAAATGCAATGTGATTAAGTTTGGTTGGAAAGAAATTGCTAAGTGGGTGGATTTTCCGGGTTGAAACGTGGAAGAATGTATCCCGTTTTTTATGGAATGGCATTCGATGGGCCGTGTTAAAAGAATTAAAGAAGGCAAATTGGGGGTGTTTTGGTTAGCCACTTCTTGGATTATTTGGTTGACAAGAAATGATTTTTGCTCTAGGAATGAGGTTTGGAATGTTTAAAATATGATTTGAAATATTAAGATTATGATATAGAGATGGTCTACTTTTGGCAATATTGCTCATTCCAATTGTAGTTTTTACAATTTTAGCAAAGACCATTTGTCTTTTATGTCGTAAGGTTAATTGTTTGTAATATCATTTTTTTCGGCTTTGATCCGTTTCTTGTGTATCAAGGTTGGAGAACGCTTAGTTCTCCCCTATATTGAATTCTTGCTTAAAATTTTTTTTCCTCAAATGTAATTGCAACATGTTAAATATAATTTTTGTTATCATTTTCACATGTTCATCGCATACTAAACTATACTAGCACATTGAATTTTTCTTGTCAAATCCTCTAAAATGAAGTTTAATAATATATCTATGATTAATAATGCACTTTACATTGAATTTTTCTTGTTAAATCCTCTAAAAATGAAGTTTAATAATATATCTATGACTAATAATGCACGTTTGTATAGATATACAAATTTATCAATTTGAGCACGCTGAAGGCCACCTATAAATGGATCAAAGCTGTCTCAATTATAAGACAGTAAAAACATAATTCCATATGGTCTTGGTATCAATATTTTAAAGACAATTCTTAAATTCTATAAGTATTATAATTAAAGTTTGAACTAAAACATCTCTATAAAACCCAACAGCAAAGGTGTTACAATCAGCAATGAAGACAAGTTATGCCACAATTACACGATTAGCGGCGGACCGTGATGAAAGTGGAAATCAACTCTACAAATCTGCCTCGTAAAATAATAATTGTCTACAAATTTCGCGTAAAGGTCTAATCAGAAACTTATACCATCACATTCTGAATTTGTCCAATATGAGACTTGCAGAGTTGAAGAAATTTCCGAATTGCAACGGATAACAAACATTCATCCTCCACAAACATAGAATAACAGTACCGATGATGTCACAACATATTAAATAATGAGAAATTATTGGATAAACTTGTAATGCAAGAGATGGATGTGATATACTAATAATAAAGATTATTAGTTATAAAATTAATTATTAATTAGCAATGATAATGAATTATAACTTAACAATAGGTCACTGCTTAGGTAAGATAATTACCTCAAGGCTCACAGAACTTGTTGTGTGTTTTGGCTGTGGTTGGCATATCTAAAGGCCGAGATTAGAAAGATTGGTTTCTTTTGACTTGGCTCCAGAATTCTGAACTTCTTCATCTTCAGTAACCAACCAATTGTAAGGAAGTTGGATTTTAGTTCCAGACCTCATGCTGGTTTTTTGTACATATTCGAAGAAAAGTTGGGGCACATCGGTGTCCGATGAGCATTTCAAAGGGAGAGGATATGATAACTCTATATCCTTGATTACCAAACGCAATCCCCATTTCTTTATTAACAAACCTGGGCAGGCTTTAAATGTGATATGTGCTCCAGTTTTTAAAAAATGGCAGTGCTCTTGAGAGATATAGATTAGCCAAAGATGTTTGGAGCCATCAATTTTGTGCAGTTCCAAACTGAGCGGCATATCAAAGCGTTCCTCTGTGTATTCACTTTCAAAAGAAAGATAAAAAGGATGTGGGAGTGCTGAGGAAAATGAATCCTGTGACAAACTAGAATTCGCACGACAGTTGTTTACCTCAAATGCCACACAGAAGGCAAAGCCAAACTTCTTGTCAAACTCGTCAAAATCTATTATCCTTACTATTGAATCACTATCAAATTGGTGATTGAACCATTTTGGAATACTACAACTTGACGGAAAATCAATGTTTTCCCAATCCGAAGGAAAGACAATGTCAAAGCCACCCCGAAAGTGATGGGAACTCTGGTATCAGAAGAAAAATAACACACAGGTATATTAGAGCTAGATAGTGCAAAGAAACGGTATAAAATTATTAGCCACTAAAAAAATAGTGATATAATTACCACATCGGAAAAACATTATACAATGAATAAAGCTAGAGAATTGGAGGAAGGTAAGCAACGTACACACCTGAAGTATTCTTTGTGAACATATATATGCTATGGGTTTGTTTTTGGGTTTCATCATGAGCTTAGGGCAGTCAAATATATATAATCCTGACCTATGATCACGAGATCCCACTGCTATGTTACAATATCTTCCTCGTCGTGAAGCACTATATGATGGTACGAGTTCAATAGTTTCAAGCTCATGGCAATGAGATAAGTTTACATATGCTAGGTTGCGATGACAGGAGAAAACATCAGGTAGTGAACGGAATTTGTTTCCTTGCAGATTTAGTCTTTCTAACATCTTTAACGCGGTAATAGTATTTGGCAGTTCATGAAGATTGCAAAAGCTTAAATCTAAGAAAGTCAAAGATCTCAAATGATCATAACGAGTCCATTTCAAGGGTAAAATTGTAAGACTCGAGCAACCGCAAAAATCTTGAGTTACAAGGGATGTCATCTTATTGATGCTATCGGGCATTTCAACCAGATTTGGGCAGTTTCTCAAACTCAAGAATTTAAGCTTTGTCAAATCCCCAATGGATTCATGAACTTTGGATAAAGTTGTACATTCATCCATATCAAGGTACTCAAGATTTGATGTCCCGGTAAAATCGGGGGTCTTTTCAAGTTTTGTACAGCCAGAAAGGCGTAGAACTCTCAAAGAACTTAATCTTGATACACTACCAAAATCAAGGTCAACCAAACTGCTGCAGTTTTGCAAACATAAGAAAACAAGTTCTGTCAGATGTCCAATTGATGGATGGACCTGTATTAAGTTTGTGCAACCTGTAAAATCTAACCGCTCCAGTTTTGGGGTCCAAAAAAACTTTGGACTCTCTATAAGATACTTGGAGTTGCTCAAATCCATCCTTTTCAAATTAGGTAGTTCCTATAAAGAGAACTGGCAACCATCAGTAAAAACGTTACACTAAGACTTGAACTTTATTAAAAAAAACTAGATGTCAACTACGAGACTAAGTGGCTACAAATTTTAAATTTATATGACAGACAATAATCAACAATTAAAATGGTCAAATTTAAAAGTAACTAGAGTACCTTCCGGCCTTCCCACAGTCGTTGAATGCTACTATCAGGCATATTCAATTCCACAAGATAATCTGGCTCAAAATTTGGCGGCAAAGAAGTAAAAGGGTATCCATGCCACAAAAGATATCGCAGATTGTTGGAAAGAAAATCCAAATTTCCTGAAAAGTTGTTATGATACAACATGAGAAGTACAAGGTTGCTCATATTTGAAAATCCTTCAGCCCTGCATTTGGAGAAATTTTCCTTTTGATCCAGAACTATAGCTTTAACATTATTGTTTGTTCCCTGGGAAAAGAACAGAATAAGCATAACATGGAAAAAAAAAATGAAATTACGAGAATTAACCATGTTAGAAACATTATATTACGGTATTACCTATATATCCAATATTACAACGTCCAAGCTTTTAGCGAAATCAAAAAAATCATGGAATCAAAGTGTGTTTAAATTAACTGTGAAAAAACTACATAGTAAATGGTTTTCTTAAAATTGTATTTTCAAACTAGTTTGCACGATGAATGTTATTTGAAATGAACTCCATGAGGATGTTCTAAGGAAAAAATTGGTCTTATTATTTTGAATTTTTTTTAAGTCTATCTAATATTTGCTCATATTGAAATTAGTCAACATACTACACAATTAATTTCACTAAGGACTAATAGCATACACGGTCTAAAACTAAACTAATAATGACCAAAAACAACTTTTTCAATGTTCCTAGGATATAAAGCGACCAAAAAAATTACTTCATATATTTCTTATCTAGAGAAATATTTTTGTTCGTATTTTCTTATTATTTTTAAAATTCAATACAATATTAATCATAATTTTTTATAATATCCTTAGTTATATATTTCCAAAAAAATTAATTAATTAATTATTAAATATATTATACATAATGGAAAAATAATAATATTAAAAATAGCAAAATGCTCTATGAAATAATCAATGATTATTATCATTTTCCCCGCATGACCCCCCATAAATTAAATTCACTCAAAAAGCATAAATGGCACCCTCTAAATTTTAAAACATAACTTTTTACCGTTTTTGTCTCCAAGACATGATAGAAATCATTGCATCGCCATACTCTACTCCACAATCCTGGATCGTCTAGATACCTGTGCCGAACAATTTTCTTCCCAAGTTCTTGTAACATATCATGCATATGAATCTCTTGGTTTTTAATGGTAATGAGTGACTTCTCAATGACTCTTTGAAGTCCTATGTGAGGGTATAATCCACATGCATCTAGAATTCTCTTTACATAATCTTCCCTCTCCCCTTTAAAAAAACAAGCAATGTGCAGAAATATTTCCTTCTCCTCATGTTCTAGTCCATCAACACTCATCTGAAGCACATCCATAATTCTACTGTCTGGATTGTTCTTCAATCTATCCAAAGCATCTGTCCATTGAGTAGCATCTCGGGTACACAAGAAAGAGCCCACTACTTTAATTGCTAATGGAAGATTTTGAGCATATTTTAGTACCTCTGGAATCAACTCAACACAACTGCTGCTATGGTGTTCACCTTTGAAGGCTTTTCTGAGAAAAAGTTCAGAAGCATCGTTACTATTCAACAGTGAAACTTTGTGAATTTTATCTGCTCCATATACTCTTAGAATATGCTCATCCCTTGTGGTTATGATTATTCTACTGCCACTCACAAGTAATCTAGGATTTATACCTAATTCCTGCAACTGCTCTAATTGATCAACATTGTCAAGAACTAGAAGGACCTTAGTGCAACTGTGAAGCCTATTAATCATAATCCCGGAAATTTCACAAGTATCATATGAGTCAAGATTTCCTTCGTCTAGAGCTTGTCGAAGAATTTGTCTTTGTACAGCAACAATACCACCATCCATATAAAGTTTGCTTGTGTTATTAATAAAACAACGAGCATCAAACTGATAAGAGATTCTATCGTACAAAAGAGTAGCATGAGTTGTCTTTCCTACTCCACTCATCCCCCAAATTCCTAGAACTCGGAAGCCATCATTCTTTGATTCCAATTTTAGAAGCTTTTCTAATTCTTTTATGCGAGGTTGCATCCCAACAAGATCGCTTGTAAAGCCTGAGAATTTATGATTCAAAGATTTTATTACTGCTTGAACAATTGTTTCAATCTCTATAGACTCTGGCCTGAAAGAGGAAAAACAAAAGGGTCATGCTAATGGATTGTTTATAATTTAGTGAGAGTTAAAGAGTGCAAGTTCGATTATGAAAGTTGATATGATGACATGCTATGAAGCAATGGCACATATATCAGACATTGTGATTCAAATAAAGGATTAAAAACCGCTATTGTTCTTGAGGCTGCATAGGCCAAATTTCTTCACAAAATCAAGGATTGCATTGCAACTATAACTATTATTGCGACAACTACTTAAAACCATGCTGACTAGATATTGATAATAATTTGAAAAAACAGAAATGATTTAATAAAACTTATGCGCGGAAACGTCTACAGCAATAAGTGTGGGTGCTAGGCAGATGACTAGTTATTTGCTGGAGTAGCACAAGCATCAGTATAACCACGGGGAAAAGAGTAAACAGAACATGGGATTTTTATATTCTGAACGGGAAACATTGCATATTTATTTTCATAAAGAATGTATAACAAAATTTGAGAGAAGAGTGTTTTATTTTTACTTACTTACCTCTAACATAAAATCCTACTAATTTGCCCAACTCAAGCAGAGCTCTCTGCCATTGATCAACCTTGTTGCTTAGGCCAAATTTGGATTTATAATCATCTTTGAAAACCCCGATATACTTTCGAACATGAGACAGATCAACACCGTGGAAAACAGGGATAACAGTCTTCTTCAAGTTTGTGTGGCATTATAGCAGCCACATTTCATTCAAACACAATGTTACCTTCGAATATTTTTTTGGAGAAGACAACTATAGAATCCCTTGAATATCAAATTGTTTGTAAAAGTTGTGGTGAAATTGATTCTCCTTTATGGGGAGTTTGATTGTCCTTGAATACAGAAATACCACTTTTGATGAGATGGGGATAGAGATGATCGGCCAGAGTGCTGTGAGTGTCAGGGCCTTGGAAACTGAGAAACGTTTACAGATTCACAGAGAGCTGTTGCTAGTAGAATATATAGCAAAAACTCCTGAGAAATATCTTTTTTGATTCAACATGAGGTTAAAGAAGCACGGAAAAGGATAGATAAAGGAAAGGCATTTGGGCCCGACAACACATCTATTGAGGTATGGAAAAGTCTTGATAATAGAGGTATTGGGTGGCTCACCAAGCTATTAAGAGAGTCATACAATAGTTATAAGAAAGAGTGATTGAGCAAAGATGAAGAAAAGAGATCAAAATTACGGATAATCAATTTGATTTTATGCCTAGAAGGTCGATTACGGAAGTGATCTACTTACTACGATGTGTGATGGAGGCATGGAGTGATATCAGATGGATACACTAAGGATTAACTCGAAAGCCTTATTTTTTTATTTTAGTTTTGGACACACTTACAGAACGCATCCAAGAGCAAGCACTGAGATGCATATTTTTTGTACATGATATAGTCCTATTTGGAGAATCGAGAAAGGAACTAAATGGAAGGTTGGAGACAAGGCTTAGAAGTAGGGCTGTTCATGGTATGGTTTACTGTGAAAATCAAACTGAACCGAACCAAACCATAATAAAAATGGACTCGAACTGAACTGAACCGTTTCAATTTACTCAAAATTGAACCGAACCATAATAAATGGTTTGGTATACCGTTTCAAAATTCCGAACCGTTAAAAGTTAATTTTTCCCAAACCGAACCGTTTAATGAAGAACCGCCATTAAACTATTTTTAATTTTAAAAAAAAATATATTAAAACTTGTTTTTTTATTTTCTATTTTCAGTTTAGTTCGGTTACAGTTTTGGCTCGGTTCTAGAACTGTTTGTACAATATGGTTTGGTTCCCTAACCAAACATAACGGTTTGGTTATTTTAACTTCAGTACGGTTCGGCGGTACGGTTCGGTTCACAGTTTTTTTTGAACAGCTCTACTTAGAAGCACATGGTTTCTCTTGAGAAGAAGCATGACAAAATATATGAAAAGCAATTTTAGCAAAAGGCAGAGTATTTCTAACTTAAGGTGAAAGTTGGAGATTATGGCATTTCACAGCTTACACAGTTTAAATATCATGAGTCCATATTAAATGACGAAGAAATAAAACTTAATGTAAACCATTGAATTCAAGTGGGGTGGTTGAAATGGAGAAAAGGAATTCAAGTAGAAAATGTAAAACAAGTAGGCAACAAAGGGAATAACACTTACTTGTTCCTGACATCCCAACCGACTAAGTTAGCTATAACCTTCATAGCATTCACCCATCTCCCAACCTTGTTTGGATCGGGCTTGAATTTCTTCTTGTGTAAAACAAAGTCATTCTGGTACACCCCAATTTGTTTTCGTACATGAGATGGATCGACATCATAAAAAACAGGAAATACTTTTTGATTGAATTCTTTACGACATTCAGCAATAGTAGCCATCTCTTCCAAACACCACGTAGACTCTGCATATCTTTCAGAGAAGACAACAATAGAAACCCTAGAATTTTGAATAGCTTGAAGAAGTTGCGGCGAAAGGGATTCTCCTTTCTCAAGCCTTTTATCATCCATGAAGGCAAAAATACCCTTTCTTGTTAGATGAGCATAAAGATGATCAACAAAAGTGTTGCGGGTGTCGGCGCCTCTGAAACTAATAAACACATCATATCTATAGGTATGGACACAATTGGAATCGATGGAAGGACTGGAAGAAGCTGAACCTTGCTGGCCCAAATTTGACTGCGAAAAACAACCCAATACTGTTCGAAATGGTTGCAGGAGCAAAGACCTCCGTGAGAGCGACGTGTCTGTTGTTTGTATATGAAATGAAAGTGCATATCATGTCACCAAATCAATCAAATAATAATAATAATAATACTAACAATAAGAGAGAACTTTCAATTTAGTCTCTAAAATACTATTACATTTCTATATTTTACCAAATAAAAGAGAATGGAGTGGTAGTTTAGGTAACAAAGCAATATTTACTTCAGACATAAGCAGAAAGAGAAACCTAGGTTATCAAATTGAAAAAATGATATAAATAAAAGGGGGAAAACCTTTTGGTATGGTATATGAAGATAACTTTACCTGTAAATTTAGAGTTTGAATCCATTTTCTATGAATTCCTGAGCTTAAGAAATTCACTGCACAGCAATCGGAAGAACGGTTTTCACTACTCGGAAATGGTGAATCAAATTATGAGAGACAAATTAATACTATTGCAGGTTATTCTAAGAAGGTAGGTCAACAATGTCATGTTAACCTCTAACTTTATATTTTGCCTAAAATCACTCTACCTTTTCCTCCATAAAGGTAGAGGATCCTTACTCGATGCTAACCTGAGTAGCAAAAATTTTCATTCATAGGCAAAGAGACCGAGGAATTGATGATGAAAAGTGAAAACACGCAAACACGTAGAAAGAATAATCAGCTCTTTGACTTTGGTGTAAAGTGAGTAGAGTTCACACTTCTGATTTCTCACCCACTCGGTCCCGCGTAGTGAAGTGGCGGGCTAATTTTGTCTTTCCACCTAGGTCAGTTAGAAATGAATAAAGTGAAACTTCTCTCAATTAGGTTCAATAGGATAAATATTGGCTAAATACCCTTTTTCGTCCCTTATCTTTAGCTCGGGGTCCAATTTCGTCCCTTAATTTTAAAAAAATGCAAATAGATCCCTTAACTTTTTAAAACGGCGCATGTTTGTCCTTCCATTCCCATCCGTTAGTTGTGTTATTTATTTATTTTCCACGTAGGCAATTGTTTATCCACGTGTCTAACTCTTTTTAAGAACACTCTAAACATGGTTCAAACCCTAAAAAAACAAAACGTTAGAGTTGCAGAAGTGAAGAAGAGGAAAACTCGAGCAACTGTGTGTGCATGCGACGCTCAACAAAGATTCGAGTCAAGATCCACGTTTCGGTTCGCAGGTATGTCAGTTCATTATTTTTCGTTCCTGTTCTTCTGATTTGTGCTGTTAGGGTGATAGTAAAATTAGGGGTTTGATAACATTTGGGGATTTTCACAATGTTTGTTATTTAGGGTTTGTATCAGTAGATTCTTATTCAGTTTAGGGTTTTTATGATTTAGGTGTAATGGAGGAGTATATGGAACTAACCATTTATCACAGTGGTCGCTTCGTTGATGATGACCATAGTGTGTATGAAGAAGGAGCGATTTCTAACTTGAGAATAGATGCTGACACTTGGGGATATTTTGAGTTTGTTGGTGTGCTTAAGGATTTAGGATATAGGGAATTCGAGAAAATCTGGTACAAAGTCCCCTCATTAGGCATGTCTGAATTGGTTGATGACAAAGGAGCACTAGAAATAATTGATATTTATAGGGTGCATAAAAATGTGACATCTATATTCAACACACGATAGCTGAGCCAGAATACTGCCAGTTTCTTATAGAAGAGGTTACTAATGATGTGGGTGAAACTGTTGAGAAGAGGTTCATGTGGGAGGTGGTGAAACTGATGTGAGGGAAACTGTTGTAGAGGAGGTTAATGTGGGGGGGATGAAACTGTGAAGGGGGATAATGTTGATGAAGATGTTAATGTGGGGGGTGGTGAAACTGATGTGAGGGATAATGTTGAAGAAGAGGTTAACATGGGGGATACTGTTGAAGAAGAGGTTCAGGTGGGGGATACTGTTGAAGAAGAGGTTCATGCTGAAAGTAGTAATGATGAAAGCAGTAATGATAGTGAGGATGAGAATTATGATAGTGCAATGGAAGTAGCTTTTGATGATTCATCTGATGGTTTGGATGATTTAGAGGAAGAAGACTTGGCAGATCTAACTGAAAACATACAAATTGCTAAGGAGGGTCAAGGCAGTGGTATTAGAGATAAGTGTGAACAAGACAAAGGTGATAATGAGAGTGAGGAATTAGTAAGTGGCTGTGATAGTGATGAGAGCAGTGGTGCTGTTAGAAGAAAGAGCTACCCAATGTTCAAATTGCAAAAGAAAATGGCAGATTTTAAATGGGAAGTAGGTGTTTATTTTAGTTCAAGAGAGGATTTCAAGGAAGCCATTTCAACTTATGCTGTACAAAGTGGTAGAAATATGAGATTCACTAAGAATGACAAAGTGAGGGTTAGGGTTAGATGCAAGGATGGTTGTGCATGGGAAGCTTATTGTGCAAAAATACCAAATGAAGAGTCATGGCAATTAAGGAAAGTAGTTGACAAGCATGACTGTAGTAGAGACTATATATGTTTTGCAACATGTAAGCAAAGTTTTAAACTGTCTAGACATGTGATAAGGCTGGATGGTTGTTTCTTGAAGGGATTATGTGGTGGGCAGATCCTGGCAGCAATTGGAAGGGATCCAAATGATCAAATGCTACCAGTTGCTTTTGCTGTTGTAGAAGGAGAGAATAGGGATAGTTGGACTTGGTTTTTGCAACTATTGATTGATGACCTAGGAGGCAGAGAAGAGTGTCTGACTTACACATTCATCTCAGACCAACAAAAGGTGTGTACCTCTGAATTAAACATGATTATTACTTATTGTTTGCATAGATGTAATGTGACTTATTGTTTGCATAACTGTAATGTGTCTTTTGCAGGGTCTGCTCCCAGCTATGGATGAGCTTTTGCCAAATGTTGAGCAAAGGTTTTGTGTCAGACACTTGTACAATAACTTCAGAAAAAGATTTCCAGGGAAGGTCTACAAAGAGTTAATTTGGAAGGATGCAAAATCAACATATGTCCAGGCATTTGAAAGAGAAATGAGGGCAATTAAGCATTTGGATAAAGATGCTTTTGTCAACATGATGAAGACACCTCCCAGATGTTGGAGTAGGGCATTCTTCAAGACAACTAACAAATGTGACTGTGTGCTTAACAACATGTCAGAATCATTCAATAGTGTAATCCTTGATTCCAGGTCAAAGCCTTTAGTCAGTATGCTGGAAGATATCAGAATTTATTGTATGGAGAGGTGGGCAACAAATAGGATGAGGTTCCATAAGCTGAGTGATGATGCAGTATTACCAAACATCAGAAAGAAAGTTGAGAAAACTAGTTGTTTCACCAACTCATGGATTGTTAGGTAAACCAGTTGCAATTTTATTTGAGAATACTAGTTGTTTCATTTTATTTGAGCCTTTGCAATTTTGTTAATGTCTGGTATACTTATTTAATGTAGGATGTCAGATGAACATTACTTTGAAGTTAAAAATGTTGAAAATCAAGCTGATATGTTAGTTGTCAACTTGAAAGACCACATATGTTCTTGTAGAAAGTGGGAACTTACTGGATTGCCATGTGTTCATGCCTTAGCATGTATGAAAAGTAGAAACTTTAAGTATGAAGATTACATCCCTGAGTGATTTAGAAAGAGTAGGTACATTGAAGTATACAAACCTGTGCTTTATCCTGTTAATGGTTCCAATTTATGGGTAAAAACACCATATCCTGATGTTAGGCCTCCAAAGCATAAAAGGATGCTAGGTAGACCTAAAAAGAAGAGAAATCGTGAACAAGGTGAGATTGATGGCACAGACATAAAAATAAGGAGAACAGGGTTGCTTGTTAGATGCAGCAGGTGTAAGAAGTCTGGTCATAACAAAAAAACTTGTAAAGTACTAGGGCCTGATGCTGACACTTCTCAAGTGACTCAGAGTGACACTTCTCAACAAGCTGCACCAAGGTCTGATGTTGACACTTCTCAAGTGACTGCTACTCAACAAGCTTCTCAAGTAACTGCTACTCAACAAGCTTCTCAAGTGACTCAGAGTTCTCAAGTGACTGCACCAAGACAAGCAAGAGCTTCAAAAGGAAAGGCCCCTCAACAACAAGCTGCTCAGAGTTCTCAAGCTTCCAAAGGAAAGGCTGCTCAACAACCAACTACTGCTGCAAAGTCAACGAAGCTGGGTGTGAAAAAGACAACAACTCCATGGGTGCCACCTAGACCTGCCACCAGATTAAGTGCAGCAAAAAATGCCATTGGTCCAACAACTAGGAGGACTACCCCTACAAAAAGATCCAAGAAAATTGTTTAATTTGTCTTTAATTTGTCTTTAAGTGCACCTGAACCTGTCACATTTAGTTTAATTTGTCTTTGTTGGTTTTATGTCTTTTGTTTAATGGACCACTTTTGGTATTCTGATGTACTATTATGAACCACTTTTGGTAATGTGGTACCACTTTTGGGTTACAGTACAATGTGGAACCACTTTTGGTAATTATGAACCACTTCTGGTTTGTGTATTCTGACGTAATATTATGAACCAATTATTAATGTTGTGATAATTATGAACAACTTCTTGTTCAAACTATATATTATGAACCAGTATTGTGTTATATTGTTGTGATAATTCAACTTAACTAAGGCATTTGAAACACAATCAACTGGTACAATAACAAAGGAATTGGATACATTGAACTGGTACATGTTGTCTTATAATAACAAGGCATTGGATGCATTGAACTGGTACATGTTGTCTTAAAATAACAAGGCATTGGATGCACTCAACTTGTACAATAAAAAAGCATAATTCATTACATGAAAAACCATGGTACATTCAACTTGTACAATAACAAGGTATTATTCATTACATGAAAAACCACAGACCTATGAACACTATAAAAAGCATCATAATCCAAATTTTTTCCAGTTTGATCATCTTGTTCAACTGCCTCCTATTTTCATATATCTCTTTCCTTATTTCTTCACTTGACAGCTTTATTTTATTAACATCCATCTGCAATTCTTCAAATTTCTTATCAAGCTTTTCCAACCTAGACATCAAATATTTGCCCTTAGTATCTTCACTCTCCTCATAAAACCATTCGAAGAAGCCACACCCAGGTTGCCCTTGTCCCTGCATTTGCGGGTTCCTTTCTTCATCAGTTTGAATGACGAAAAAAATTCAAGGAAAATCTAAATTATAAACATACCTTATAACAAGGACATCCCCAGAAATGTTTTCCAAAACTCTTAGCTGTCGTCGCCCTTCTTAGAATTGCCTTATCTCCACAGTGGCAAACCGGTTTCCAATTCAAACTTTCATGACAGCTTTGTATCATAGATGAAGAACCACTGGAAGATTTCATGGAGAAAGATGAAGAAAATTCGTTCGTGACTAAACCCTAGCCCCCAATTTTGCAGAAATCGTTTTCACAAAAATATGACCATGGAAGGCGATGAAGAAATATAAATATCCAACTCATCATGCCACGCAAGCTTAATTAAACGGCCGTTTACACAAAATAGACAGAAGGACAAACGTGCGCCGTTTTAAAAAGTTAAGGGATCTATTTGCACTTTTTTAAAATTAAGGGACGAAATTGGACCCCGAGCTAAAGATAAGGGACGAAAAAGGGTATTCAGCCATAAATATTAGTGTAGTTCAAATTTGATTTTACTTTTGAGATGTTTTAGTTTAGTTATAATTTTAATCTGGTTTTTTCTTTACCCACCTCCCTATGGGGTCACCTCCAGCGAAAACCCCACTTTACTTCTGCTTCGGAAATGCATTTTCGAAGTATTTTTTTTTAAATTTTCTCATAATTCGGAAGTGCATCTCCGAAAACACCAAATGGGGGGTGTTTTCGGAGATGCACTTCCGAAAACACCTTTTTTCAGATTTTGGGGGGTTTCGGAAATGCACTTCCGAATTATGCATAAATTGTATTTTTTTTAATGTTTTTCTTAACAGTCTCGTATTTTTAATTTAAGGAAAACGCCAAATAAAATAAACGACATATAAACAGAAAATACTAATATGATCAATAAAATCCAAATAATATATACAAGCCGAACCAAATAGTAATAGTGTGCGAAATATATAATCCGAAAACAAAAAAAATAAACCCGGACCCCTACTGGGTATGCCTAACCCTCTCTCCCTGGGACCTCCTCGGCCGCCTGTATGCTGCCGCACGACCCGCATCAGTGACGATCATCTCCATCACGGCGACTGCCTCTGGACCGCCCTGATGAACGACACCTCGATCCAACGCGTCCCGCCCAAGCATCTCTATCCGCTGGCAGATCGGCATGAGATCAATAGCGTGGTCATCCTCGGCCTGCTGGTTCTCCAGGATCTCCTTGTGTGTTGGCCTAGGAGCGCCGGGAGCGTCGGGTCTCATTAGAGGATGTGACACCCAATAGAACCATGTGACATAGCCCTCCACACTGTGCCAGTCCTGGGTGACCCGAATGCGACGATACTCCTTCGATACCACATGACGCTCTCAATCTTCAAATATGCCAGTGAGCTGCACTCGGGTCACTGTGTCGGGAGCAGCCTCAAAAGGTGACCTGGGTATCATCTGCACATACCCAAACTGTCGCATGCACCGTTCACGGAGATACCACACCATGGTGCTGGTCCCGCATGCCAACCAGCCAGAATATAAAGATATGTCGTCAAAGGGGACAACATGAGTGTAGTCGCTGAATGGCCTCCAAGTGACATCATCGTGCATCGTGCGGTCGAAGTACCCATGGTATGGTCCCACTGCATTGTTCCCCCTCTGGAGAACGTATCTGGAGGCCCTGGGCATGGCGTCATCGTACTCAGGATCAACGCGGAAGCCGTGGATGCGGGAGAAGTAAGAGAAGATCCAGCTCTGAAACACAAACATGATAATGTATTAAAAATAAACACGAAACATAAATAAATGTGAAACAATTAAAATGAAACGTATCGTAAGTAGTGTACAGGATCCGGTCAACTGCCTGGTCCTCCAGTTGGAGGCCTCATTCAGCTTCTGGTATAGGTATGCCCGAGTAGCTGACCCCCGGTTCCACTAGTGAATGGTAGTCAAGTCCATGAAGTAGCGGAAGGTAGGTCACGTCGACGTACCTTACACTCTTGTCCACAAAGATTGCAGCGCCTACCACAAACATTTACCAGCACCGAAGAGCGCAGCCACGGTGATACTGTGTAAATAGGGCGTCACCCGCCTCCTCGGATTTGGCCGCCGCCACCAGGTGGTGCTCGAAATAAGCGCTCAGTGTGGTGAACCGGATATGAGGCTCATTTGTCGTGATGCACTCAAAGTCAGCAACTTCGGGCTTCATACCCAAATAGAGCGCCATCCACTCACTGGCTTCGATCTTGGGGATCTGGGAGTGGTGCAACAGCGTCCCCCTGATCGGCAGGTGAAGAAGACACTGCACATCATGCAAGGTGATCGTTATCTCCCCAACCGGTAAGTGGAAGGAAGACGTCTCCCTATGCCACCTCTCCACAAAGGCCCCCTGCATGTCGTGGCTGATGGAGGTATACCCCGTCATGCAGAGCCCACTAAGCCCTGAAGCTCTCACCGCGTCGTTAAACCACTCATCATTCGGTTTATACAGACTGAAAAACTTCCGGGAGTGGTTCACCATTTTCAAAGGCTCTCTCTCCTGTTACAAAAAAAAAAACAAATAAAAAAGTATGTTAATTAGAGCGTTAAGAAGATATTGAATAAACGGTTAAATAATATAGTCGGGCAAATTATAAAAAATACCTCTCCCTCCCAGATACACCGAGCGACGTGCTCGTGGTAGGTAATCAGCACGGTAGTGTTCTTGGGCCCTCCCGGGTAGCCCTCCTCCTGCTCCTCCTCCTCCTCCCCGTGTGGAGGGTCAACATCTGGTACCTCCTTCGCCTCGTGGTATGTCACTGCCTCCTCCTCCTCTCGCTGGCGGGAAGAAGATACCCGAGCCAGACGATTCCTCGATCCAGATGCAGAGGTACCCTCGTCCATCTGCACGGGAACTCGCACACGTCCCCGGCCCTGCCCCCGTCCCTGTGTCGACGCCAGTTGCGCCGCCCGCTCGCGTCTAGCCGACGCAGTCTAGGTCTCTCTACCCTATCTGATGCGTGCTTGATTGCCTGACATGTGCCTGAAAACAATTGAAATCAATAAATATGCGAGAGAACAGAAAAAATTAAAAAAAATTGCATTTCTGATACACTTCGGAAGTTCATTTCCGAAACTGGGAATGGAGGTGTTTTCGGGAATGAACTTCCGAAACACCCCTGCGAAGAAGTTTTCTGCAACTTCCACGACAGACCCCAAAATCCTACTTCAAAACTACTTTTATTTATTCTAAACAACCTAAATAGCAGTACCAATCTACCCCAATATAATTTTTGCAATTTCTAAACACCCTAATAGAGATTTTAATAATAGATCTAAAAATTGAAAAAATTGAAAAATTTACCAATTGAAGAGATTGGGATGATTAAGGCTGAGATTGGGAAGCTTTTGGAATGTCTAACTGTGGACTACACACTTGCTTTTGCAGAAATTTTGAAGAGAAGAAGTTTGAAGTAGATTTAGGGTAAAATGAATGGGGGAGGGGGGCTGTTTTGCTTAATCTGCAAAACGCGCAGTATTTTGAAAATTCATTTCCGAAATGGTGTTTTCGGAAATGCATTTCCGAAATAAGTCAAATTTTGAAAAAAAAGGCGCTTTCGGAGATGCATCTCCGAAAACACCTTTTTCTTGCATTTCCGAAGTCAGGGGTATATATGGTTTTTCACCAGAGGTGACCTAGAAGGTTGGGAGGTGGGCAAAGAAAATCTCTTTTAATCTAATTATTTTTACACTTTTTTAAGTTTTAGTCTCGTTATTTTAAAATCTAATTTTTTTAGTTGAATATGAAGGATAGAAAAACACTTAGAAAGGGGGAGTTTGAATAAGTGTGACTTTAAAAATTTGTAAGATAAAAACAATGAACACAATTATTTTTATCCTGGTTCGTTGTTAACGAAACTACTCCAGTCCACCCCCTTAGAGTGATTTACCTCAACTGAGGATTTAATCCATTAATCCAACTGATTACAATGGTTATCCACTTAGAAAACTTCTAAGTCTTCTAGAGTATACAGATCACAACTTGATCACTCTAGGAATTCACCACTCAGAAAACTTCTAAGTCTTCTAGAGTCTAATGGTCGCAACTTGATCACTCTAGGAACCTTTTACAAAAAATGTAAAATAATGTTTACGAGAGTATAGATTTGCTTCTTATAAAGCTATAATCACAACAGTGATATTTCTCTTAAGTTCTAAGCTTAACACTCACTAAATATTACAAGAGTTTGTGAGGTTGAAGATGAAGTTCATGAGCTTTAATTTTGACAGCGTTTTGGTATATTGCGCAAGTGTTCTCTTTTTTTTGTTGCTTCTGATCAGAACTTCTATATATAGGCGTTTGAGAGAAGATGACTATTGGGTTGCATTTAATGCTTTGCGTGAAAAGTACAACTTTGCATTTAATGTTTCACACTTTTGTCAACTACCTCGAGCCATGCTTTTGCTGCTTTTACTGACTTTGCCTTTTGTAGCTTCTAACGTTCCTTTTAGTCAGAGATTAGACTTAATAGCCTGTCATCTTGTACTTGCTTCTGAACTCAGATTTGTAGATAACAACGTTTGAATATCAGAGTCAATCAGCGTGATACCATTCAGAACTTCAGTGCTTCTACTTCTGACTTCATGTTCTTCTGATGCTTCATAGTCCATGTTCTGATTCTGCTTGACCATCTTCTAATATCTTGTCAGAGCATGTTCTAATGTAGCCATCCAGAACCTTCTGAGTCAGTGCTTTTGAGCGCTGATTTGTGCATACTCTTTATGTATTTCCTGAAATGGAAAGTGCAAAGGATTAGAGTACCATATTGTCTTATACAAAATTCATATATAATGTTATCATCAAAACATAGAATATTGATCAGAACAAATCTTGTTCTAACAGAATATCCTTGAGTTTTGTTGGATACAGGTATCCTTATCCAATCAAATAAAATTATTTATTGTCATGTCATCTTTTAAATTATTTTTATTTTAAAATAAATTAAGTATTTTAATTAATTTACACTAAAGGTACCGGTACCCAACTACTTATCATGGATATCTAAGAATTTACCATTTTTTTATCTTTAATTTTAATTTTTTTTAATTTGAAGTTAAATTTTAATGACATAGCGTCCACATTTGTCTAACGAGGACCCGTTGGTCAAAGGAAAGGGGGGTCCTTCTTCCGGGACTTTTTTCATGTCATTCTTTATTATTTTAACTTGATAATTTATATTTAATTTATTTTATTAATAATATAAACTATTATATTTATAAAAATTAAATAAAATTAAAAAAAAATTATATATAAAAGTTGTTAAGTTTTTTAGTCCAAAACTTAGGGTAATTATTTTCATATTATTTTTTAATTAGTTTGTAAATGACAATTTTCCCACTAAATAGCTAAAATAAATCTAACTTTGGTTCCACTAACTATTTAACTATACTTTTTAATATTTTTTATTATTTCATTTTACGTAAATTTATGCAGTTCACTTTTGTATTCACATTAAAGCATTAGCTCTTTCTTTAGTTATATTTTTGAAGGAAAAACGTTCTAACAAAATATATAACATTAATTTTTTATTTTTTATTGATTCGTTTTAGGTAGATTTTTAGTTCACTTAATAGTTTCTCGTGGTTATTTTTTAATTTTATATATACATGTTAAGTTTTAGAGTCAAAACTTGATATAATTTAGTTATTTTTATATTATTTAATTATTTATTTGGAATTAATGGGAGAGATGTTAAATTATATATATATATATATATATATATATATATATATATATATATATATATATATATATATATATATATATATATATATATATATATATATATATATATAGAGGAAGGATCAAATTACACCCGAAGAGTTACACTATGAGTTACACTCGTTCAATAACTACATCTCGAATTAATATTTTATAAATTCAACCGTTGGATTGAAACATAATATCATATAGATCATACCTATAAAGTTTGAGCTTAATCTATAATGATTTACTATGTCATTGAATTACATTAAAATTAACGTTATATGAAAGCTCATTTTCACGTTAATCTTTGGATATCTTGATGATATAGTAAATCATTATAGATTAAGCTCAAACTTTATAGGTATGATCTATATGATATTATGTTTCAATCCAACGGTTGAATTTAAAAAATATTAATTCGAGATGTAGTTATTGAACGAGTGTAACTCGTGGTGTAACTCTTCGGGTGTAATTTGATCCCTCCTCATATATATATATATATATATATATATATATATATATATATATATATATATATATATATATATATATATATATATATATATATATATATATATATATATATATATATATATATATATATATATATATATATATAATTGTTAAATTATTCAAAAAAAAAAAGATAATTTCTAATCAGAAGATTATATTGACACTGTCATTGAATTAATTGAAGAATCTTAACTTATCAAAAAAAGAATTGAAGAATCTTATTGGAGTACATATATCATTTTAAAGAAAAATATTCACAATTTTATTATTGATAAATTAAATGACAAGTGACAGTTTTTGTAACACGATTCATAAAAACATTGATAAAAAATACATATATTTACCTATATAAAAATATTTGGATGACCCATTTTAATGTTTTTGTTTCATATAATTTTGGGTTAAATAAATTTTTAATCCCTAACAACTTTCAATTTTAGTCCTGTAAAATTTTTCTTCAAACAATGATCCTCGCAATATTTTTTGTCCCTATTTTTAGTCCCTCCCATTAAATTTTATTAACGGAGGCTTACGTGGCACGCTACGTGTAACGCCATGTCAATCAAAGTCAATACTATTAAAAATAGATAGATTGCGGGGGTTTTAAACCCCTGTAAATAACTTAAAAAACCAGAAATTTTCAGGAGCAATTAATCAAACTGTTGGTAGGAAAATATTTATTACCCTCATTATTCTCATTATCAAACCTACAAACCTTGATTACACTCTCTCAATCCTCTTTTCATCTTTTATATATCTTTTCCTTCCCCATCTTTGTGTGATTAATTAAACTATATCTCTACAAAATGCAACCATCCATTTAAGGGTGATATTTTTATGTCATGTAGAGAAGACTAACGATGATTTCAACATGGACAAAGAGATGAAAGTAAAGATTTACTAGTTAAGTGGTTAGTCATTGAGCATACCCAACCCTACGCAGTTTGAACTGAAGTTAGGGCGGTGAAGCAATGCGCAGCAGCAGCATTTCAGAAGCAAGATGGCTAATCCTAGCAATAACAACACTCTCTGCCATCACCATCTCCGGTACGCATGCATCCACCCCTACTCTCCAGATTTACATTCATTTAAGGATTGCATCAGATAATCACTGTCTGATTGTCAATCTGTTCTAATTCACATTTCACACAAGGAGGGTATCATATTCATTCCCTTCTTTATCATGTAATTTCCATTTGCCACTGATGTTAAATGAATCTTTGATCTTTTTTACTAAAGTTACATTTTCATGAAGTATTGTCATTGTGATCCTACTTCTGGTAATAAGTTGAAAGTATTGGTGTTAGAAATTGCATAGATTGAAGCTACACTACAATGTTTTTTTCTTTTTAAAACTTATTCTGCAAGCGATATATTATTTTAATTCTTTTAACGATAATGATTTTTAAGAATATTTTCCTTTGTTTTGCTCTCAATTTAAGTACTAGTTTGTCTATTTTTGTTTTTTACTTTCAACTGTGTACTCTTTAAAAAATAAAATCTTTAGGGTTCTTTCTTTATGAAAAATATTTTTTTCTTATATAAAAAGCTAACAAACATAATTGATGACATCTCACTTATAAATATATATTTTGTATTAATTTTTGAATATTTTTGTTAGTATGAAAACAAAGAGGATCTAAGTTTGGTTAAATCTGATATTGTATTATTTTTCATTAACTAGAGTTAAAGTGCAATTAAGATTGTTATATTTACTAGTTCTATGGCCCGCGCGTTGCACGGGTTTGATTAGAATTTTGATCTTAATAATTTATATATATAAATTATATCATATACTTAAACGTATTTTTAAATTATATTAAATATAAAAAAAAATTAAAATATATGAGAATTTCTAATAATTTATATATATATATATATATATATATATATATATATATATATATATATATATATATAAAATTTCAATTATGTTCTATAAATTTGAAAATTTTCACATATTTACGTGAATAATGCGATATTATAAAAAGTGTTATATTAAATTATTTGTAGATAAATATTTATGATTAATCATTAAATTCATAATACATATAAGAGTATATCAATCTAAATTTCAGTTATTCTTCTAGTATTATTCTATAACTTATAAAACCTAAGATTTTTTTATTCAATGTCATGTCCACAAAAAGTTTTAAATCGTATATTCTATACATATTTTTTAAAAATAAATTATATTATATCTTAACATATTGATTTTTATTTGGTGTGTTCCTATATTAATCAAGTAACTCCATCCATATTTTTATGATTTTTTTATTTGTTTCTTATAGTGGAAGAGATATATATGTTCTTACTTGGTTAATGGATTGTTTATTAATACTATTATTTATTATAGGTTAACCAACTTAATAAATTAATTATTTTCACTTTAATATTAAAATTAAAGATAAATAATTTTGTAAATTAAAATAAAACTTTAAAGAGTTTTTTTAAATTTTATAGGCATTAATGATTTTAAAACTTATTAATTTCAGTTATTAATTTTTTAGTGAAGTTTTCTTAGTTTTTTTATTAAATAGTGATATTTTGATTCTTAAATATACTTTTATGATAAAAAAAATTGTAGATTAGTCTTCATATTTCTCATTCGTTAAAAAAAATAAAGTAATTATTCATAATACATATTATTTATATAGATATATAATGATAAATCAAATACTTTATCATTACATAATTTTTAAATTAATATTCAGAGTTTAATAAGTGACAACTAAATCGATTATAACTTACACCTACAATTTATTTTACAATTTTATTTTCCATAAATAATTATGCATTTTAAAAGAATATATAGAGATAGTTAATAATTATTATCATATTAATAACAATAATTATAATAATTTAATAATAATAATGTAATTACTACATTAATATTTTTCTATAATACACTTTTTTTTTGAAAGACTATGTAATACACTTAGTACAACATGTATCATAACTATATCAAAATATATCATTATTATCATTCTCATTTATTACACAATAAAATATATTGACAAATGAGACACATTTTTTATGCATATATTATTTTTGAAGTCCTTTGAAGATCTTAAAAAATTAAGTAAATAAATTAAATCAAACATATACTCCATTTTTCTAAAATATTTTGGTTAAAGACATATATTTACATGAGTTTTCATTTTTCACATAATTTTCAAATAGTAAAAATACAAATGTAGCAACAATATAAATTTTCTTTCTTCTTTTTCATTCACTAAAAAATTGTTACATTCAAATTAATCAATGTAAAGAAGAGAAAAATGCAGAAATAGATAGCATAATAATATATTTATTCTCAAGAAAGTTATTGCAAAATAATATAACTAAAGTATTTACATAACTAATACAACAGAGTAAAGTTGAGTCTTAAACCTGTCACATAAATCAAAGAACAATTAGCATATATGTTCAAAAATAACAAAAAAAAAATAAAAATATAGATACAAAATAAAAAATTAGGTACCTTGTGAATTTTGTTTGAATAGAAGGATAAAGATCTACAATAAAAATACAAAATAAAGTAGAGTTAAAATACAGATAATTGTTATAATAAAATAAGTTGAGTCACCTACGATATAAAACAAATCATAGTTAAAACTTAGTGAGAATAAGAAAAATAATCGAAAGTATCAATTGTTTGAAGAGAATGATGAAGACTTAGCCAAAATATATAGTATAAATATGTCAAATTCATTCACCAAATACGCATTCATATATACAATATACAATAATGGTTACTAAAAACAAAATAAATCTTATTAAAAACTGTAACTCCAAATTTTACTAATTTTTTTTTTGATTAAAACTCCAAATTTTACTAATTAAAACTTATTATTCATTAATATTATTTTAATTGAGATTAAAAACTGTAACTTACAGTTTAACTAATTATAATTTATCATTAATTAATATTATTGTAAGTGAGTGATAAAGAATGAAAAATGTTATAATTTATCATTAGTTAATATTATTGTAAGTGAGTAATTTGTTTTTTAAACATAGAAATTTGTAAAATAGATAAAAAAAGAATGAAAAATATGAAAAAAATATTTAAAAGCTGGTGCAATAAAGAATAAAAATTATTATTCATATAAAATTGATATTTGTCTTAAATGATTATATTTAAAAAATAATTTTTTAACTATAATAATTTTTTAATGTTACAAATAGTGAATATTTGTAGAATATATTTTATTTTTATATAAAAATTAATATTTCAAAGTAAGGGAAAAATAATTATTGATAGGATTTTTATTTTTAATTAATTTTGATTATCATAATGATTTATTAATTTTTTTTTTGTATAATAACACTTCATAAATGTTGTAACTGATAATTTTAATATATAAATGTTTGTATTAATATAATTGATGAGTTAAAGGTTTAATTTTATTTAGAAAATGAGTGGTTAAATTTAATTGAAAAATAATATAAAATATTTTAATTTAAATAAATTTAGTATATATCTATAGTAATTATAATCAATATGAGAAGAAATAATGAGTTACAAAATTTCTTTTTATTTTCATAATGATTTATTAAAATTTTAGTACAATCAAACTCAATAATTATTATAACTGATAATTTTTATATTTAAATATTGTAAATTTTTTTATTAAGTTTTTATTATAATAAAAATTTGTGTAACTCATTTAGAAAACACATTTTTTTAAAACGATACTTTTATTTCATCTTTATTTTGAGAAGTAAGTTATTTTTTAAACATAATTTTTTTAAAAATAAATGAAAAATAAAAGAAGAAAAATAGAAAAATAAAATTAGTATTTAGCATGAACTAATTTAAGATTATCTATTTTATCGTAAAAATTGATTATCTAAAATATATTTAAAATTTACTTTTATATTTTTTAAACTTGAAATATATAGGTTAGATTTCAAGATTTTATAAGTTTGAAAGATTTTTTTAATAATGACTTTTATTTAGATATTTTTAATAGTGGTAATTGAATATTATATTATTATTATTATTATTATTATTATTATTATTTTATATTAAGTAGAAGTAGATTATTATTATTATTAACTAAATATTATATTATTAATAATAGTGGTGGTTTAATATTATTATATTATTATTATTTATTTTAATATAGAGTTTGTAATTAGAATTCTTAACAAGATGACATGTGGCTAGGATTATTTTCAAGATGACATGTGGTTAGGGTTGCCATCATGACTTCTTTACATTTATATTAAGTAGATTTAACACAAAGCTGAAATTGCTCCTGAAAAGAATTATAGTTTAACATTAAGAATTGTAGAGACATAGTTTAATTAATCACACAAAGATGGGGAAGGAAAAGATATATAAAAGATGCAAAGAGAATTGAGAGAGTGTAATCATGGTTTGTAGGTTTGATAATGTGAAGAATGACGGTAATAAAGATTTTCCTACCAACAGTTTGATTAATTGCTCCTGAAAATTTCTGGTTTTTAAAGTTATTTATAGGGGGTTTAAAACCCCCGCAATCTATCTATTTTTAATTAGTATTGACTTTAATTGACGTGGCGTGCCACGTAAGCCTCCGTTAGTGAAATTTAACGGGAGAGACTAAAAATAGGGACGGAAAATATTGCGAGGACCATTGTTTGAAGAAAAATTTTGCAGGGACTAAAATTGAAAGTTGTCATATTTATAGGGACTAAAAACTTATTTAACCCTATAATTTTCAAAAGAAAAAAACATAGTTTGTTAAAATTTTATTACATTTGACTCACTACAGTTATGATGTAAATGGATTAGCAACTATTATCCAAAATTAGGGATTACCATTGAATGAACACAAAACAAGAAGGAAATAAAATTATCATTACTTTTATGCCCAACCCTAGACAGCAAGGTGGCTTAAATACAAACATAATAAACTGGATCAGCTAAATGGGCTAGGCCCAACATAAGGAAAAGCTAAACTTAATAATGATAGTAAATTATTTAAGTACATAGTCATCTAAATGAGTGGGTCTTTTAATAATCCATTTGGGCCTGCTATCACTACTTTCCGGTCCAACAACAACCTTGTCCTCAAGGTTGGAAGTAAAAGAAGAGTTGGCCCGTTGAAAAGCATAAGCCCATTTGTTAGTATTGTGTGGAAGGTTGGAATTAGGGCTAGCTGGCAGAGGGGTGGGAGCGGTAGCTGCATGTGGGACAGCTGTAAGGCATTTCAAATTCTTGGAAACACGCATTTTGGATGGGAATGAGCAAGTGGTGTTGGAAAGAGATGTGTCACGTGAAGGGGTCAATGTAACAGGTGTGATGATGGACGGTAATGATGAATTATGAGAGGAATCCAAAGTAGTCAAGGGTGGAGATTGTGGACTCGTTGGAACATTGGGAACTGTTGAGTCTCTCTCTCCACTTAGTGTACTTGGGTTCAAGAGTTTAGGTACACGGTTCATTTCCTCTTCAGGACTCAAAGTACTTTCATTCTCTGCTTCTCTCAAACCCAGAGTTCCCCTTTTATCATCTAAAACACTCTTATTCACATGTTCAGCGCTTCCTCCGTGAAAAACTTCGTTTAGGCCAGTTAACTCTTCTGAGGGATCGTCATCTCCAAGCAATGTTCTCAGATCCGGTGGAAGTGGACGAAAGTGGCCAGAGAGATTATCACCGTGGTAGGCCTTCAGCTGAGAGACGTGGATGACGGGGTGAACCCGTGAAGACGGTGGAAGTTCCAGATCATAGACAACCGGTCCGATACGGCGACAGATTTTGAACGGTCCAAAGTAGCGTTTGGAGAGCTTTTGAGAGTTACGACGATGGACACTCACTTGTCTATAAGGTTGAAGGCGCAGAAGGACCAGATCTCATACTTCAAAGGTACAAATCCTTTGCTTCTTGTTAGCCTGACCCGTCATTCTTTGTCTTGCTCTTTCAAGGTTGTGTTTCAAGGTGGTAATAAGTTCTTGTCTTTGATGCAGGTTTATATCCAAATCCAGAATCGTGGTGAGACCTTGACTATATTGAGGGAATGATGGTGGTTCTCGGCCATATAGGGCTTCAAACAGAGACATCTTGGTGGCTGAGTGATATGTTGTGTTGTGCCAATATTCTGCGAGATATAAGTACTTAAACCATTGATTAGGGTTTTCACTGGTAAAACATCTTAGGTAAGCCTCTATACATCTGTTCATCACTTCTTCATCACTTATGTCTGTCTGTTTCAGGGTGGTAAGCACTAACATAGCTAAACTTCAAGGTGGTGCCTTGTACCCGAAACAATTCTTTTCAGAAGGAGCCAAAGAAGAGAGGATCTCTGTAATAGACAATGGAAAAGAAGAGAGGATCTCTGTCGGAGACAATGGATCGTGGAATTCCATACAAGCGACAAATTAATGTTGAAAAACGTCTATAGTTTACCAAATAAAAGAGAATGGAGTAATAAAGCAATCTTTCCTTCAGACATAAGCAGAAAGAGAAACCTAGGTTATCAAATTGAAAAAATGATAATGAACGATATAAATAAAAGGGGGAAAACCTTATGGTATGGTATATGAAGATAACTTTACCTGGAAATTTAGAATTTCAATCCATTTTCTCTGAATTCCTGAGCTTAACAAATTCACTGCACAGCCATCACAAAACGGTTTTCACTACTCGAAAATGATGAATCAAATTATGAGAGAGAAATTAATACTATTGCAGGTTATTCTAAGAAGGTAGGTCAACAATGTCATGCTAACCGGGAATGTTTCCTCTTCCTTTATATTCTCAACCTTTCTCTAACTTTCTCTTTATCTCTTTCATTATTTACTTTTTCTCATATCTTTTTCTTTCTAAAATAAATTCACTTCTCTTTTGTCTTATTCATTATTTTGCCTAAAATCACTCTACCTTTTCCTCCATAAAGGTAGAGGATCCTTACTCGATGCTAACTTGAGTAGCAAAATTTTTCATTCATCAGGAAAGAGACCGAGGAATTGATGATGAAAAGTGAGAACACACGCAAACACGTAGAAAGAATAATTAGCTCTTTGACTTTGGTGTAAAGTGAGTAGAGTTCACACCTTTGATTTCTCACTCACTCGGTCCCGCAGAGTGAAGTGGCGAGGCTAATTTTGTCTTCCCAACTAGGTTAGTTAGAAATGAGTGGAGTGGAAGTGTGGAACTGATCTCAATTCGGTTCAATTTAGAGCTTTCAAAATGGGCTAGTCCATATGGGCTGGCCCGTCCGACCCAGAAAATTATAGGGCTTACGTTTTAAAATTAGAGCCATATTTTTCAGGGCTATTTTAGCCCAACCCTAAAAAGTCTGCTACCCATTAGAGCTAGCCCATATGGGTCGTGGGTAGCCTATCAGACCCGCATAACTATAAATTTCAAAAAATATATATTAATATTTATATTGTCTTACTTCAAAATAGCAAATAATTTTTCTCACCTCATTAAATTTTATCTCTATTTTATTCAATCTTTCCATTTTAAATATCATACATTAATATAATCAACATTTTTTCATCGTATTATATTAGTTTTTCTTTTATGTTAAATATTCAAGTATTATTCTATACAATTTAAGCATATATTGTATTTAGAAACAAATTATAATATTAATAAGAGAAAATTTTTAATTTTATTTAAAATAAATTTTACGGAGTTTCTATTTTAATTTTTTTAAATAAAAAAGTCTGTTTAAGGTCGGGTAGCCCGAAGCCCATCTAGGGTTGGGCTCGAGTAGTAATTCTTGAGCCAATATTATATAGGGTCTTTTTCGCCCAACCCTAAAAAACTCAGGGTCCGCTAGGGCCGGCCCGTTTAAGGCCGGGTAGTCTATTTTGACAGCTCTAGTTCAATTAAATAAATATTAGTTTAATTCAAAATTTGATTTTAATTTTGAGATGTTTTAGTTTAGCTTTAGTTTTAATCTTATTATTTTTTACACTTTTTTAGTTTTAGTTTCATTATTTTAAAATCTAATTTTGTTATCCTTTAATTTTTGGCATGAAAAGAGAGTAGCGGTGCTGCTAGGACAAGGGGAATTACCTAGAGAACTAGAGGTTATAGAAGCTGCATATGTGTATCTAGACACGGTGTTGGGCTCAAGGATCACTATGAAGGAGGGTACTGCAATTCACCAGATTTTGATCCAATGGAATAATACATCTATTGATGTTGTAACTTGGGAGTACAATGACTTTCTGTGTGGTCAGTTTCCTGAATTTGGACTTGAAGACATGTCTGTTCTTGATAGAAACGTGGATGGTAGAGTGTGTCGTGACTTGTTACTATAAATAGGGAAGAAAAAGAGAGAATAATTATATGGGTTTGTTACTATAATTAATGAGTTTGTTACTATAAAATAGAGAAGGAAGTGAGAGAATAATTTGATCTTTTTGTGACTATAAAATAAGAAAGAAAGCGAAGGAATAAGGTATTTAGGCATTCTATTTGGATTAAAGATCACCATCTTTGTGAGGCAAACACTACGTGCTTAGGGGCTGATAACTATCCACTATCAGTTTGTTATTTTCATTGTCGCTATTTCTTTGTAATTTTTCATCCATAATAATACAATTACAAAATTCTTTTACTATTCTATTCATATATTCACTATTAATCCATATATTCATAAAAGAGCCCATCATTTGCACTCTCTAGCTCTAATATACTTATGTGTTATTTTTCTTTTGATACCATAGTTTCCATCACTTTCGGGGTGGCTTTGACATTGTTTTTCCTTCGGATTGGGAAAACATTGATTTTCCGTCAAGTTGCTGCATTCCTAAATGGTTCAATCACCAATTTGATGGTGATTCAATAGTAAGGATTATAAATTTTGACGAGTTTGAGAAGAAGTTTGGCTTTGCCTTCTGTGTAGCATTTGAGGTAAACAATTGTCTTACGAGTTCTAGTTCTCCACAGGATTCATTTTCCCTAGTACTCCCACATCCTTTTTATCTTTCTTTAAAAAGTGAACACACAGAGGAACGCTTCGAAATGCCGCTCAGTTTGGAACTGAACAAAATTGATGGCTCCAAACATCTTTGGCTAATCTATATCTCTCAAGAGCACTGCCATTTTTAAAAAATTGGAGCACATATCACATTTAAAGTCGACCCAGGTTTGTCAATAAAGAATGGGGATTGCGCTTGGTAATCAAGGATCTAAGGAAAACATCTTTTGTCCCTAGCGACTGGGAACATTCATCGAAGACTGATGTGCCCCAGCTTTTCTTTGTTTATGTAGAGAAAACCAGCATGAAGTCTGGAACTAAAATCCAACTTCCTTATAATTGGTTGGTTACTGAAGAGGAAGAAGTCAAAAATTCTAAAGTCAAGTCAAAAGAATTTGCTCTTTCTAATATGGGCCTTTAGGTATGACAACCATAGTCAAAATGCACAATACATTCTGTGAGCCTTGAGGTAACTATCTCACCTAAGCAGTGACATATTGTTAAGTGATAACTTATTACAATTGCCAATTAAGAATTAAATTTATAACCAATGATATTAATTATTAGTATATCACATTCATCTCTTGCATTACAAGTTTATCTAATAATTTCTCTTCAATTAAATATGTTGAGACATTTTTAATAATTTGATTATTGTCTAGTGAAAATGCCTGATTATTGAGTTTAATGTTCTGTCATGAACCTGGTCGGGTGAACGAAGACATGATACAGAAGTGCAAGAGAAGTTGGCTATCCTAGACTTCTGAGTGGATATTTGATTTGCCTTCATTGTAGCCTGCAACACCTACATTGTGTTGGGTTTGAAGGGGGTTGACTTAGTCTCACGATTCTGCGAAAATCGCTTGGATTCTATTGTTCGGCATCTTAGAACAAGAGTTTTTGCGAGCTCATATAGAATAATTCTCTAAGCTTTTTGTACATTCTTCTAAAGAACATGTTCAGTTTTGTTGAGTTTAACTAGCCAATCATCAAATTATATACAATCCATTAATATATAATATTCTCCAATAAATTTGGTGATAATTTAGTTTAGTGTTATTGTTTATCATCTTTCTTTCAGGACTGAAAATGCAGACTGTAGATATAGTATCATTTTTCTTATAAAAAAATTAGTATTACATGAAAAAAAGCAGAATAAGGCAGCTTGTTAGACAACTTAAAAATGTCTTAAAAAAAGACTTGAAGTAAAAAAATTTGAAAGTCGTGATGAATAACTTTTTTTTCCAATAAGTAATGGTATTAATCACAGAAGAAACAAAGTTACAACATACAACACGTTACCTCTTTATACACGATAGAGCTGTCAAAATGGGCTACCCGGCCCTAAACAGGCCGGCCCATGCGGGCCTCGGGCTTTTCAAGGCCGGGCCTAAAAAGCCCATTTTTAAATGGGCTCCATTTTTACTACTCAGGCCCAGCCCTGTCTGGGCTGCGGGCTTCCCGGCCCTAAATGGGCCTCGGCCCTAAACGGGCCTATTTCTAAAAGAATAAAATTTTCTCCTTATTTTTCTAATAACCATACAATCAGGGGCGGATCTATAGCCCAGCCAGCCCGGGCACGCGCCCGGGCTCAACCCCTCCTTTCGTTGTATACTCCCCCACCTAATAGTCGATTTTTAGACAATACCAGGGGCAAAATTAATAATTTTTAGACAAAATATAGGGCAAAATTAGTAAAAACAGGGGGGCAAAATTTTTAGACAAAATCAATGGCATATTTTTTAGACAAAATCAAGGGCAAAATTAGTAGAAACAGGGTATAAAATTAGTAAAAATAAAGTGTAAAATTTTTGCCCAGACTCCCTAAAATTTCTAGCTCCGCCACTGCATACAATTGCATGCAATAATACTTTATATATATATATATATATATATATATATATATATATATATATATATATATATATATATATATATATATATATATATATATATATATATATATATATATATATATATTATAGGGGACGACTCAAGTGAGAACACTTGGTTATTATGAGAAATGAGAACAATGAATCACGACCATTAAATTTTGATTTTGTTGATTTTAATGAACTGGATTGGTTTCTCTTTCTATATTGATTTAAAATAAATCTTAAGGATCATAGAAAGAGAAACCAATCCAGTCCATTAAAATCAACAAAATCAAAATTTAATGGTCGTAATTCATTGTTCTCATTTCTCATAATAACCAAGTGTTCTCACTTGAGTCGTCCCCTATATATATATATATATATATATATATATATATATATATATATATATATATCAATTTTCATATCTAAAATTACGATTTCTAAATAATCTATATAAGTTACAATTAAAATGTAAAACGACATATTAACTTAATTTCAATTATTCAAAATACATCTTAAATTATATTTAACTTTGCACACAAAATTAAATAACTTGTTCCAACAAATTTTAAGATATAAATATTCATGACAATTATAATTTTATAACAATCATAACAACAAAATGTTATAAAATTTTATAACAATTATAATTAGATTGATAGGATATTATTTTATAGCAAACTGTTATATATATATGATTTGTACTAACTCTATCCAACCATAAAAAATTACATCATAACTTTTTAAATCTCATTTTAACCTTATTTTTAATTAGAATATATCATGGTGTCTTTTCTATACTATCTACATAATTATATTAGGATGAAACCCTTTAGTTTGAAATTAAGTCAAACCATCAACTCTTATTTGATATTTATACCTTTGTAATACCAAAAATAAATTAAAATACATAATACGCAAATTGTTTATAGCATACCTTTATGAATTAGGAAAGGATAATTTTTAGTTATATTAAAAATTTTAATTTTTCTCGGGCTCGCGGGCTACCTATGACCCATACGGGCCGGCCCATATTTTTTAGGGCTTTTTAGGGCCGGGCTTAAAAAGGCCTGGATGTAAATGGGCTCAAAAAATAAGGCCCAAACCCTAACTATTTTCGGGCCTGATGGGTCAGCCCATGGGCTTCGGCCCATTTTGACAGCTCTACTCTAAACCATTTCCAAGAACTAAGAACGATAGCGGAGAAACACTCATCGAAATTAAAGATGTTACCTTTAAAGAGTATAGCATTTCTCATCACCCACAAATTCCACATGACTGCTATCCAAATTACTCCCACAGTTAATCGTTCTTCTACTGCCTTAATCTTATCAAAGTGATCCAAAAAATTTTGCAGTTCCTCATTTGATAGGATCACCGAATCCTCTAACCATTGACCCACTTTTGTCAAAATTCTTCTGGTTATCGGGCAGCAATAAAAAAGATGATTGGTATTTTCCAAATCTTGAAAGCAGAAAACACAACAACAATCTATATAATCTACTAGAATCGCTCTAACTTTCAACTGTTCTCTCGTTGGTAATCTGCCCAAAGCGTACCTCCAACCGAAAATACCCACCTTTGAAGGAACTTTAATCTTCCACACAAAACTGACTCTCCTTAATTGAAGAGTTTGCAGCCCCGAACTCTAATCATGACGTTTAATCTCCGTGGCACACCCTTTAACAGTGAAGCCTTTGTCTTCGTCCCCCATCCAAACTACCTCGTCTCTACCAGAATTCTGCCTACTGATCAGCGGCAGTAGTTGTTGGAGCAAGCTCGACAAAACCTCATCTTGGTCGTATGTTCCGCGCAGCCAGCACTCCCAATTCCACTTCCAATCCTTGCCCTCCCAATAACCTGCCTCAAAAACTGACGTAAACCAATTTTCAGCTTTGTCATACAGCTCCGGATACGCTTTCGACATTGTTTGATTCCCCACCCACTTGCTGAACCAGAAAGACACATTAGCTCCACTTTTAACCCTGCAGAAAAATAAATCAGAGGCCGACAGACCGTTGGAACCTTCGCAATTATTGATCATGATTAAGTCTCGCCGCAATATAGAATCTCTGTTGGATATTACTCCCGTATCGTTGACGTACATTTTTACCTCCGAATTTTTGTACCTGTGGGTTAACAGTTTCGACCAAATCGCATTCTCCTCTGTACAAATTCTCCACTTCCACTTCATGAGTAGCGAGTGTAATACGGTGAATTGACTTTTTATATTTAAGCAAGCAATGTTGCGGTAAGCAAGAGTCGCCACCGACTTTTATTTTATCCAATTTATAGAAAGGCTAAAAGAACAGAAAAAGACCTTTAAAACGAGACTGAGTTCGGGGGGTAAGTTATACAAAGGGAAGGTTTAAAGCACCCTTTGTATCCATGGTTATCCATGGGCTCTTAATTGCTTAGCTCACTTTTATTTTCAAAATGTTTGAAATGAATAGAAAAAGTATTTGAATAAGGAATTTAGCTTGTAAATAAGCGTAGCCTTTTTGAAGGTTTTTTGAAAGAGGAAAGTTGAATTTAAACCAGAGCAAGCAATTAATAGCATCGGAGGGTAGGAAGTCCTTTTATTGGATGTTAAGGGTAATCGAAATTATCGTTTGCCGTAAGACTGTCCTACCATGTAGAGGTAGGTAGACTTTAGGGGAGGATATAATAGTCATTTGATCTTTGTAGGCAGCAGGTAAGGATACCTTAGCAATGGGGACAAATCATCATTTACCGAGGCAACGTCGAGGGACAAATTTGATGATGAATGAACTGAGGGCAACATTTGCTTTAGGTATCCTCGGAACCGAGGGATTTGACTATTTTCACAAATTAAGGCAACAGGCAACAATAATAAGGCAACAAGGTAACGAGAGGGATTACCCTAAAGGTGTGTGGGTGCAACAATCACGTGATTCAATTCAGATAATTATCTTTTAATTAGTGATCTAAGTTAATTCAAGGCTTGCACTCCCTAGGATTACTAACCATGGCAGAAAAATAAAACAGTTTAATAGTCCTACGCTATTACAATAAACACCTGCGGGGAAGGGGAAATAAAAGGCAAAAAACAATAAAGGCAAAAAGAAAAAATGATTAATTTATGTGTCTCGAGCCTTCATTGCATCCCTGATCGACCATGAAAATCACGAATGAAGAAGAGAAAAGGTTAGTGCATTAAAGATCATCAACCCTAATTTATCGAGATAAATCAGGGTTAAAACCAATGGCTTAAGTAACTAAATTAATATTTTAAAAAGACATTTAAGAAAATCGAAAATTCGACTAAATATAAACAATTAAAATAATTATTGGGTTAAATCCTAATTATTTAATTAATTAAAATATGTATGAAAATAAAATTGAATTTTAAATAGATAAACAATTATTAATAGAATTATGGAAAAAAATCGAGTTTTCGATAAAAAATAAATAAGTGTAAAATTATTATATAAAAAAACTAATTTATTAGATAAGTAAAAATAAATGAATAAAAAAAGAATTATAATAAAAGAAAGAGAAAAAAATAATAATAAAAAAGGATTCATGTAATTAAAAAAAAAAATTAAAAAAAACTTAGCTTTTGGTTAGATGTGGCACGCTGGTGGAGGTGCATGGTGCACCTGCGCGTCCAGGAATGTAGGATGAAGAGACAGCATGATCTGAAGGTGGATATGAGGGGGTGTATCATAGATTTAAAGAAAAGGGCGCGCCAGATCCGTCTGGATTTAAAGAAAAGGGCGCGCGCTTTTCCCTTTGAAATCAGCCACTCACGTGATGACACGAGGTCATCTTCTTCCCTCAACCGTCGCCTTAGCCTGGGGTTTTACCAATGGTTTTCTTCTCCTTCGCCATATCCCTGTCAATTTTTCGAATGCTACCAAACACAACAAGAAATATTTCGCGAGGCCATGGATGAGATCGTCCAAACCTCACGAAGACAACCATGGCCTCAATTGGACCTAATTTTACCTGTACAAAAAAACCCTAATCGAAGCTAGGAAACCCTAGCAATGGTGATCTATGGCAAACGTGAACTAAAATGCAATTAAACATCCAGAAACACTCAAAGCATTACCACAAACCATAATATGCAATCAAATTACGCAACGGATGCATGAATTGTCATAATCGATTCCAAGAAGAAAGTGACATACCGTGAGGTTATTGGAGATAATTCTGGGGGTGTTCTTTGCGTGTGAGTATCCAAATCGCTTCAGTGAATACCAAGGAATGTATTGCAATGCCTGAATCTCCTTGAAACCTCCTTAAACTCCAAAACCGATCTTGATTTTTTCTTGAAACTTTGAGAGCTTAAGGGTGATTTTTGGAGGCAGAGATACGTGAGTTAGGGGTATGTAATTGTTGGGTTTATATAATCGTAGGTTTTAGGAGAAATCTCATTGAATCTTTGATTGGAATTTTGGAGATTTTGATTTTCAAATGTTTCTAATTTTGGCCTAATCTCAATATTTTCCAATCAATCTTGGGGAGCACGAAATTATATTGATAATATGACTTAAATGATGATTGAATTTGATCCTCATAATATCTTAAACCAAATATTTGATTTTCACATGATTTATATGAGTTAATAATCACTTTTAAATGATTAATAATTCATATAAAATCAAATAAAATTCAAAAATTCGTGGCAATTAGATTTCGAGTCTTGGATAACTTGAGGATCAAGATTGGATCATAAAAAGTTGGGCCTCTTTACAAAGAAATCCATTTTGAAGCTTTTTGTTTCACATTTTCCCCCTTAAAATTGTCCAACATTGGCAAGGCATATCTCCTTCAATTTTTAAGGTATGGAGGAGTTCTAGGACTTTTTGGAAACCTCAAGATGTCCTCTACTAGCCACTTTGGAAGCTTTTTTCATTTGAGGATTTTATCTTGATGATATGGGCTTTGACAAAAAACTGTTTTTAGTTGACTTTCAAAAAGGACCTATAATGCTTTGGTCCATATCTCTCAAATGAAGCATTTCTAGCCTTGGCATGTGAGAGACAAAGTTGTAGAGAATTCAATTTCATTCAAAATGAGCTTTGGATAGAAAATTTATGATGTTCCATGTAAAAGTTATGGCTGGTCAAAGTTCAGTTGACTTTAGGTCAAAAAAACCTAATTTAGAAACTTTAGGTTTTGTTGGTTTCCGAACTTTCCTTGATGAATCATGATCAATCCTTGATCAAATGATGAATGATACTTGTGTTCGCGGTTCGGTTTGGATCGGTTTTAAGGCAAAAACTCATCCGATCCAAAAATAAATTTACTTGCGGTTTGGTTCGGTTTTGGATGATAAGTTAAAAAAATCCAATCCGATCCGATCTAATTTAATGCGGTTTAATTTGGATCGGTTTTTGGATATCCAAATTACAAATTATATTTTTATTAATATTATAAAAATACTAATAATCCGTAAATTTGATATAATATATATCATATAGTATATTAAAAGTTAATATTATAAAATAAAAATGATCGATTATAGTTGAAATAAATGAAATAATAAAAATAAATAGATTAAACTAAGCTAATAGATAAGATAAAAAAATTAATTATCATATAATAATAAATTTATATAACATATCATACTAATAAATAATAAATAAGTACAAAATACATATACATGCGGTTCGGTTTGGTTTGGATCGATTTTGAAAAATCAATCCGAAATCCGATCCGAACCATGCGGTTCTCACAAAATGGCATCCAAACACATCCAATAAAATTCGGTTTTTTGCGGTTTTCGGTTTTTTTGGATCGGTTTGCGGTTTTTATTTGGATTGGTTTGGATTTGAACACCCCTACGTCAAAATAAGGATGTTGACAAAAAATCAGGAATTTTGACTATATTTTGACCACAGTTGACTTTTATGTCAGCCTAGTCGACTGTTGACTTTCTGGACAATTGACTGAGCAATCCTTGGAATTGAAACTTGTATTTTGCCATAGAGATAGTTTGAAACATCATAAGCCATATAAAATCAATTGGAGACCTTGATTTTTTAAGTTTCTTCAGAGAAATCAAAACCCTAGTTTAGGAGGTCATTGTCTAGGAGAGTGTGCCCTTGAGTCTTGAACCTTTGTCTGAGATTGAAAAGTGAGATGAGATGGGTAAATTTTGGGGTATGACAGCGAGACATTCATACGATCCACGTCTCTTATGCCTAAACCGCCATCTTCTTTAGACTTACAAACATTATGCCAACTAATCCAGCTTATACCTCTTCCTCCTTCCACTCCTTTCCATAAGAAGTTTCTTTGAATGCTCTTAAAAAAATATTATGCCAACTAACCCAACTTATATATAGTATGAAATTTATATCTATTTTCTATAATACTCTTTTAAAAAAGAGATTGTTTTTATGTTCTCTAAGTTGGAAATAAGCCGTTGAGTGCATCATAATCGTTCATAAATAATATTTTATATGTAATTAAAATAAAAGTCTTGAAAACTAAAAGTTATTTAAATTTATTCCAATTTATTATTTTTGAAGATTGAAGTTGATTTGATTTTTCTAAATTATTCATTGGAGGAGGATATTTTTTTCTCAGGAATAATTTAGTCTCTAAAAAATTATTTTAAAGAGACTAAGGGTTTGTTTGATAAAAATAGTGGTTAACTGATAAGCTAGTTGATAGTTTATAGTTTATAGTTGATGGATGATGACTAATAACTTATAACTTATGACTGATGATTGAGACTGATGCTGATAAGTTAATTGAAGTGTTTGGTAAAATTAGCGGTTCAAATACTTATAAATGTAAAATAACATAAAAGATATTTAATACGTAATTATTATATTTTAAATTGCAATAAATTATAAAGGATAAAAGTGAGTTGTTACTAAAAGTCTAAAATAATAAGGATAAAAAAAAGGAAAAATGATAAGCTATAAGCTATAAGCTAAAATGCTATTTGAAATAGCGTATGGAAAATAAGCTATAAGCTAACAAAAAAGCTATAAGCTCGAGATAAAAAGACCGTTATCAAACATGTTTAATTGTCATGTGAGCTTATAAACTATAAAGTATAAGCTATAAGCTTAAAAATATGTCTTACCAAACAGAGTCTAAATTAGGTCTTGTGATTTTTTTAGAGACTAAAATAAGTCTTTGTTTTAAATAATAAATAACATATAGGAGAGAATATTGTCTCTGAAATGATTTTAACTTTTAAGTGGGGGTGTATTAGATAGAAAAGTTAGTCGATGTGGTATCAATTATTAACTCTCGATAAATTTAAGTATTTATCTTGCCACCCATTAAATTATACATGTCACCCCCTCCCTTTTTTTATTCCAATTTTATCCCTGATGAGATACAGAGAATTTCCAAACGAAATTTCTGGTACACCCTACCAAATTTTTGGTACGAGGAAATTTCTGATAGTGTATTCGAAATTTCAGGTATAATGGAAATTTCAAATTTTCAGACAGTACCGGAAATTTCTTATGACTAAATTTTTTGGATGTATCAATATTAGGTTTTTTCAACGGTTTAGATTTTGTCGACACTTTTGGAGAGTCTTGATTGCACCGACACATATGTATGGTTTAGAATGCATCACCATTTGTATAAATAGGGGTCTTAGAGTTATTGGATAACATATCTCAACAAAATGCCTCTTCCTCAGTATTTGATTATTGTATAAGTGTATTTCAATGGCTGCAACTCTGCTGTTGAAACCAAGATTCCAAATGGCCCCGAATTCTTTGTCACCTTGAAAGAAAACATTGAACAATTTGCTGCCTGGTTCCGATAACAGAAGGGTGACAAAGATTGAGTTTCGGGAGGACTGGATTGATACAGATGGAATGGTGAAATACAACCTAATCGAGTTGAAGAATGATGAAGATGTGAAGGCCATGTGAAAATCATTTCGCCGTAGGATAACTAAAGGTCTGATCGAGTTGGACGCGCATATCCGAAGATCCTTGGACGACTTAATGAAGTGTCTGAAACGTCTAGAGTCATCCGTTAGTGCCTAGGTTTTCATGTTTTTGATGTTTGTTAACTATGTTTGTTTGTTATCGATGTTATTTTATTTTATTTATCTAATCGAAACATGTACTAGCAAAAGAGATTATGCAATAAAAAAGATGTTTGTACAAAATATACATATAATACAATCATAAAAAACAAAACTGCATAGGCCATCCACGGGAAATATCGGCCAACCTAGCTAAAATAGTATGAACCTCACCATCAGAGTTTACCAAACCCATGAGGCTATCTAAGTGAACCACGATGAACTGTAGGCGGCTGTCCTGGTCATCTACAGGAGGTGGAGGTGGTGGTGGATCAGAGGAATCCCTGATACCTGAAGGCCCTGAAACATCAGATGATGTGACAGGTGGTATGACCATAGGGTGTGACACACTGTGGAACCACTCCAGGTATCCATCCTTGCACTGCCCAGGCTCCTGAACCTCAACGGCTGTATCAATAATCTCACGGAGGGAGCTGATGATGTGACTCTGAAACCATCGATCAATGTCACCAGCTGGAACCTCTGGGACCGGATGTGGGATGCCATGTATATAACCATATTGGCGTAGACACCTCTCAGGAAAGTGTCTAGCCACATGGCTCTCCCATCTGACATATCCTGAATATAAAGTAGATACATCAAAAGGACGATGAGGACGGTGAGCTGTATACGGTGTTCAGATGACATCATCCAAGGTCAGAGCATCCAGCCTCCGCCTGTACTCTATCAACCCTCCTAGAATGGCTTGTTTGGCCTTCCACCTTTTCGCACATGGGTCAGTAGCCATAACAAGCTGGATCTTCCGCTCATAGATGTGAGGGAAGTGCTTGTAGATCCAACACTGCATAAATAAAATCCATTAAATAAATTCACCCAAATAATTAAACATAAAACCATCTAATAAATTATAATATATCTGTAACAAGCTCAGGTAACCAGCAAGCTGTCTGGTGTTAGGACGAGATGCAACATCAAGTGTCGTGTACAACATCATCAATGTCGCCACTCTCCAAGCCCAACATGGGGTGTCAAGGGCGCTGAATAGAGAAAGGTATCGAACATTTATATAAACTCCAAACTTGTCCGCAAAGAGAGTACATGCCACTATGCATCCTGGTACCTCTATGCATCCACAAGCACCTAATAAGTAATCCTCAACCAAGACATCTCAATGTGAAAGCCCCGAGTCTCACCAAACTCACGTAGCACATCTACCTCGTCAACTTCCAAAGCATCCATTACCTAAGTGCACCGCCGTTGCCTGGTCCCTATAAACTGGTGTTAAAAATGTACCAGCAATCAGAATGTGAAATAGGGCATCCACATCATTTAAAGTCACTGTCATCTCCTCAAATGAAAGATGGAAGGATGATGTCTCCGAGTGCCACCTCTCAACAAAATCTGATAACAAGGAGGCATCTAACATCGTCAAGGAGAATCCAGCAAAGTCCATCAGATAGAAATCCTCAACTATCCTACTCACCTACTCAGGCATCAGACCCTCGAGGAAGTTCTTCAACTTAGTCCTGTGAGAAGCAGCCTTCAACACTAGACGCTGCTGTAATAAAATAATATAATTAAAATAATTAGTATACATTGAATCGCGTAATAAACATAAAAAATAAGCATTTAAACGAGACCAATATTACATACCTCACCTTGCCTTATCCTATAAGCGACATGGTCAGCGTATCCCGTCAACACGGACCTGTCAGAAGGTCCTCCAGGGAAACCTCCATCAGTGTGTTCTTATGGCTCCGTAGATGCACGAGTGATGGTGTCTGTATCCTGAACTATCTGATCCTGAACCAGCCCTCTGTTTTCGGTTAGAACCGACTGGACGAAGGCGTCCAGCACGTAGCTCTGAGGCATGCGCCTCATCAGCAACTCGAGCAACCGCTATATCGATGGTCAATCCCGCAATAGAATCGTCCATGCCTCCGGTCCTCACTGCAAAATTTAAAAATATAAGAAAAATAGCTTCTTTTTTTTAAATTGAAATACCGAAAATTTCAAAATTTCCGGTATGATAATAGGTACCAGAAATTTCAAAATTTCCGGTAATATTGGTAAATGATAATACTGGGAATTTTAAAATTTCAGGTACAAAAATACCAAAAATTTTGAAATTCTCGATAGCAAATACCGGAAAATTTAAAATTTCAGGTACAATATACAGGAAATTTCACAAAAATATACCGTAATTCTTACTTGTTTTCGCCAAATTTCCGGTACGCCTTCGAAATTTTCGGTATTGTCAGAAAATTTGAAAAATTCGGTTCTTCCTGTAAATTTGTGAAAATGTAGTAATGAAAATTGGTTGGACAATTTGATCTTTTCATAGATTTTAGGGGATGACATGTATAATTGGGGGTGGGAAATAAATTTCATTTGTTTTGAAGTGATTGTGTTAAGGAAAAAACTATGCCCTCAATTTTGTGTTTCATAATTATTTCAAAGAGTGTTAAGTACGTGATTTTGGGATTTGAGCTACTGAGTTAAGAAATACAAAAAAAAATAAAGACATAAAGATTAATTGATAAAAAAATGTAAAAATATTATTAGTCTTTTAGTATATTTATGTTATAGAATGTTAATATCATTAGTCTTTTAATTTATGAATAATTATTGAATTTAATGGATATGCATTTTACACGGTTATTCAATAAAAAATCATCAATCTATCATGTTATTAATTTTTTTTCAAATAAAAAGTGATTTAATTGAATACATAATTGTGATTGATTTCACTTTAAAATTATTTTATACTTACAGTGTATCACCCATTTTCTCATAATTATTTAAAAATATTTATAATAGTTTTAAAAATCATTTTTATAAATATAAAAAAAATCAATTTTTTAAAGATAAAACAAACGGCCCTATAATGTTTTCCTCAAATGAAAGCGTATGATAAAGTTTCTTGGGATTTTATTCGTTACTTGTTGATTAAAATGGAGTTTGGAGATAAATGGCGGAAGTGGATGGAGTTATTAATTTTCAAAAGTAACATGTCGGTGGTGATTAATACTAGTCCAACAAAGGAATTCTTCGTCAAGAGGGGTTTAAGACAAGGTGATCCATTATCACCTTTTCTTTTTATTTTAGTGGCGGAAGCTCTTGCAAGGTTGGTTAGAAAATCCATGGAGATAGGTGAATTTGAGAAGTTCGTAATTAATCGGAGTTGTTGCGTGGATATCCTTCAATTTGTGGATGACACTTTGTTGGTCAGAGAGGGGACGCGGAAGCATGTTAAGGCGATTAAGATTGTTTTGAGAGTTTTTGAGTTGGTTTCGGGTCTCGGTATTAATTTTCATAAAAGCAAGTTGATTGGAATTAATGTGTCGCCTAATTTTTTAGAAGCCGACGCTTTCTATCTTTCTTGCAAAATTAAAGAAAGTAACTTCTTGTTTCTTGGCATCCATATCGGGCTTAATCCTAAGAAGGTCTCATCTTGGTCTCCGCTTATGGAAAAGATGAAAAAGTGCTTGGCGGGTGGAAGAACCGCTTTCTCAATTTTGGAGGTAGAATCACTCTTTTGAAGTCTATTTTGTGTTCTCTTTCTATCTTCACCTTGTCTTTCTACAAAATGCCGATTAAGGTAGTCAAAGAATTTACTAAGATGCAAAGTAATTTCTTATGGGGAGGGGTGGCGGAAAAAAGGAAAATACATTGGATTAGTTTGAAAGTAGTGACATTACCTTATTTGAAGGGGGGCTTGGCTATTAAGAATATTTTCGACTTTAATCTAGCTCTTTTAAACAAGTGGAGGTGGAAGATTATTAATGACTCTAATTCTTTGTGGTATGAGATTTTGAAGGCCCGGTACAGTGATTTATCCATGAATGTTCTTTGCGGAGGTGATTCTCACATTCGTGCTTCTTCATCTTTTTGGTGGCGTGATATTTTAAAGGTCGGTTTCCTTCCTTCTTCTTCATCTTCCTCTTCTCTGGATCCTTTGGTTTCTAATTGTTGTTTTAAAGTGGGAAATGGTTTCAAGATACCGTTTTGAGAGGTTTCTTGGTTTTTTTGGACCAAAATAAACTTAATTCATTTCTAAAAGCAATTGTTGTTCAATACAAGGAGGAATAATATTAAACATACTACGCCTAGTCCAAGAATTGACCGCCTTAGTAAGAGTATGAGCAATCAAATTCGCTTGGCGATTTATAAACTTAACCTCAAATTTGGGAAAATGAACTAACAAATTCTTAATAAACGCAATTAGGAAACTAATTTCAGAGCTACCAAAATGATTTATTTGAATATCTTAGACCACCCGTTGAGAATCACTTTTGAAAATCACATTATTGAGTAGCAAAGCTATAGCTGCATAAATAGTCTCTTTTAAGGCTAAAGCTTCTGCTTCAATGGCGGAGAGAAAACCAATGATTTGTCGGTTAAACAATTGTGTTTTGATTGAGACTTTTCCGAAACTTTTTTTGGCTTCTTCTTTGAAAAAAGTTTCGGTGGCGGCCATGGGTGGTTGGTGTGGGGGGGTTTGGAAGTGGAGTGATTTAGGCATTTCGGGGATGGCGGTCGATGAGTCGGGTATTCTCATGGAGTACACGGCTTTGCGGGATATTTTGGAGTCTTTTGGGGGAATGCAAGAAGGGAAGGATTTTGTAGAGTGGTCTCTTGATACGGAGAAAGGGTTTACAATGTCGTCGTGTTATTCTCATTATGCTCAATTGCGTATTCCTTTCGGTCCTTATAATAGGTGCGATGAGGCTTTGGAATTGATTTGGAAGATGGAGGTTCCTTTTAGGATTAAAAGCTTCGGTTGGAGACTTTTTGTGAATAGGATTCCCACTAAAGATCTATTGGTGTATAGAGGTATTAACATAACTTCTTCTAATTTAAAGTGTATTTTTTGTGATATGCATTCGGAAGATAGGGATCATACTTTCTTCAAGTGCAATGTGATTAAGTTTGTTTGGAAAGAAATTGCTAAGTGGGTCGATTTTCCGGGTTGGAACGTGGAAGAATGTATCCCGTTTTTTATGGAATGACATTCGATAGGCCGTGTTAAAAAAATTAAAGAAGGCAAATTGGGGTGTTTTGGTTAGCCTCTTCTTGGATTATTTGGTTGACAAAAAATGATTTTTGCTTTAGGAATGAGGTTTGGAATGTTTAAAATATGATATGAAATATTAAGATTTTGATATAGAGATGGTCTACTTTTGACAATATTGCTCATTCCAATTGTAGTTTTTACAATTTTAGCAAAGACCATTTGTCTTTTATGTCGTAAGGTTTATCTGTTTGTAATATCATTTTTTTTCGGCTTTGGTCCGTTTCTTGTGTATCAAGGTGGGAGAATTGAATTCTTGCTTAAAATTTTTTTTCCTCAAATGTAATTACTTGTAATTGCAACATGTTAAATATAATTTTTGTTATCATTTTCACATGTTCATCGCATACTAAACTATACTAGCACATTGAATTTTTCTTGTCAAATCCTCTAAAATGAAGTTTAATAATATATCTATGATTAATAATGCACTTTACATTGAATTTTTCTTGTAAAGTCCTCTAAAAATGAAGTTTAATAATATACCTATGACTAATAATGCACGTTTGTATAGATATACAAATTTATCAATTTGTGCATGCTGAAGGCCACCTATAAATGAATCAAAGCTGTCTCAATTATAAGACAGTAAAAACATAATTCCATATGGTCTTGGTATCAATATTTTAAAGACAAATCTTAAATTCTGTAAGTATTATAACTAAAGTTTGAACTAAAACATCTCTATAAAACCCAACAGCAAAGGTGTTAGAATCAGCAATGAAGACAAGTTATGCCACAATTACACGATTCGCGTCGTGATGAAAGTGGAAATCAACTCTACAAATCTGCCTCGTAAAATAATAATTGTCTACACTTCTAATAAATTAATCAAAATGTTCTCATTTCTGTGAAAGAAACTGATATAACTGACCAAAACAAGGGATTTGTAGGTTGGTTTTCTGAACTTACATTCACCAATCAACATTACTCCGGAGAAGAATTTTCAAAACAGAGTTACAATCACAATTACAACTAAAAGAAACTGAAGCAAATTACATACAAACAGAAACACTTAACTGCTAAGGAAATACATAATTGCCCGCTAAACTATCTAATTAGCAGTTTCAATTCCCTTTTCTTTTATACAAATTTTGTGTAAGAGGTCTGTCAGAAACTTATACCATCACATTCGGAATTTGTCCAACATGAGACTTGCAGAGTTGAAGAAATTTCCGAGTTGCAACTGATAACAAACATTCATCCTCCACAAACATAGAATAACAGTACCTATCATGTCTTCATTAATCTGATCAGGTTCATGACAAAACCTTAACCTCAAATAATCAGGCATATTCACTGGACAATAATCAAATTATTGAGAAGGTCACAACATATTAAATAATGAGAAATTATTGGATAAACTAGCAAGTTGTAATGCAAGAGATGGATGTGATATACTAATAATAAATATTATTAGTTATAAAATGAATTATTAATTAGCAATGGTAATGATTAATGAATTATTACTTAACAATATGTTACTGCTTAGGTGAGATAATTACCTCAAGGCTCACAAAACATATTGTGCATTTTAACTGTGGTTGGCATACCTAAAGGCCCAGCTTAGAAAGATCAAATTCTTTTGACTTGACTCCAGAATTTTCAACTTCTTCCTCTTCAGTAACCAACCAATTGTAAGAAAGTTGGATTTTAGTTCCAGACTTTATGCTGGTTTTTTGTACATAATCTAAGAAAAGTTGGGGCGCATCTGTCTCCGGTAAGTGTTCCCAGTCGCTAGGGACAGGATATGATTTCCTTAGATCCTTGAATACCAAGCGTAATCCCCATTTCTTTATTGACAAACCTGGGCAGGCTTTAAATGTGATATGCGCTCCAGTTTTTAAGAAATGGCAGTGCTCTTGAGAGATATAGATTAGCCAAAGATGTTTGGAGCCATCAATTTTGTGCAGTTCCAAACTGAGCGGCATATCGAAGCGCTCCTCTGTGTGTTCACTTTCAAAAGAAAGATAAAAAGGATGTGTGACAAACTAGAAATCGCACAACAATTGTTAACCTCAAATGCCACAAAGAAGGCAAAGCCAAACTTCTTGTCAAACTCGTCAAAATCTATTATCCTTACTATTGAATCACCATCAAATTGGTGATTGAACCATTTTGGAATACTACAACTTGACGGAAAATCAATGTTTTCCCAATCCGAAAGAAAGACAATGTCAAAGCTAGATATGTGTCATCGTATACATGTGCTTTTATTATCTAGAGTTCCGTCAAGTTGTGTGTTATTTTTCTTCTGATACCAGAGTCCCCATCACTTCCCTTCGAAACATATCTTCTTTCCTTCGGAACATATCTAGCTCTAATGCTTTTATTATATAATATAGTTTTATAGGAACATTTAAAAAAAAAATTATATTTTCTTAGTTTATCTTTAGAGTGCCATCGTATACATGTGATTTTATTATATAGAGAGACCCATGAGCCATATATGTGCTTTTATTATCTTCTTTAGGATTTTGTTAGGGTTTAGCATTTAACATATTACCAACAAAAAAAATGGAAGTTGTAGTTGTGGATATGGAGAAATTAAAAAACAATCTTTCTAAGGCTAGACGCACATCATTTCCAAACAAGTCGAAGAAGATGGTAGTCCAAGTAAAGAAAGAGATGAGCTTAAAGGATCTGATAATGGTTGGGGAATTTCTCAGATCTAGTTTACTTACTGCAAAACAAGCCAAAGTAACTTTGCCTGTAACTTCAATCTCACCCAGCTTGGCGAAATATTCAAAAACATTGGATCGACTTGTACTGATCTATAACACTCGACCGATAAAAAAAGAAAAAGAAATGAATCAGATTCTACACCATTTAAACAGACTCATGTCTTTATGGAAAACCAACTGTTTCTCATCTAAAAGAGCATTATACTACAGCAATCCAACCCTTTTTAATAGAAAGCAGGTAATTGAAATTAGTTAATGTTGTGATTTATATTTATGTTGCTATTTATTTGGATTCAGTTAATAAGTTCCTAGTTTTTAGGTTCGCTTAAGTAGAATATAATTTGTTTTTAATTAAAATTAGTTAATGTTGGGATTTATATTTATGTTGGGCAAAAGTGAACTATATTAAAAGTAGGCATCATAAATATAAATCCCAACATTAACTAATTTTAATTAAAAACAAATTATATTCTACGAACCTAAAAACTAGGAACTTATTAACTGAATCCATTGTCAAGAACTAGAAGGACCTTAGTGCAACTGTGAAGCCTATTTATCATAATCCCGGAAATTTCACAAGTATCGTATGAGTCAAGATTTCTTTCGTCTAGAGCTTGTCGAAGAATTTGTCTTTGAATAGCAACAATACCACCATCCATATAAAGTTTGCTTGTGTTATTAATAAAACAACGAGCATCAAACTGATAAGAGATTCTATCGTACAAAAGAGTAGCATGAGTTGTCTTTCCTACTCCACTCATCCCCCAAATTCCTAGAACTCGGAAGTCATCATTCTTTGATCCCAATTTTAGAAGCTTTTCTAATTCTTTTATGCGAGGTTGCATCCCAACAAGATCGCTTGTAGACCCTGAGAATTTATGATTCAAAGATTTTATTACTGCTTGAACAATTGTTTCAATCTCTATAGACTCTGGCCTGAAAGAGGAAAAACAAAAGGGTCATGCTAATGGATTGTTTATAATTTAGTGAGAGTTAAAGAGTGCAACTTGGATTATGAAAGTTGATATGATGACATGCTATCAGACATTGTGATTCAAATAAAGGTCTAAAAACGCTATTGTTCTTGAGGCTGCATAGGCCATATTTCTCCACAAAATCAAGGATTGCATTGCAACTATAACTATTATTGCAACAACTACTTAAAACCATGCTGACTAGATATTGCTAATAATTTGAAAAAACAGAAAGGATTGAATAAAACTTATGCGCGGAAACGTCTACAATAAAAATTGTAGTTGCTAGGAAGATGACTAGTTATTTGCTGGAGTAGTACCAGCATCAGTATAACCAGGGGAAAAAGAGTAAACAGAACATGGGATTTTTATATTCTGAACGGGAAACATCACATATTTATTTTCATAAAGAACGTATAACAAAACTTGAGAGAAGATTTTTTTATTTTTACTTACTTACCTCTAACATAAAATCCAACTAATTTGCCTAACTCAGGCAGAGCTCTCTGCCATTGATCAACCTTGTTGCTTAGGCCATATTTGAATTTCTTAGTGTGTAAATAATAACCATCTTTGAAAACCCCAATATAATTTCAAACATGAGACAGATCAATACCGTAGAAAACAGGGATAACAGTCTTCTTCAAGTTTGTGCGGCCTTTTGCGATAGTATCCACATTTCATTCAAACTCAATGTTAACTTAGAATTTTTTTTTTTAAAGACAACTATAGAATCCCTTGAATCTCAAATTGCTTGTAAAAGTTGTGGTGAAATTAATTCTCCTTTATGGAGATAGAGATGATCGGTCAAAGTGTTGTGAGCGTCAGGGCCTTGGAAACTGAGAAATGTGTCGTATTTACAGATTCATAGAGAGCTGTTGCTAGTAGAATCTATAGCAAAAACTCCTGAGAAATGTCTTTTTTTATTCAAGAACATGAGGTTAAAGAAGCACCAAAAAGGATAGATAATGGAAAGGCATTTGGGCCCGACAACATATCTATTGAGGTATGGAAAAGTCTTAGTCTTGGTAATAGAGGTATTGCCATATTGGGTGGCTCACAAAGCTTTTTAGAGAGTCATACAATAAAGTTAGGAGAAAGAGTGATTGAGCAAAGACGGAGAAATGAGATTAAAATTACGGATAATCAATTTGATTTTATGCCTAGAAGGTCGATTACGGAAGTGATCTAATTACTACGACGTGTGGGGGAGGCATGGAGCGATATCAGATGGATCAAAAAGACTACATTAAGGATTAACTCAAAGGCCTTATTTTTTTATTTTAGTAGTGGACGCACTTACAGAACGCATCCAAGTGTAAGCACCGAGATGCATACTTTTTGTAGATGATATAGTCCTACTCGGAGAATCGAAAAATGAACTAAATGGAAGGTTGGAGACAAGCCTTAAAAGCACATGGTTTCTCTTGAGAAGAAGCATGATGATAGGGATCGAAAATTAAGATAAATGAAAAATGTAATATTGGTTGAATTAAGAACTATTACAGAGACGGATCCCTATAATCCCAGAGCAAATGCTCCTCAGAGGAGAGATGATTCTCTCTCTGCCCAAACCCTAATATGAAAAATAAAAAGTAAAATAATGATGATAGCTACTGCCCCATACACTCCTATTTATATGGGGAATACTAACTAAGCCAACTCCTATTTATTTGGAGAATAAAAACTAACTAACTGAGCTACTCCTAATTATTTGGGGAATAAAAACTAACTAATTGAGCCAACTTCTATTTATTTGGTTTGGACTAAGCCCAAACCAATATCCTAACACGTGACAAAATATATGAAAAGCAATTTTAGTAAAAGGCAAAGCATTTCTAACTTAAGGTGAAAGTTGGAGATTATGGCATTTCACAACTTACACGGTTTAAATATCTTGACTTCATAGTACATAATGATTAAATAAAGGGAATTCAAGTAGAAAATGTAAAACAAGTGGCAAGAAAGGGAATAACACTTACTTGTTCCTGACATCCCAACCGACTAAGTTAGCTATAACTTTCATAGCATTCGTCCATCTCACAACCTTGTTTGGATCGTGCTTGAACTTCTTCTTATGTAAAACAAAGTCATTCTGGTACACCCCAATCTGTTTTCGTACATGAGATGGATCGACATCATAAAAAACAGGAAATACTTTTTGATTGAATTCTTTACAACATTCAGCAATAGTAGCCATCTCTTCCAAACACCACGTAGACTCTGCATATCTTTCAGAGAAGACAACAATAGAAACCCTAGAATTTTGAATTGCTTGAAGAAGTTGCGGCGAAAGGGATTCTCCTTTGTCAAGCCTTTTATCATCCATGAAGGCGAAAATACCCTTTCTTGTTAGATAAGCATAAAGATGATCAACAAAAGTATTGCAGGTATCAGCGCCTCTGAAACTGATAAACACATCATATTTATAGCTATGGACACGGTTGGAATCAGTGGAAGAACTAGAAGAAGCTGAATCTCGCTGGCCCAAATTGGACTGCGAAAAACAACCCAACACTGTTCGAAATGGTTGCAGGAGCAAAGACCTCCGCGAGAGCGACGACGCGTCTGTTGTTTGTATTAGATTGAGAGAACAGTTTAAGGACAATCTATTACATTTCTACAGTTTACCAAATAAAAGAATGATAGTTTAGGTAACAAAGCAGTATTTCGTTCATACATAAACAGAAAGAGAAACCTAGGTTATCCAATTGAAAAAATGATAATGAAGTTAGCTTTACCTGAACATTTAGAGTTTGAATCCATCTTGTTTGATTTCATGGACTTACAAAAATCACTGCATTGGAAGACCTATTCTCCCTGCGCTGAAAGTGTGAATCACATTATGAGAGAGAAACTAATATATTGCAGGTTATTCTAAGAAGGTAGGTCAACAATGTGATGCTAACCTGAGTGGCAAAGTTTTTCATTCATCGGCAAAGAGACCGAGGAAATGATGATGAAAAGACGCAAACGGAGATAGAATAATTAGAATTAAGTCTTTCACTTTGGTGTAAAGTGAGTAGACTTCCCACTTCTGATTTCTCACTCGCTTGGTCCCACAAAGCGATCTCTCGGTCCCGCGGAGTGGAGTGGCGGGGCTAATTTTGTCTTCCCCACCTAGGTTTGAAATCAATAGAGCGGAACTTCTCTCAACTCGGTTCAATTATTATTAGATAAATATTACTAGTTTAGTTCAAAATTTGATTTTAATTTTGAGATGTTTTAGTTTTGGCTCGGTGTTTTTTTTAATTCTTTTTTTGTTAATGATATTCCTTCTTTGTTTTTTTAAAAAAAATTGTAATTTTAATTTCATTATTTTTACATTTTCTTGAGTTTTAGTCTCATTATTTTAAAATCTAATTTTTTTATCCTTTAATTTCACTTTTTTGAATTCGAAGTTAAATTTTAATGAAATAGTGTCCACATTTGTCTGAAGTTTTTCCATGCCATTTTTTTATTATTTTAACTTGATAATTTTTTTTAACAAGAATTTTTTTTAACTTGATAATTATTTTAACTTGATAATTTATTTTATTAATAATATAAATTATAATATTTACAAAAAATAAAGATAAAATTTAAAAAATTTATATATAAAAGTTGTTAAGTTTTTTAGTCCAAAACTTAGGGTAATTATTTTCATATTATTAAATATGCCTTTAATTGATAAGATAGTGGGTAGGATTACACATTGGAGCAGCAAATTACTTAGCTATGCAGGAAAGATTCAGCTTGTCAAAAGTGTTTGCTTTGCCACTGCAAACTATTGGCTACAATGCCTTCCCCTTCCAAGGCATGTACTCCATCATATAAACTCTATCTGCAGGTCTTTTGTGTGGACTTCTGGAAATTCTGTCAGTCGCAAAAGCCCTGTAGCATGGCATGATGTCTGCAAACCACGAAAGGCAGGTGGTCTCAACATAGTTAATCTAGAAGTTTGGAATACAGTTACTATGATGAAGCTTCTTTGGAACATCCATCAAAAGAAAGATAATCTCTGGGTTAGGTGGATAGATAGCTACTATATAAAAGGGCGAGACATTATGCATATGGAGATTAAAGATCAGTTTTCCTGGATCTTTAAATTTATTTTGCGCCATAGAGAGAAGATGAATGGCATACAGGACTGGACAAATTGGCATATTTTCAGCACCAGAGTTGTCTATAAGATTTTGATGAAAGGCTATGCCCAGGTTCCATGGCACAGACTGTTCAGTGGTAATAGTGCACGGCCACGAGCCCTATTCACCTTGTGGATGGCGTGCCACTGCAAATTGGCCACAAGAGCTAGACTGTTTAGATTTGGAATGGTGGACTATGCTACTTGCTGCTTCTGTACACAGGATGAAACCGTGGAGCATCTTCTGTTTGAGTGTCATGTTACAAAGACTATTTGGAAGCAGGTTCTAACTTGGATGGAGTGTTCTCATGAACCTTTAGAATGGACTCAAGAGCTGAACTGGCTAGTGCAGAACTGTAAAGGTAAAACTGTTCGAACGGATTTGCTCAAGCTAGCTCTAGCGGAGACGGTGTATGGCGTTTGGATGTTTAGAAATGCTATAAGTTTTGGGAAGGATATTGATAGATTGACTATTGGTGAAAAGATTATAGATTTAATAGTTTATAGAGGGTGGGGGAAGCAAAAGTTAAGACCCCATTTAGCTAGATTGATGTTATAGTCTCCTTTGCTGGGCTGGATCCCTTTGGATCGCTTTTGTACCTATGGTTTTTGAATTAATACAACAAGTTTTGATTCAAAAAAAAAAATTTATTATTTTTTGATTATTTTGTAAATGATAATTTTCCCACTAAATAGCTAAAATAAATCTAACTTTTGTCCCACTAACTATTTAACCTATACTTTTTAATATATTTTTATTAATTAATTTTACACACTTTTGTATTCACATTAAAGCATTAGCTCTTTCTTTAGTTATATTTTTGAAGGGAAAACGTTCTAACAAAATATATAACATTAATTATATATTTTTTATTGATTCGTTTTGGGTAAATTTTTAGTTCACTTAATAGTTTCTCATGATTATTTTTTAATTTTATATCTACAAGTTGTTAAGTTTTAGAGTCCAAACTTCATATAATTTAGTTATTTTTATATTATTCAATTATTATTATTTAATTATTTTTTTATTGATTCGATTTAGATAAAAGATGTTAGTTTACTTAATAATTTCTCATGATTATTTTTTTTAATATTTTTATATACAAATTATTAAGTTTTGGAGTCAAAACTTGATATAATTTAGTTATTTTTATATTATTTAATTATTTATTTGGAATTAATGGAACGTATAAAAAAATTCTAATCAGAAGATTATATTGACATTGTCATTGAATTATAATTGTAGAATATTATTGGAGTACATACATCATTTTTAAAGAAAAATATTCACAATTTTATTGTTGACAAATTATATGACAAGTGACAGTTTTGTAACACGGTTCATAAAAACATTTAGATAAAAAATACATATATTTATCTATATAAAAATATTTGGATGACTCATTCTAATTTTTTTGTTTCATATAATTTTCAGAAGAAAAAAATAAAGTTTGTTAAAATTTTATTACATTTGATTCCTACAATTATCAAAATTCAGTGTAATTTTCATAATTAGCTCCAACTATAAGTGACATAAACTTGGTGAAAAAATTTAAGCTTAAGTCCTCCTATTTTATCTAATTTATAAAACTGATCTTCATATTTTAAATTTAAGAATGAAGACTCATTTTGGTCCCTCACAAATATTACACGAGTCCAGATTAGTCTCTCACAAAAAAATTGACCCAACTTAATCCCTTACAAAATTTAACCGGATCATATTAGTCATTCTGCTAATATTTTTCTCAAATCGTTTTTTTTTCTAGTTTTAAACCGTGACTGGACTGCCACGTTGGATTTTATTTATTTTCAATTTTTAAATACTAAATTGATTTTTATTTTTAAATAATTATAAATTAATAATATAAAAAAGCCAAAATTATTTCTTATAAGGAGTTGAAGTCAGGCCCATGTGGTTAATCTTAAACAATTCTAAGTTTAAAATACAAAATACAAAATTTGTATCAATATGGTCTCGAACTAAGTCTCTTCATATTAAATGACAGTCAATTTAATACAATAGAAATTGATTTGTCTATTTGTAAATGATAGTCACTTTACTATTAATAGAAATTGATTTGTCTAGTTGTTATTGATAGTCACTTTACTAACCATAGAGATTGATTTGTCTAGTTGTAAATGATAATCACTTTATTAACAATAGAAATTGATTTATCTAGTTGTAAATGACAGTCACTTTACTAACAATAGAAATTGATTTGTCTTGTTGTAAATAATAGTCGCTTTACTAACAATAGAAATTGATTTTTCTAGCTGTAAATGATATTTACTTTATTAACGATAGAAATTGATTTGTCTAGTTGTAAAGTGAAATGTTGTGAAAAACGATGTCAAGATCTAAACCATTTTGCTGTGGAGTACCTGTAGTAGTTCTGTGCCTTGCAATACCAGAGGCAGCACAAAAACTGTCGAATGCCTCATTGCAAAATTCAAGGCCATTGTCGGTTCTCAACCTCTTGACCTTTCTGCCAGTCTAATTTTCAACCAGAGTCTTCCAACTTTTGAAATTCTCAAAAGTTTCATCCTTAGTCTTCTGGATGAATACCCATAATTTTCTGGAATAATCATCTACTATTGATAGAAAATACCTTGCTCCTGAATGTGATGGACACCTTACAGGCCCCCAAAGATCAGCATGGATGTAATCAAGGGATCCATGTGTTCTTTGTTTGCCTTTGTTGAACTTCACTCTGCAAGATTTTCCAAGTACACAGGGTTCACAAAACTTCAGCTTTTCGACTTTGTCTCCACCAAGCAGATTTTGTTTCCCTAATTCGACCAGACCCCTTTCACTGGCATGGCCCAATCTCATGTGCCAGATTTCTGTCTTCGACAAAGGTTTTGTGGATGCAACATTTGTCGAACCACATACAACTTCAGCCTCAAGGGTATACAAGCCTTGTTTCTTCACGCCTCTCAAGACTTCCTTCGAACCCTTCATGACTCTTAGGATACTTTTCTCTCCTTGGAAAACATATCCTTTCTTGTCGAATTCACCAAGAGAAAGTAGATTTCTCTCCAAATCAGGAACATACCTGACTTAAGTCAACAACCTTATTGACTTATCATGGAGTTTGAACCTCACAGATCCAACACTTGTAATCTTGCAAGCCCTGTTGTTTCCCAGCAATACTGATCCACTATCTTGATCACATAATTCCTCGAACAAGTCTTTGTTTGGAGTCACGTGCCAAGTGCAACCTGAATCCATAATCTACTCTCTTCTCGAGTCACTGCTTGAAACCACAAGAACATCAGATGATTCGAAATCATCTTGAACAATGGCTGCATTGCCATTATCCTTACCTCCATGATCTTTCAGGCGTTCAGGGCACACCTTTCTTGTGTGACCCTCCTTCTTACTATGATAGCATCGAATGCCAGATACTTCGCCACTGTAAGACTTCGACTGGCTTTTTCCCTTCTTCTTGTCAAACTTACCATCCTTTCGTAAGATTTTCCTTTAATGGCCAAACCTTCGCCAACAGTCGAAGGTTTATGCTTCTTTCGTTTGTTCAAGTCCTTAGAATACAGGGCTGATTGAACTTCTTCAAAGGTCAGGGACTCCCTTCCATACAGGAGAGTTTCTTTGAAGTGAGCATGTGATCGAGGAAAAGAACACAATAGTAACAACGCTTGATCTTCATCATCGATCTTCACATCAATACTTTCAAGATCAAGAATCAGCTTGTTGAACATATCCAACTGCTCAGCCAACACTTTGTCTTCAATCATCTTGAACGAATACAAAGCTTGCTTCAGGTAGAGTCGATTTACCAGCGATTTGGTCATATATAAACTTTTAAGTTTCACCCATAACCCTGATGTCGTCGTCTCCTTTGATACTTGCCGGAGAACCTTATCACCAAGGCTCAACAAAATTGCAATGTGTGCCTTCTCGATCATATTCGTCTTCTCTGCTGCCGTCAATTCTGCATTCATGTCTGCCTCTCCCTTCAACGCTTCCAAGCAATCCTGCTGAACCAGTAGGGCTTTCATCTTCAAGCGCCACAGACCGAAATCATTCACTCCGGTGAACTTTTCAATCTTATACTTTGTTGAAGGCATCTTATTCACGCTCACCGCACCAATTTGTTGTGAAAAACGATGTCAAGAACAAAATATAATAGGAATTAGGGAATATAAGAAGAACACAAGAATTGGTTATAACTGCTATTCTTTTACTTTCTCTTAAACAAGATTACAAGTTTACAAGAATAACAAATAACCTCTCTCACCCTAAATTAGGATTTGCAGCTTTTTAATGATGAGAGACTAGTATGCTATTTATTATAAAACCTAACATACTAACTAATGCGCTTTTTCAGCAAGGCCCATTACACAAGCCAACTTAATACACAAGCTAACTTAACAAATTAGGGTTTAAACACTAAAACCTAATTTAACATGCTAGCAACCCTAGCATCTTCGACATCTGCATGCTAGACCCATCTTCGACTACAGCATGCACACTTCGACACCAGCATGTGAATAACCTTCGACTTCATGCTTAACTCTGTCGAACCAAGAAGCTACCCTTCGACCATACTAGAGTTCGATCCAATATCTCACATGAAAATCATTTAACTTGAAGGGACTTGGATTTGAGACCTCATAGGTAAAAATTTATGTATAGAATTTGTTAATGTTAGTAGAAATTATGAAAATTACTTGTTTAAAAATTACTTTATAAGAAATAATTTTGACTTTTTTGATATTATTCATTGATAACTGTTTAAAAATGAAATTAAAAATAAAAATTAACTTAGTAAAATCTAATAAAATTGTCCAGTCACGGTTTAAAAGTATGAAAAAAACCAGTTTAGAAGTAGAAAAAACCAATTTGAAAAAAATATTAGCAGAAGGACTAATATGATCCGGTTAAATTTTATAAGGGATTAAGTTGGGTCAATTTTTTTGTGAGGGACTAATTTGGCTCGTGTAATATTTGTGAGGGACCAAAATGGGTCTTCACTCTAAATTTAAACAATGTTGGTCCTCGTGTTTTAAATTTAAACAGTTTTGTTCATTTTTATAAATTGTAAATAGTTTTGGTCTCACTTTCATATTTTTGCATTTAAAAATTAACGATGTTTTCATTTTTTAAATAACAAATTACTTGTGAAAATCATCGTATAGTTTTATACGTAAAATTATAAGTTAAAAAATGAAAATCTCATCGATTTTCTATTTAAAAAAATGTGAGAGGGGACTAAAATTATTAGAATTTAAATAAGAAGATCAAAATTGTTTGAATTTAAAATTTATGGACTAATTTTGTAAATAGTCCATTTTTTAAATTCTAAATAATTTTGGTCTCACTTTCATATTTTCGCACTTAAAATTAACGATGTTTTATTTTTTAAATAACAAATTACTTGTAAAAATCATCGTATATTAACATATTATAAGTTAAAAAATGAAAATCTCATCGATTTTCTATTTAAAAAAATGTGAGAGGGACTAAAATTATTAGAATTTAAATAAGAAGATTAAAATTGTTTGAATTTAAAATTTATGGACTAATTTTGTAAATAGTCCTTTTTTTAAATTGTAAATAATTTTGGTCTCACTTTCATATTTTCGCACTTAAAATTAACGGTGTTTTATTTTTTAAATAAAAAATTACTTGTAAAAATCATCGTATATTAACATAATATAAGTTAGAAAATGAAAATTTCATTGATTTTCTATTAAAAAAATGTGAAAGAGAAATAAAATTGTTAGAATTTAAAATAAGAGTTGTTAGGAATATCGGATAAGCTGACAATTGTGGAGTTGAAGAGATTCTCGGATCACTTTGAAAAAATTAAGGCAAAAGACGAAAGATTAACTGTCGGGTTATTTGGTTCGCGGTTTTATGGAACCTGTGGATGGTGAGGAATGCTATATTATTCAAAGGTTATATTTTTAACTTTGACGAATGTTATAGCTCTATTATTCTTAGCTCGTAGAAATGGTTTAGGACAGTTAACGTTTCTTCTTCGGCTTGTAATTACCACTATTGGAACATTTTACCTCTTGCTTGCTTAAAGGGGTAATTCTATTTGTTTTGTTTCCTTTCTTGAGATTAATACATAACTTATTGAAAGAAAAAAAAATAATAGGACCAAAATTATTTCAATTTAGGCTTAAATGCTTTGGCTCCTATAACTTAGCGAGTTTTTTATTTTCGTCCCTGTAAGTTTTTTCTTTGGTCTGAGTTCATATATTTCACTTTCGTGTTCGTTTTAATCCCTAATATCAAAATCTGCAAAAAATTCGCAAGAAAATCCGCAGAAAACTTGCAGATTTTTCTGCGAATTCCGCAAGCAAAAGGTAAGATATAGGGACTCATTTCAAAAAACATTTTATAGGGACGAAAATCAAAAATTCGCTAACTTACAAGGATAAAAAATGTATTTAAGCCTTGAATTTAAATTTTAGAAATTAATTTCGTGAATCAAATAAAATTGGAGGACACAAACTGTAATTTAGAGGAAAAAATTACATCAATTTGTAAGTGTCATATATCTGAATTAGTGATATACATTTTCCCATAATTACATGAATGAAACACATTTACGATAAATAAATTTATGTATTTATTTTAAAAGTTTTGTTACTTTTTTTTCATTTTTAATGTTTTTTTCAATTTGATAAATAAATTATGTATTTATTTTGTCTATGTTAATTGTATCCCTCATCTTTTATTAAAGAATATTTCTTCAAGAATAAAAATAAAGAAAAGTAAAAAATAAATGAAAATTGAATAACATGGAAAAAATGTGAGAATAAAATTTATAGTGTTATAAAGTCATTTCAATACCTATAAGTGATAATTATAAATTTCAAAAAAGGTTAATTTGAAGTCATTTCAACCCCTACTGTAATAGAAAGTTCAGCAATTTACACAAACAATTAAATTGTGCTGAAGAAATAGTATGAAGTCCACACACACAAAATCAGCCTATAAAACCAAATGGCCTAAATCACCTACATACTAATAATACTCGAGAGCTTAATATCTCTTTCAATTGATTCTTCATACATATATTTGTTCGGTTTCTTAGAATATATGTATGAAGAATCAATTTAGAATATGAATTACTAAGAAACGAATTAGGTATAATGTGTAACCGAACAAAAAAAACCCCACCTCTTGTGATTGTCATGTTGGAATCCAATTGATTGAAAACAAATAACTTATATTTGACATGTCTGCTTCATCCCTCACACATATTAGTGGTTTCCACAGCCCTCAAAGAAATTGATACGAAGTCTTCTTCACTGTTCCGATGTGGACATAGATTAATTCTCCTAAAGCAAAACAATGTCGGATCATAACAAAAAAAACGTAAAATTATACATTGGTAAATCATTTAGCATACCATGGATAACCGCCTAGGACAAAAGACTCTGAGTATATCTTCTTAACTTTCAACTGAGAGAAGTTCACAATGTTCCATTTGAACTTCTCAAATATCTCTATTTCTTGATTCTACATTTCTACATGAGCACAAAATAATATCCAAAATGAGTTTTTTTTTTTTTAACAAAAACCTTAATGATTACAGAGGTCATATAGTATGTTTTTAGCGTTGCGTGTGTAAGAAGCTGTAGAATAATTATTTATTACTAGAGAAATGCTAGTCTTACACTGCATGTTGACACTTACACCGTATTTGTATACGGTTTTGCTTTTTGTATCATATTTAATAATTATATTTTATTTTTTCTGACACAAATAAATACATAATCATGTTGTTGTTTAAATGGTGTAACATTAGGTGTAAGTTTTGTGGTGTACAAATAGCAACTCTCTTGTTACTATATCACTTCAACGTAATAATAATTATACTACTTTCCTGCTACTCTATACTTTATACTACTTTATAGCTAGTTAGTTACTAGATACTATAAATAGCTAGTTAGTTACTAGATACTATAAATGTAATAATAATTATTTATTATTAAAAATTCTCTAAGTATGAAATCCTTACGTTCAACTTTCGCCCTTTAGCTTCGAATTCAGACGACTTGGACACTCTTTTATTTCGACATTTACTTCACTCTTTGTTTGTGAAATTTTCTTGTTAGAATGGAAGGGTCTTCTATTGAGGACACGTGTCCTGCTTTGTCTTCCTGAATTAACAATACATGTGATACAACCAAATCCAACTATTATCTTGTAGTTGAAACTCATTAATCATTACATTCCATTTTGCCTCAAACTCGTCAACATCAAAATCTTCCAGCATACATTGCTTAAACTTGGATACAAATTTTGAATTCTTAATATTACGAGTGGTGTTCCGTAACAAATGTAGACACATAAGCGATGGTGAGCATTTGAAAAAACCTTTTTTTATCTCATTTCTCATGGCCAAATCACCGTCAGTTTAACAGATAGAGGATACTTTCTGCCTATAGCTTCCACAAAACATCTCCAAATGCCAAACATAAGTTTCTTCAGTTTTGTCACCGACTGTTGCACTTGCAAATATTATACTCTTATTGTGATAGTTTACTCCTAAAATATCACTAACGAGGTATCGTATCTTATTTTCCTATAGGTGGCATCGAAAACCAAGAAATCCCCAAAAATAAAGTAGTCCATGCATCTGATACTGTCACACCAAGACATATGTTCAAGCATTCCATTTCAGTGTATGTCTCTAGAACATCATGCCATCCCTATATGACATTCTCTTGAGGAATTCAGGTGTGCTGTCGGCATTTGACTGCTTTGAACCCCTTTGTTTGAACAATTTGTTGTACACGCCTCTCCTAGAATAAGTAAGCTTTGTATATCCTCCTGCTTGGCTTGCAAAAAACCTATAAATGCAGGAGGTTGGAATCTCATATTTCCTCATGGTCTTCATTTAGTATGTGCTGGAAGCATCTGCTCATACTTGTCATCAAGAAATGTGTGGTTATGGACATCATCATAAAATTTAATACACCAACATTTAGTGTTGAAGTCAACATGTACTTGGATTCTTGCCAAACAACCATCCCTGCTAGTTGGTTTATGTTCTCGGTTTCAAACTACATAGTTGTTTTATTTGTTATCTCTAGTACCTCCTATATGGTAGAGAAATGTTTATTGAACTATTTCACCATTCAGATTCATATAATCATACTCTTCCTACCAGCAAATCCATGGAGACATCCATTCCAATTGTAAAACATAAACACTACTTCACGATCTGGAAAATGGTACTACATTATTTGTTCAGAACTAGTTTCTTTGAAATTTATTTTCTCCAAATCAGACACACGATTAAATGCAATTTCTTCATCAAAAATGCAATCCACCAGCCTTGTTGTTATTATCTTCAGCGTCTTCTTCTGATGACAAATTACCATCATCCGAAACAGATATATCACCTAAATTCTATTCAATATATATAATAACACATCAAAGTTGTATTTTTCACTACATCAACGCGAAATATCTTAATCTTTTCTTAAATCTTAATCTACTTACTATAAATTGTAAGGTTGTCATGATGACAACCCTAACATTTGTTTATGTGTCATCTTCACATATCATTTGCTTATGTGTCATCTTCACATAATCTCATGCTTATGTGTAATCCTCACAAAATTCTACCTCCCAAAATTCTCCCAATTAAATATAATTATAATAATAATTAAATATTTTATTATTTAATATTTTGTAACTCTCAAATATATTTCAATTATAAAGTATAAAAATATTAGATAAATTTTTTTATATGTATGTATTTTTATGTTTATATTTCTAATGATATTTTATTATTTAATATTTTGTTACTCTCAAATATATTCTAATTATAAAGTATAAAAATATTAGATAAAAATACTTTTATATGTATATATTTTTAACTTTTATATGTATGTATTTTTATGTTTATATTTTTAATAATATTTTATGATTTAAATTCTATCAATTAAATATAATAATAATAAGAATTATATTTAATTTTTAATGGAGAAAAATTAGTTTTTACATTAACTCAAATTCTTCCAAATTACCCATCTAATGAAAATAATAAAATTTTATTATTTAATTTTTACATTAACTCAAATTCTTTCAAATTACTCCTCTAATGATAATAATAATATTTTATTATTTAATATTTTGTAACTCTCATATATATATATATATATATATATATATATATATATATATATATATATATATATATATATATATATATATATATATATATATATATATATATATATATTCCAATTATAAAGTATAAAAATATTAGATAAAAAACTTTTATTTGTATGTATTTTTATGTTTATATTTTAATAATATTTCATTATTTAATATTTGGTAACTCTCAAATATATTCTAATTATAAAGTATAAAAATATTAGATAAAAATACTTTTATATGTATATATTTTTAACTTTTATATGTATGTATTTTTATGTTTATATTTTTAATAATATTTTATTATTTAAATTCTACGAATTAAATATAATAATAATTATTATTATATTTAATTTTTAATGGATAACAAATTAATTTTTACACTAACTCAAATTCTTCCAAATTACTCATCTAATGATAACAATAATAATATTTTGTAACTCTCAAATATATTCCAATTATAAAGTATAAAAATATTCGATAATTTTTTTTATATGTATGTATTTTTATGTTTATATTTTTAATAATATTTTATTATTTAATATGTTGTTACTCTAAAATATATTCTAATTATAAAGTATAAAAATATTAGATAAAAACAATTTTATATGTATATATTTTTAATTTTATATGTACATATTTTTATATTTATATTTTTAATAATATTTTATTATTTAAATTCTACCAATTAAATATAATAATAATAAAAATTATATTTAATTTTTTGTTGAAAAAAATTAATTTTTACATTAACTCAAATTCTTCCAAATTACTCCTCAAATGATAATAATAATAATAATAATAGTAATAATAATAATAAAAATTAATTTTTACATTAATCTTCCAAATTACTCCTCAAATGATAATAATAATAATTTTCATCAATTAAATGCGAAGAAAGCAAAGCTAGATAATTGCAAAGAAAACAAAGATCTTCACTTTATAATAGTGTCTCATAAAACCAAACTTTTCAAGACATATCCGCCAGATACTTGACAAAATAGATAGAAACAGAAATTATCAAAAGGTACAAAGAAAAAACAAAAACTCCAACCAATTATTTTGTGGTGAGTGAACCCCACTATACTCAAACAAGAAAATTCAACCCTCTTCTAGTCTTTAGGGAGAAGAAACCAACATTGATCAATACTTGTAATCCGCAACATGAAGACTCTCTGTGGCACCAGCACCAAGGTTAGAGGCACCCTTGTAAGTTCCAAGAGTAGCCTCGGAGTTAGCCTTAGCTCTTGTCAACAAAGCATCTTGAGCTGCCTTCACATTTTCTTTCTTTCCACCCCATGCCTTTAGGGTACTCTGTTGAAGTGCCCTTCCGAATGAGAAAGAAAGAGTCCATGGCTTCTTAGCTTTGAATTGGTTGATGGCATTGAGGTTAACACTGGCCTCTTCCTCACTCTGTCCACCAGACAAGAAAACAACGGCGGGAACTGCGGCGGGGACGGTTCTCTGCAAAGCTTTAACGGTGTGCTCGGCGATAACCTCGGGTGCAACCTTTGGTGAGTTGGATCCGGGGGTCACCATGTTTGGTTTCAAGAGAGTTCCTTCAAGGATGACATGATGATCACTCAAGGCCTTGTAAGTTGCGGCAAGGACACGCTCGGTAATGGCGGCACACTTGAGAATATCGTGTGAACCATCAACTAGGATCTCGGGTTCAACAATGGGGACAAGTCCGTTTTCTTGGCAGATGACTGCATAACGGGCCAATCCGTAAGCATTCTCATGGATAGAATGCTTAGATGGTTCGTTGGCACCGATTTTAAGCACGGCACGCCATTTAGCAAAACGTGCACCGGCTTCGTAGTACTTAGCACATCGTGCACCAAGCCCGTCAAGACCCTGAGTGGTGGTTTCTCCATCAGTTCCAGCAAGTTCGACGGTACCCTTGTCAACCTTGATACCAGGAAGAACACCAGCTTCGTTCAAGACATCAACAAAAGGTTTGCCTGCAGCAGTGCTTTGGTAAAGGGTTTCCTCAAAGAGGATAACTCCGCTAAGGTACTGAAGAACACCCGGGGCAGTGAAAAGAAGCTCACGAAGAGCCTGTCTGTTGGATTCAACATTCTCAACATTGATGCTCGATAGACGCTTACCGATTGTTCCAGTTGACTCATCAGCAGCAAGAATACCCTTGCCAGGTGTGCCGATGTAGGCAGCATTGGCAATAAGCTCATCATGGTACTTGCTCTTGAAGTGCGACATGATCGAGGAAGAGGATTTTTTGGAAAAGAATCGAGAGGGTTAGGTTAAGATTTAGGTGAGAGAAGAGAGTGATGAATTGAATGGGAGGGTTTTGGGTTTTTATATATAGTGATATTGATGGATTGGGAAACAAGACAGGAAGTTGAAAAAGGGGAAGATGGCCTAATTTTCGATGTATTTTGGTATCGGTTATGTGTCTCTATGGACTGCCGTTGGATTCGGTAACAACAAAGGCGGTTTTGGTTTTCAATTTCACCGGCCCGGTTTTGTTGCTAACAAAGCCCGTTAGGGTCCACCCGTTTTCAAAGTCGTTTCTTTTCTACTACTCTAATCTAACTTTTTTTTTTAAGCCAAAAATGAGAGTATATTAATAATCAAACAAAAAGATTAAACAGCAAAGCCTAAGTCTAGGAGTACCCGCATTGTCTAACAAGTAATCAGCTTTAATATCCAAATGAACACTATTATAATGTGCTTCTACTCGAAAAAATATCCCTCAATTAAATAATAGGATAAAACATAATTGTATTTTCTTTATAAAACTCTATATTATTTTAACTTTAATTTAAAAAATAAAAAATTAACGTCATTTTAATAATCACTAATGTTATAACTAATACACTACAATAATATTAAAAAATAGAAATAATTTCAATAAAAATAATTTTTATATAAAAGTTTATAATAGAGAAGAAATTAAAAAAATATATAAGTTAAATTATAATATATATTCTACAAAATTATTGTGCTTTCCTCGATAAAAAAAATGAATAATTAAGATTTAAAAAATATTATATCAAAGACTCTTACAAATTTATAATATTACGTCTTTTTTACTTAATAGGTCAAAAAAATATCTTTCAATTAAAAAATAGGATAAAATATATATGAGTACAATATCTCTTCTATTTTTTATTTTTAAACTGAATATCTCTTTTTAATGTTTTCCTTAACTAACCTCATTTTTATAATTTTAACTCTCACCGTTTTTTATTCCATTTTCTTTAATTCTCATTTAAATGGTTATTAAAATTTTAATTAATATGTATTGTAATTATAATAATGAAATTAAAAGTTAAAATTAAATGTATTAATAATTATTATATAATAAAAATTAGAAAGCTATCTTAAACCAGAGAATTGAGGTCCAGAGGCTGAATGACTGGGAGAATATCATGGGTTGGCATAACTTCAACATGAGCAAAATGTATAGAAAACTGCAGGATTTTGGTGTAAAAGTGGATTGGAAAAATCTGGTGTATGGTAATAACGCAAGGCCTCGAGCATGCTTTATGTTATGGCTCACCTGTCATGAAAAATTAGCAACAAAAGACAGATTATACAAGTTTGGCATGATTGATAATTGTTGGAGCGGTAAAGCGGCAAGCAACAAAAGTTTTGGAAGTATTTATCCGGGAAATTATCGTGTCCACAGAGATCGGTGCTACTGAACTGCCGTTCGACAGATTCTTAGTTCTTGAGTTTGGGTTTTGAATGAATTTAAATATGAAATGGAAAAGTAAATATCAACATAAAAAGAATACATTCTTCAAATAGAAGAAACTATCAAGTATTGCATATAATCTACTCTTCACAAACTTAAACTTATCGACCAGTTGCACTCAGTTTACTATACTCCTTAAACCATTCACGTGTTGCCCGTTGTCGGCATTCGTGTCCAAACACCGCCACGAGTTCTATCGTATGCTTAGTTGACGATTTCTCCACCAACCAAACATACGGTAGCTTACCGTATTGCTCGATCGACGATCTCTCCACCAATCAAACAACCCGGTAGCATTACGAACCAACACAAAGTGAACATTAACTCTTCATCTATCTCTACAATCAAGAAGCTAATGATTATCTCTCCTAATCAAGATTTGTGAGGTCTATTTCTACAACAACACAAACCCCTAACATCAAGATGCAAAACAACCCACCAAACATAACCCAAACATCAAGATGTAAAAAATCAGGAAAAACAACAAGTTTATATTGTAAAGCAACTTTATACAACACCATGGGCGACAAATATACATGAGATCAAAGTATATATATACAAAACCCACAAATGAAACCACAAAGAGAAGAAAAGAAGAAAAACCCAAAAATCTCACGGTTTGTCGGCTCCGATTGATGAAGGATTCAACCTCGGATCATCCATTTGACAGCTCCAATGTGTTTTCTAGCATCTTTCCACTCAAAAAATGCTATTGGATGGTTTGGAGCTCTAAAATATCCAACCATGCCCTAAAATATCTGATTTCCGCCTATTTATAAAATTCTGGATCTGGTACAGCGCGCGTCGCGCGCAGGAGCGCGCATCGCGCCCAACTCGCTGAGTTGAAAAATCAGCTTTTAGTAAAAATGGTGTAACTTGAGAACCGTAACTCCGATTTGCGCCCGGTTCGAAGCGTTGGAAAGCTTATTCAATTTCCTATCTAACAATGACAACATATCAACCAAATTGGTGATTTATTATTCTTTGATTTTGAGCTTTATTCGCCGAACGAATTGATTCCGCCGCTCAAAATCGCGCGTTTGAAGCCGTGTCTTCAACACGTCATTGCTCATGCTCCAAATACGCAAGAATACCTACAAAAAGAGTAGAAAACTATCAAAAAGTATAAAAGTGTATGAAAATATATCTATTCACAAAGTATACGTATTTATGCACAAAACGGGATATTATTCAAACGTTATTAACAAAAAGTATCGATAAGTGCCACTATTTACAATCACAAAATAACTACATTTTGGCACTTAACAACTCTCCCCAACTTGAATTTGTTTGTCCTCAAACAAGGCCAAACACTCAAATCGCAAAAGTAAAAATCCAAAGAATCAAGAATCAACAACGTTTAGAAAAACGAAACAATTGTACGGTTCAAACAAAAATGTACGAACAAAGTAAATACTTACCACAACCCTACAACGACAACATGAAAATGAAACGATTCCTAAGTACAAAAATTCATACAAAAAACATTCTAAACAAAACATGCTCAATCACGAATCACGCCTAGCAAAAACTCATCGGTAGATGAAAAACACCGAAAGGTGAGGACTTTGAACACACATCCAACAATCTTGCTAACAAAAGACAAAATTATGCGTTCATCTAAAAATAGTATTGAAAATGCAATGACACGAATCATAAGGGCTTTCAAGGTTGTAATGGGGCTCGGTTAACAAACAAGTGATAAGTCCTAAAGCTAATCGAAACAAAAACTTGCCTAAACCTAAGGGAGTAATTACTTCCACAAAGTTTCAAACAAAGGAACTTCAATCAAACTCTCTTCTTCATCACAAGTTTCACACCAAACACAAAACTTATTAACACAAATCTTATTCCAAACTCTTTTTGTTATTTTCTTTTTTCAAATTTTTCTCTTTTTTCTTTCTTTTTCTTTTCTTTCTTTCTCACATCCTTTTTTTTTTCTTTTTCTTTTCATAACCTCATACCAATCACAACATAAAGTGAATACTCCCTACTTTCTAAGGCAAGGTAAAAATACAACTAAACATCATAGTTAAGGGTTCAAGAAAAACGATAATCAAAATCCATCAAAAATGTGAACTATGTCTCAAGTTCAAAAACAAAATGGACAATGATAAAAAGGCTCAAAGGGGTTACGAATGGTCACACACTCACAAGGTAAATTGACATTTGGCTATGGTAGTTGTGCTCAAAATCAAACAAGTGCCTTGATCACTTTCGTGCATTCACAAAATCAATACAAATGAAAGATTAAACATAATAATATCCAGTTAAAACAAGAAATGTCGGTCACTCACATATATACACAATGGAAAGCCACCTCACATTTATGGTAAAAAGGGGAAACTAATTGTGATTCAAGTCATGAGCAAGTTATGCAAAAAGAATGAGTAATATGAAATTTGTACAAATGAAAAGTCTCAAAAACATGCTATGCTATAGAAAGCGATAAACGAGTACCTTGCCACGTACAAATTTGAACAATCATTACCGCACAATTGGCATGTTGAATCAATCAAAATTGGGGAATTACCAAATGCTACTTCAAGCGATCGGGCAAAAATTTGAATCTAAACACAAACAAAAGAATTAAAAATAAAACTATAAAATACTATACTATAAAGCCTTGGTGTAAGTGGGAAAAGGCTAGCCAAGTGAACCATTAAAAATAGTTCACTAGACAAAAGCAACACAGCGCGCGACGCGCCCTCAAGACCGCGCGACGCGCCCTATGTTCTGCCAAACCAAGCTTTTTAGCTCCCAGGCCGTGCGACGCGCCCTCTTTGCGCGCGACGCGCGCTACACCAGAAAAGTAAAAACCAGTTTAAAAGACTGCACAACTGGTGTAGCCTCCACTTAACACCTACACATCTCATTTTACACAACTAACAGAATTTACAAAAGTCAAAACCGTTGGGGTGCCTCCCAACAAGCGCTTGTTTTACGTCGTAAGCTCGACGCCTTTATTGTTTCGCGAATGGTAAGTAACTTCCCCACGGTACGCCAATGCTTTCGCCTCAAACGCAACCAAAAGAAAGCGACCTGCTCAAACACTTAACAAACGAATCAAAAGCAAAAGTATACACAATTATGTGTAAAAACACAAATATACATAAAACGCAATATTTACAAAATCCTTAATTGGCTAAACAAATTGAAAAGTGAAGATTTAGAATTTACGAACTATCCGAGTTCAATTTGTTTAGCCAACTTCACCTTGCTAAATAGCAAAAGTGAAGAGGAACAAACTCAAACACACAAACATGTATAAGTATGGAAATATAAACATGTATCAATATACAAAAATATACAAGTATGAGAAAATTCACAAATATACGATATTCACAAAACTCAAAAACAAAGAAACTATCGCAATGCGAAATCAATAAAAACACCAATCCCCGGCAACGGCGCCATTTTGTTGGAGCGGTAAAGCGGCAAGCAACAAAAGTTTTGGAAGTATTTATCCGGGAAATTATCGTGTCCACAGAGATCGGTGCTACTGAACTGCCGTTCGACAGATTCTTAGTTCTTGAGTTTGGGTTTTGAATGAATTTAAATATGAAATGGAAAAGTAAATATCAACATAAAAAGAATACATTCTTCAAATAGAAGAAACTATCAAGTATTGCATATAATCTACTCTTCACAAACTTAAACTTATCGACCAGTTGCACTCAGTTTACTATACTCCTTAAACCATTCACGTGTTGCCCGTTGTCGGCATTCGTGTCCAAACACCGCCACGAGTTCTATCGTATGCTTAGTTGACGATTTCTCCACCAACCAAACATACGGTAGCTTACCGTATTGCTCGATCGACGATCTCTCCACCAATCAAACAACCCGGTAGCATTACGAACCAACACAAAGTGAACATTAACTCTTCATCTATCTCTACAATCAAGAAGCTAATGATTATCTCTCCTAATCAAGATTTGTGAGGTCTATTTCTACAACAACACAAACCCCTAACATCAAGATGCAAAACAACCCACCAAACATAACCCAAACATCAAGATGTAAAAAATCAGGAAAAACAACAAGTTTATATTGTAAAGCAACTTTATACAACACCATGGGCGACAAATATACATGAGATCAAAGTATATATATACAAAACCCACAAATGAAACCACAAAGAGAAGAAAAGAAGAAAAACCCAAAAATCTCACGGTTTGTCGGCTCCGATTGATGAAGGATTCAACCTCGGATCATCCATTTGACAGCTCCAATGTGTTTTCTAGCATCTTTCCACTCAAAAAATGCTATTGGATGGTTTGGAGCTCTAAAATATCCAACCATGCCCTAAAATATCTGATTTCCGCCTATTTATAAAATTCTGGATCTGGTACAGCGCGCGTCGCGCGCAGGAGCGCGCATCGCGCCCAACTCGCTGAGTTGAAAAATCAGCTTTTAGTAAAAATGGTGTAACTTGAGAACCGTAACTCCGATTTGCGCCCGGTTCGAAGCGTTGGAAAGCTTATTCAATTTCCTATCTAACAATGACAACATATCAACCAAATTGGTGATTTATTATTCTTTGATTTTGAGCTTTATTCGCCGAACGAATTGATTCCGCCGCTCAAAATCGCGCGTTTGAAGCCGTGTCTTCAACACGTCATTGCTCATGCTCCAAATACGCAAGAATACCTACAAAAAGAGTAGAAAACTATCAAAAAGTATAAAAGTGTATGAAAATATATCTATTCACAAAGTATACGTATTTATGCACAAAACGGGATATTATTCAAACGTTATTAACAAAAAGTATCGATAAGTGCCACTATTTACAATCACAAAATAACTACATTTTGGCACTTAACAATAATATAGGGACTGCTGTTTTTGCGCAAAAGATGAATCGATCAATCATCTTTTCTTCGAATGCAACACTATGAAAAGAATATGGATGGAAGTTTTGAATTGGCTATAGGTGAGGCGCACCCCTCACAACTGGCACAATGAGCGTCAATGGTTAACTCAACAGGCGAAGGGTAAGGGACCCCGAGCTCAAGTGATTAAAATGGCGGCAGCGGAAACGATCTATGAGCTATGGAAGATGAGAAATAATATAAGTTTTGGTAATGACGTAGATACCAATAATATAGTAAAAAACATTATAGATACCGTAATCTATAGAGGGTGGGAAAATAAGAAGATTAGGAGATATTTAGCTATTCTGATGATAGGGGAGTGATACTTTTACTTTCAGTTTTGATTTCTCTTGTCTGCTAGATTATTCTTGAGTTGTTGGATCCATTTTGGATCGCTTGTACAAATCGATCTTTTGAATCAATAAAAGTATATTTATTCAAAAAAAAAATAGAAATAAAAATTAGAAAGGTGTGGCTGGCGCAAGAATGTAGTAAGAAGGGATGGAGACGTCACTTGCTTCGTGTGACACTGGCATAAACAATATATTTTGTTTGGAAAGCAAGAAATGAGGCTATCTTCAATCAAGTGAACCTAGGGACCGAAACAATTCAAAATATTAAGACTAGTGTTATTACTAGGAGTAGTCTATCTAAGCACATACGAGGGTATATAGATGCAATAAATATGAGCATTAGATAGTATGTTTTGGTAGGTTGTGACTTGTTTGTTATTTGGAACCTGGATCTTATAGGATCGGTTTGTATTAACTGTTTTTGTGGAATAAAAGTCTTATATTCTCAAAAAAAAAAATAGAAATAAACATAATGAAGTAAAATTAAAATGATTTGCTATTTTATAGAATTTATTATTTAATAAAATCTATTTTAATATATTTATATTTTGAGAATATATAATACTTAATTTTATCTATTTATATTTTTTATCTATCTACTTCTACTTATATGGTATAATTTTAGATTTTACAAATTTTATATTCCACTATTTTTCTAGCAATATTATCAAAATCATCTTTAGCAATATTATATTAATGTATTTTCTAAAATAAAAATCAACTATTGATATGCTATGAGTTACGATTTTTTTATTCCCATTACTTGAAAAGTTATGAGTTACGCCACATTAATTATCTTTCTATCATTATTTATAACTGTTATAGTTATAACTTTCTATCCTTATTTGTATTAATTTATTTTTATTTTTCATACCAACCACACTAATTTTTTTAATTAATAAAAATCAGTGTAATTAATTCATTAAAATAAATTAAAAGAGAAGTTACTCATTAGTGAGAAGTTACAACTCATCCACTTTTCAAACATATGTATCACCCCATCTCCATCAGTTTATATATGAAAGTTGAAGTCAATTTTAAATTATTCCTTTTTCACAATACAATTATCATTATCAATTCTACATGGAGAATAAACATGACATGGATAAAGGTTTTGTACATGAAATTAAGATTTTTTTAAATTATATTTTTGATTTAATTTTTTTTTTACAATTTATTACATTTTTAAACTTTTATGATATTGAATTATATTTTTGTATTATGAATCAACCTGTCATGGATGAAGGATTTTAACATGAATATGAAGTATTTTTTACATTTTTGAATTTCTCTATTTTATCAATTTAGTATATTATTCATTTTTTCTTCTTCTATTATTTGTTTATATTTTTGTATTAGGAAACAACATGCTATGGATGAAGGATTTTTACATGAAATTAATTTATTAATTTTTTTTGTATTAGGAATCATCATGCCATGGAGGAAGAATTTTTACATGAAATGTATTTTAACATTTTAATTTTTTATTTTATTTTATCAATTTAGCATATTATTCAATTTTTCTTCTTCTATTATTTGTTTTTTTTATTAGGAACCAAAATACCATGGATTCTATAGAGAATTTATACGTTAAATTAAAGGTATTTTTTTAATTATTTTGCTGAACTTTTGTATTTTATCAAATTACTATATTGTTAAATTTTTAACTTATTTTTAATTAACTATAATATAATTGTTTGTTGTCTTACAAGTTTTTAATAATGTATACTTTTCTCTAACTTTGTATAGTTAAATATGTTGTAGATTTATTTAGTCAATTTGTAAGTGATGATACTTATATTAGATTAGAGATTTGACAAATTTATCATTTTACTTATTTGTAATTGTATTAACATTGCAAATTTCCTATATAGTTGTTTACATAATTAAGAACCATGTATAAATACCATTGTCTTTTTTTTTCTATGGAATCGATATATGGATTTTTTGATATACACGTGATAGTTTATTTCTAAATTTACATAAGAAAAAATATTTTATTTATATTTTAACTTTATCTATAAAAAAAATAGTGAGTTTTATTTGTTTAGAATCATAAACACTACATAGATCAATTAAATAATATATTTTGTAAAAATAATTTATATATTCTTATAATTAACACAACACATTAAAATATAAAACGCATAACTCTAAAAAATATTAATATTTTAATATTTTAACTTTATTTTTAATTTTAATATTATTCTAATTCTAATTGTAATAATATGTTTTGGTGTAAATTATTGTAAATATATAAAAATATCTTTTCTATTCCATAATCACCTATAAATTTTCATTTTTACTTTTTTTTATCTTTTTAACTATTCATTAAAGGTGACATAAAAATGCAATATTTTATTTTTGTTTATCGGTTATTATATTTTATTAATTGGTATAATAAAAATTTTAGAAAATGATAGGTCATAATAATAACATTAATAATAATAGTATATGATAACTGTTATAAAATATTGTATTTTTTTTTTGTATTTTTGCACACATTTAATCCTACCTTCATTATTTACTTACTCTTTTTCTATCCATTTCACCTATTCGTTCTTTTTTATAATTTTTCACAATTGGTAGCAATTGATAACAAATTGTAAGTCACCTAACTTAAATATGATTTACTCACAAACATATATATGCGTTGACAAATCGAAAAACCAATTACATATTCCATAAAAGTTTACATGATGGAACAAATTACCACATTTTATATGGAAGAATTTATCAAGAACCATTTTGACCTCCCAAATTTAGATTTTTCTTAATTTTAATTTATCTTTTCAGCTTTTATTTGTTTTGTATTGTTTTTGTCATTTATTTTATTTATTCTTTCATTTGTTAATTTAGTGGGTTAGGTCTTATCCCCCATAATTATAATTCTTTTCCGATTAATTTAGATTGGATTTATAATTAATAATATTATATATTTTGTTGATAATATGTGACTGAATTTATTTTTAATTTAAATCCAATTGAAAAAAATGACAACGACTCATGAAAATGTTGATATGGTGTAAATTAATTTAATGAATAAAAAGTTATATTAATAAATTCATAGTATTGAATATGTTTATAATATATTTATATTAAAGATTATATATATATATATATATATATATATATATATATATATATATATATATATATATATATATATATAACTATAAAATTATTATTAACTTTTTAAGTAAAAAATAAACTCAATATAAAATATCAATTCAAATATATTTTATATTTATCGATAACAATTTATTAAAACGTATCCGCGCATCGTGCGTGTAGCCGTCTAGTATATATAAATCCAAGGTTGTCATGATGCCAACCCTAGACACATGTCATGATAACAATTTTTGGTAAAACTTTAATTATACAATTTACTATATCGTCCCTACACTAAAAATAAATAATAATATTAATAAATATAATAAACATACTCCCTCCGTTCCTTTTTAAGTGTCGTTTTAGAAGAATTTTTTTGTTCCTATTTAAGTGTCGTTTTATAATTTAATGTTATAATTTGTCATTTATACCCTTATTTTTTCAATAACTCCACCTCAAATTTTTCAATTAGTTATTGGAAAAGGAGAGTGTATGATTGAATTTATTTGGAAAGAGAAAAATAAATAAGGGTATAATAGAAAAAGTAACTCTAATAATCCACTATCTTGGTGGAAGAGCTTTTTGCTAAAACGACACTTAAAAAGGAACGGAGGGAGTAATAATTAATACTTTCGAAACCCCAACATGATATCGTCCCTAACATAAAATCCAACTAATTTGCCCAATTCAAGCAGAGCTCTCTGCCATTGATCAACCTTGTTGCTTACGTCATATTTGAATTTATAATCATCTTTGAAAACCCCAATATACTTTCGAACAAGAGACAGATCAACACAGTAGAAAACAGGGATAACGGTCTTCTTCAAGTTTGTGCGACATTACAGCAGCCACATTTCATTCAAACACAACGTTACCTTACAATATTTCTCATAAGAAGACAACTACAAAATCCCTTGAATCTCAAATTGCTTGTAAAAGTTGTGGTGAAATTGATTCTCCTTTATGGAGAGTTTGATTGTCCTTGAATACAGGAATACCACTTTTGATGAGATGGTGATAAAGATGATCGGTCAGAGTTCTGTGAGTGTCAGGGCCTTGGAAACTGAGAAACGTGTCGTATTTACAGATTCATAGAGAGCTGTTGCTAGTAGAATCTATAGCAAAAACTCCTGAGAAGTATCTTTTTTGAATCAAGAACATGAGGTTAAAAAAAGCACGGAAAAGGATAGATAATGGAAAGGCATTGGAGCCCGACAACATATCTATTGAGGTATGGAAAAGTCGTGGTAATAGAGAGTCTTGGGTGGCTCACAAAGCTTTTCAGAGAGTCATTGAGCAAAGAGTTATTGAGCAAAGACGAAGAAAAGAGATTAAAATTACGGATAGTCAATTTGATTTTATGCCGAGAAGGTCGATTACAAAGTGATCTACTTACTACGATGTGTGATGGAGGCATGGAGCAATATCAGATGGATCAAAATGACTACACTAAGGATTAACTCAAAGAGCAAACGCCGAGATGCATACTTTTTGTAGATGATATAGTCCTACTTTGAGAATCGAGAAAGGAACTAAATGGAAGGTTGGAGACAAGCCTTAGAAGCACATGGTTTCTCTTGAGAAGAAGCATGACAAAATATATGAAAAGCCATTTTAGTAAAAGGCAAAGCATTTCTAACTTAAGGTGAAAGTTGGAGATTATGGCATTTCACAACTTACACGGTTTAAATATCTTGAGTCCATGGTACATAATGACTGAAGAAATAAAAGGTGATGTAAACCATTGAATTCAAGTGGGGTGGTTGAAATGGAGAAAGGGTCTCAGATGTCTTATGTGATACAAAAGCACATCTAAAGAAAAAACTGAGTCAGCTATAAAACCAACAATGTGTTGGATGAAGAGTTTGGGCAGTAACAAACCAATACGATAATAAAATAAGTGTAGCGGAAAAGAGGATGTTTCGAGGGTTGTATGGTAGAATTAAACAAAGTAAGATGAAAAATGACAATATAAGAGAGAAAGTTGAGACATCACCTATCGTAGAAAAGATAGTGGAAACTAATCTTAGTAGTTCAGATATGTAAAGAAAAGAACGATAGATTATATAGTAAAGAAAGTAGATCAGATGAAGAGTAAACAAATTATTACAAATAGAGCAAGAATAAGAAAAAAATTTAAAAATTCTATGAACAAAGATATAGTGCTTGATATAATATTGTAAATTTATTTATCACGCGGAAGAATAAAATAAACAGGCTGGATTTGTACTGACTATAAAAAAGGAATAACAAAGGGAATTCGAGTAGAAAATGTAAAACAAGTGGCAAGAAAGGGAATAACACTTACTTGTTCCTGACATCCCAACCGACTAAGTTAGCTATAACCTTCATAGCATTCGTCCATCTCACAACCTTGTTTGGATCGTGCTTGAATTTCTTCTTATGTAAAACAAAGTCATTCTGGTACACCCCAATCTGTTTTCGTACATGAGATGGATCGACATCATAAAAAACAGGAAATACTTTTTGATTAAATTCTTTAGGACATTCAGCAATAGTAGCCATCTCTTCCAAACACCACGTAGACTCTGCATATCTTTCAGAGAAGACAACAATAGAAACCATAGAATTTTGAATTGCTTGAAGAAGTTGCGGCGAAAGGGATTCTCCTTTCTCAAGCCTTTTATCATCCATGAAGGCGAAAATACCCTTTCTTGTTAGATAAGCATAAAGATGATCAACAAAAGTGTTGCGGGTGTCAGCGCCTCTGAAACTGATAAACACATCATATTTATAGCTATGGACACGGTTGGAATCAGCGGAAGAACTAGAAGAAGCTGAATCTCGCTGGCCCAAATTGGACTGCGAAAAACAACCCAACACTGTTCGAAATGGTTGTAGGAGCAAAGACCTCTGCGAGAGCGACGGCGCGTCTGTTGTTTGTATATGAACTAAATTAGTAGATAGAACGAACAATTTAAGGACAAGTTTTATATTTCTATAGTTTACCAAATAAAAGAGAGTTATAATTTAGGCAACAAAGCAGTGTTTCCCTCGGATATAAACAGAAAGAGAAACCTAGGTTATCCAATTAAAAAAATGATAATGAATGATATAAATAAAAGGGGGGAAAAAGCTTATGGTATGGTATATGAAGTTAGCTTTACCTGAACATTTAGAGTTTGAATCCATCTTGTTTGATTTCATGGACTTACAAAAATCACTGCATTGGAAGACCTATTCTCCCTGCTCTGAAAGTGTGAATCACATTATGAGAGAGAAATTAATATATGGCAGGTTATTCTAAGAAGGTAGGTCAACAATGTGATGCTAACCTGAGTAGCAAAATTTTTCATTCATGGGTAAAGAGACCAAGGAAATGATGATGAAAAGTGAAAACGCGCAAACACGTAGAAAGAATAATTAGTTCTTTTGACTTTGGTGTAAAGTGAGTAGACTTCACAGTTCTGATTTCTCACTCACTCGGTCCCGAGAGTGAAGTGGCGGGGCTAATTTTGTCTTCTCCGCTTAGAAATGAGTCGTGGAACTTCTCTCAATTCCACTACAGTACAATATAAGAAAATAAACTGTTCTGGAAAATATTAATATGCCCCTCTGCTTCATTATGGTGTCACGTGGATCCTTCTGCTTTTAGCTTTCGGCTTTCACTCTTATTCTTTCCAGCTCTTTCCAATGCATGAATCTATTTTAAATTAAAAATCTTTCCTTGGAAACATAACTATTTTCTTTCCCCTTCTTTTACTCAATAGTCTTTTCTTACTCCTTCCTATGTTCTTTCCCCAATACACAAGTTTCCAGCCAACTCATACTTTCTTTCTTCTCACTCTTTCATCTCCTTCTTCTCTCTCTTTCATCTCATTCTTCAATAGCTTCTTCCATTTTTTTCAATGTTTCTGTATAGTATTTATTTAACAACTTTAAATTCGATTGATTTTCAGGTTCAATTTCATTGTTTAAGAGATTTTTCGTTTCTATTATTTTCAGGTATTTCCATTTTCTTTGTTAATCAACTTTAAATTTTGTTCCATTTTAATTTTTTTCCATCTTTAGTCATTATGTATTGCTTTTTTGTTCTTCATCTTCGACTAATCAAATCTACAAAGAAGAGAAAATTGATTCAGATCTACAAAAATGGAAAAATAGATCCAGATCTACAAAATCCATTTCTGTGTATCTTCTTCCATTTCAGGAGCTTTAGGTCTCCAAATTTAACATGTTGTCACCACTTTTCAATTCTTATTTTTTTAACCTACCACTTTTTAAAAAAAATCTATTTTTCTTCAACTTCCATACGAAACTCATTTTTCAACCATCCTTACAAATTGTTATCTCTTTGTCTCTGCAACTCTTTTTTAACAAATCAACCTAAAAATTGTTTTTTTAAACAGTTAAAAATTTATATTTTTTATTATACTGTTTAGATCTAAAAAATTAGAACAAAAATTAAATATTTTATTACTAATTTTTGAGAGAGAAAAGACAACTATATAAAAAAATAAATGTTGATGAGATCTCAAAATTGATATATGAACATTTTTTTAAAAAAAATTGATGATAAAATCTTCCGTTTCTTTTTTTATTTTTTAAAACATAACTTTAATATACCTAAATTATTCTATCGTTTTTAATGAATTTTATTGCTATTAATTTTAAATCATTTTTTATTATTAAATTTAAATATTGATTATACAAAAAAAATATAAAATTATAATTTTTTAAAATATTTTATTTTGCAATCTTGTGTGTCATCCTATTCACTAACTACATTTAATAAATTTGAATTGCAGAACAAGTTGTGGAAGAATATTGATGGAGAGAAATATTAAAGAAGGATATTAATGGGTAAAAATATTTGTTGAAATTAAATACACTTAAATGTCATTAATTTGTCATAATTTTTGTAATACTAATTTAATTTTGATTAATAATATATAAATTTGTTTATGTTATATAAGATATATTTAATGATGAATATTTTTTGTTTATGTAAAAATGACATTGAAATAACATTTGTTTTACTTTTAAGAAAAATTAAAATGGAAGGTGGTGATGCACAATGCAAATTGAAAATTACTTTTAATTTAAAATTATTTTTAATTTAAGATACAACATTTATTAAGATGATATTGAAAATTGAAAGAGAATATAATCTTGAAAAGAAGTTGAATTATTATTGAAGATTGAAAGAAATATCGAATAAGTGATGAATATATAAGAATGGGTTAATGCAGTGCAAAATGCTTTCGGACACATCATACCCCTACTTTTTTTCTCAACTATTATTATTATTATTATTATTATTATTATTATTATTATTAAATTCATCTTCTTTCATATCAACCTTGTGTTCTTTATTTATTATTTTGCCTTCATTAGTTTTTTTTGTTTGTCTTGAATTTAAACAATGTCTCCTTTTACATTTTGGAAAAAAGCAAACATCTAATCACTCTCTTTTTTGCAAATGCTTTTTCTGCCCTATTGACTATCTTTTACTCAACCTTCTTCCATCCCATCCTTCATATGTCTCTTCTCTCAAACTCCTCCCAACACTCTTCCTTTCAATACTTCCATCACATCCTTCATCTACTTCTACTTCTGTATTTGATTACAAGTTAATTGTATTAGTAAAAGAAAGATAATATTGTAAGTTAATTTTATTGATAAAAGAAAGATAATATTATAGAAAGTGGTTAAATCATCAATAAAGAAGAAAGATGGAAAAAATTGTGTGGTCCATTACATCTTTTTTCTGGCTTCGATTATGCTTATTGAAGTACTAATAACAATACTTGTGCTTTCATTTTTTTTCAATCTATTTCGACAATTTTAAATAAAAATAGATACACTTAATAAATGTTATTCATCATATTATGTGATTGAAATAACAATTTAATTGATTGTTCTTTTCGTATGCAGGTTAAAAAAACCATTTTATAATAAATTACAAATAAATAAATGGTGATTTTGTCAAAAAAATAAAATAAAAATAAATGAATGATTAAAATATCTTTATTGCATATTTAAATACATTTAAAGATAATATTTATTTATAGAAAAATATTAGAAGTTGTAAGATAAAAAATTATTCAATTCTTTTGAATTATTCAGGTGTCTAGAACCCTTAGTTCTCCTTTGAATACAACTTGCTTACTAAAAAAGAAACCTTTGAATTATTGTTATTATTACCATTATTAACATTTCTTTTTAACATATATCAACACAATTAATTTTAATTACTTATTTTTATGAGCATTTAATATATTTATGAAATTCTTGACATAATTAAATTATTGTTAATGTAAAATTGATATCTTACTAATGGAAGTTTGAAGATATTTTTTATAGTAACTCAATATATAAATTTTATAGGATCAATAATATATAACGTAATTAAATTATTGTTAATGTAATATTGATATTTTACTAATGGAAGTTTGAAGATATTTTTTATAGTAACTCAATATAGTATCCTATGCCCCAAGGGATACGGATGGTTGTGCGCATGAGCTTGCAAGATACGGAAGAACCATGCAGAGTGGTATTCGGATTTTCTAGGAACCTCCTGAGTTTTTGCAGAAATATTTGAAGTTTGATCTTGACGGTATATCCGTGACTAGTGCTGGCGTAGGGTAGTTGTTCTTTTTCTTGGGCTTTGGCCCTCCATCTTAACAAAAAAAAAATTTACTATTAACATATTACCATATTTTTAATATATAATTGGAAATATTTTTACTAACGTAGCTCATTTATGGAGTAGTCCATTTATAATTGTCCTTTTAATACTCTACACAAACGTTTAAAATAAAGGAAATTAAAATAATGTGATATTTTGTTATTTAATTATAAATAATTTTTATAATTATAGTGAGTAAAAGATAATAAAAAAATGAATGATTTTATTTATATTATTTATTATTCATTACTTTTATACTACTCGTTTTTAATAGATTTATATTACTTTTTCATAGTATGTTAAACTGTTGGTGTTGTTACATTGTGTACTTACTATATCAATATCATTGTCTTGAATATAACAAACTTTGCAAAATTTCTCTGACCTAGAAAATTCAGAACTGTATCAATCTACTTTCAATCAATTAGGTCTAAAATTAAGAGAGTCCTGTAGCTACCGCGAAAATTAACAGAGTCGCCACTAACATATTTATCCTGAAAAGGAAGGGAATGCCAGCAAACCACAAAACAAAGCAACGGTCTCACGACCAGAGAAAAATGGTAAGGGAGTCGGTTACGCGAGGGGAAGGTGTTAACACCCCTCGCGCCCATCGTACTCGATGGTATCCACGCATGTGTCTAAAACTATGGGTGTGTAACAAATCTATGCTAATCTGGACTAAAATGCATGCAGAATGTAGGGAAAAGAAAGAGTTATGCTCGCACGGGCCCTACCCCGCTGCCTATGTATCTGTTTTGCAGAATCAGAGCTACCGTAGCTCGGCTAACTAGTTTCTGTTTGTTTTGTGTTTTTTAGGTGAACGAGTTACATTCACACTCCGCTGCTCGACCTTTGGAGACTTAGGCTTGGGAATGGAGCGAAAATAACAAGCTCTTAAGAAAAGAAAATCAAAGAGTGTGGTTTAAGTTTTAAAAGATGCATGAGGAAAACCTAAGCTAAGGGGGAAAGCTTGCTATCTAATGTTATCATACAAAGGGTACAAGTCTAAACTAAACTAGCAACCTACGGGGGAAAGAGGAAGCAAACAATAATATCATACAAACGAGCTCCACTCGTAAAGCAAACAAACAAACGGCACTGGCCGAATGGTAGAAAAGTGGTCCCGCCATAGCCAAGGGGAGCGAATCACCCGAGTCAACCAAGCATTAAACCTCGTGAAAATGATCGGGCCATAAACAAGAGGAGCGAATCCCTCTCAGCAACCAAGCCGTCACGGATCGTAAAGGAAAACGGTGCGTGCGTACACCGAGCATCGACGTCGAGCGACGCGAGCTATAGGAAATGCGGGGGTCCGATTGCATGAACCCTTTTCCTGACATACTCGATAACAAGATCTTGTGCTAGTTCAGAAGCAAGCAACGCGTAGCGTGCGCATACCGAACAGACTCGGTGAGACTGGGCGGGGGTTGATTGCTAACCCTTTCCGCATGCCTTCCATGAGGACTTAACGGAGTGCCATCTGGGACTTATTACACCGTGACTCCCTGCCGCAAAGCACAAATATAAACACACCAACAAAAACAGAGCCTCTTTCGAGGGCTTGGTCAGATGCATGTCTAAGTCCTACTTCTCATGTTATAGGATGATGCGGAAAGCGGTAAAAAGGACAAGGAGACAATACCGAACGGATAGCAAATCCGCAATGAGCTAGCAAGCGTAAGCAGAGAAGTCTGGAATACTTCGCGTAAGCCATCATCAAGCAAGGCAAGTCAGAAAGCGTCGTCGTGAAAATGTATCACAAGCGACATGTGGCACGCGTCGAGCATAACCATATAAGCAACCTGCAAGAGACACAATCCAGATAATACAAGAGTATACATCTCAATGAATGAGAGATCAGGTCATTGGCATCGGAAATAGGTTCGTGTCCCACAAATAAAGTGGAACACGACGCAAATCAAGTCGTAAGACAAATCGCACTGGAAGTGAATTCGTGTCCCACAAATAAAATGGAACACGAAGCAAGTCGAATCATAATTGAAGGCTCTCTCGAAGTATCTCGCACATCTCAGCAAACAAATCAGCAGTAACAAGGAAGCACGCTATAGAAAATACTAGCAATTAAGTTCTAATTAAATCCTAAACAAAAATCTAGCAAGATTAAAATTGTTTTTATGACATTTTCATCTAAAAGTTAGAACAAAACTATGTAACAAAACATTTAAATCCTAACAAAGAAAAGATTACATGTTTTTATATTTTTATCGTGCAAAAGCTAATCACACATAATTGTTTTTATAGCATTTTATTACAAAATTAGAGCTAAACTATGTAACAAAACAATTAAAATCTAACAAGAGAACATGTTTTTTTTTTATTATATTTTTTTATCATGCAAAAGTCTAACAAATGTAATTGTTTTTGCTAAAAAAAAATAATAGAAAGCAAACTAGTTAAAAAAAAATCTAATTTAAAAAAATAAACGCAACAGAGGAGGTTCATGTGAAATCAGGTGGTGCTGGCAAGGTAAGGGCGCTAGGCCCAAGGTAAAGCCCAAGGACAGTTTTTTTTGTCACGGTTTTTGGCACAAAAGAGAACATGATTGGGCTCAGTGGGGGTAAAGTAAATGTAAGCATTTCGGTTTTGGCCCAGTGCATTGTTGATCCAATGCTATTCAGACTTTTTTTAATTCATTTTCAAGTTAAAGATTCAATTAATACTGTTAATGAACTCTAATTAAAATCAATTAATCACATTATGGACATTTAAACCACATCATTATCAAAAACAAGAAAATAAGAAAGAGATTAGGGTTGTGTTTACGTGAGATGCTCACGTTCTTCTTCTTCTCTCGTCTGGACTCGACGGCGCGGCGGTGGAACCATCTCCGGCGAGATCTTTCAATTCGTCATCATAATAAGAAGCAAACACATCCTCCTTCGATCTCATCCTTCACCTCTCAACTCTTTCTTCTTCTCATGAACAGCGGCGGCCGGTGGATCTTCCTTCTCCGATTCTCACTCACCACGACGGCGGCTCTCTCAGCAAGCTCTCTTTTCCGGTCTCGATCTCTTAAGCCTTCGCTCTCTTTTCCGGTCTCGATCTCTTAAGCCTTCGCTCTCTTTTCCGGTCTTCTCTTTTCAGGATGAAGAGGAGAATTGAAAGGTTCTGTATGATTGAAGATGGCGATTGATGATTGATGATGATTGGAGTTTATGTGTGATGCGTCGTAGTGTGGTCGCTGTTGTTGAAGTTGAAGGCGGTGAAGATGAAGCGCGAAGGTTTGCGAGGTAGTGCGGTGACGATCTTGCAGAGCAATTGAGAATCGAACATGTGAAGATGAAGATTGGTTCGAGATTGATTATTCAGAGATGGTGAAGAACGATCGATGTTGGAAAAGTTTGTTACCGATGAAGATTCCAGATGATTCAGAGAGAGTTTGTTGCGTTTTTTTAGAAGTTTTTAGAGAGTTTTCTGTGAATTGAAGTTGTTGGTGAATCGGTGAATGAAGGTTGGAGAGAAAGATTGAAGGTTCGAAGGAGAAAGATGGTTGAAGAATGTGTGAATTCAGAGAAAGGCTTGGAGATTGAAGATTGTGGAGAAAAGTTTGTTACAGGTTTCTGTTGCGTTAGAGAGAGTTCAAGATTGGGAGAGGGTTCGTGCAGAAGATTACCTACCCTTTGTTATGAGTTTGTTCTCTCTTCTCTCGTTGCAATTCTCTCTTGGTGAACTGTTATCTCCTTTTTCTTCTTTTTGTTTTTTTTATTCTGTTATCAATTTCTGCCCCGCCTTTAGTGAATTGATGCCGTTTTTTAACTTGCAGGATTTCGGTTCGTTTTTTATCTACTTCAATTCTCGGTTTTTTCTTCTGTTGGAATTACCGAACCTACTTCAATTCTCGGTTTTTTCTTCTGTTGGAATTACCAAACCGATTTTCTTTTGCTCAGTCATCACGGTTTGAATGAATGCAGGATTGAGGTGCAGCTGCGGTTTATTTTGGTTTCGGAAGCAGCTTGAAGATTAGAGATTATGATAGTTCGCTTGTGATCGAAACCGTTTCGCTTTCTTTTTGTGTACATGCCCTTTTTTTTTCAAATTGAATTTGGAATGTATGGTCTTTTGTTATATCTGCAATGTAATGGATATTTGAATGAACATGTAATGTTGAATGATGAATCTATGAACTTGTGCTTCAATGGTTTTTTTTCATTACATTTCTCTTGAACTTCCAAATTCTCTTGACAAACATAACATTTGTATGGTCTTGAATGGATACAGTGAATAGTGAAGAATTTGATATTGAATGAGGAACGAAATTTTCGGATGGACCATTGTAGTGAATCTTGAGTGAGTCTTGTTGAATAAAGCATGAACATGGCTCGTGAATGAAAATTAACCGATGATTTTGCAACGCCAATATTCGTTCCTTGAATTCAAACTCAATCATGAATGAAATACTTGCATCTTAAGTAGCCTTGATAAATGTTGGAACAAAAATTGTAACAATGGAACCAATTGAATCAATTTTCTTGGACAACCTAAATGCTTAAGCATTTACTTTGAACTCACTCATCTTGCGTCATTAAGAAACTCTTTTTAATTTTCTCTTGATTTTGAGAGACGAAATAAACGTCCTTGATAACTTATAGCACAAAAAAAGAGGGCAGGAGTAGGTGTTGTACAACACTCATGTAGCATGAAAAAAAGATTACATAAAATTTTTCAACCAAAACTTAATTTTTTTTAAAAAATGAACGGTTTTTTAAAAAAATTAATTAGAAATTATTTTAACATGCCAATGAATAGAAATTTGGATAATTAGAATAGAAACTATAATAATATTAATTGATTTTATACAAAAATAATTTATGAATAAAATAATTTTATTAATAATTTTGATTTATATATGATTTATATATGATCTCAAGAAACAACAATACAGATGTATTCTCTTTGGCTTATGATCTCATAAATTTTTTATGAGTTTTTTTTTTCTTTTGATTTCATAGATTTGACAATTAATTACTAACTAAATGCAGATCCAAATTGATTCAATAATTCATTTTCAAGATCACAACTTTTTTTAAAATACATTCTGATTTTTAAGATTACTACTTGCAATTTCAGCACATGTTCTTCTTCTACTCCTATCAATACTCATTTATAGCTTTAAAATCTTTTTCTTCTCTTATTCAAATTTTTTAAGTAAACATTTGGAAATTATGGTATGTATTTAATTTGAATGGTGTGAATTTGATATGTATTTAAGGAGAATAGTTTAAAGTGTAAAAGAATTACTATTTTTTAAAATCATAACTATTTGTGTTTTTTTAAGGACAAAATATATTTGATGAATTTTTTATTTTTTTTCAATTTATTTTTTTCTGATTATATTTTTGTTGAATTTGTTTTTATATGAAATGTCTATATTTTTTTAGAAATAGTTTTAATTATTTCAAGTAAGTATATAATTAGATGAAAAAATTATGTATCAGAATGAAATTTTCTTGCTATTTTTTTGAATTTTTTACTATACAATATAATTTTCTCTTCTTTCTATGGTGTGTAGTGTTTATTGATGATGGAAGTGTTAGGTGAAGAAGTGAAATCAAATTTGACAATTCTCTGACAATAATTGTATTTCCTCCTTTCAATTTAATATTTAATTTCATGTGTAGTACTTTGAAAACTTTCCACACATAGACTGTCAATTTCTCCCTTTCAATTTAATATTTAATTTCATGTGTAGTACTTTGAAAACTTTCCACACATAGACTGTCAAACTACACTGCTATAACTAGGCTGTATCTACTACTGCACTACTTTTTCCAGCTTTTCAAAAGGGATAATAAATACCTATTTACAATAATATCTAAGATAAACTATATTATTGTATATGATTCCCTTGCTATTTCTTAAATAAATATGCTTCGCTTGCTATTACTACAGGCACATAAATTTAAATTTAAAAACTTTTGTTTTATATTTAATTTTAATTAATAATTTTAATTCTTAATTAATTAGAGGAGTAAAGTCTTTTCTATGACAGAAAAACATATTAACTAATAAAAAATAATTACATTTATCAATTTTATTTTATTATAATTAATTAATTTATGATTATTATAATGACGTATATTGGACCGTTGAAACACTAAAAATTTATTAATAGCAAATGTAACATTTTGCCTTTCAACATATACTGCATCATATGGATAATTTATGTATAATGCATTACCTACTTTTGTCTTCTAAATTTAACTAAATTAAATATAACTCTCACATGTTTTTTTATAATATTAAAACAATACTATAAATACTCAATTTTAAAGAAAAAAATAATATATAGTATGATTGTACAAATACTAAGTGTGATTGGACAATTCTATATGAACCAAAAAGAAAATATAATATTTCATGATAAAGATGATAATGATGACTAAAGACAAATGACAGAATTGTAGGCAGAACTAGTCATAGACTCATAAATACAAAAGTGACTAAAGTAGCATTTTTTTCTCACTCCATATATCGTGCAAGGATATGAACCAGATTCTACCAATGGAGCATGCAAAGATATTACACCTTTCATTTACCTTTTAAGTACAACTTTCTCTAACCTCATACTCAACCTTTTTTTTTTTTTGAATCAAGGGATATATTATTAATTCAAAAAACAGTCTAATTACAAGGTGATCCAAGATCCAACCATCCAAAATAACCACCAATACAAGTTAACACATTAAGGTAGCTATTTGCTTTCTTAATTGGGGTGAATACCACCCTCTATATATCACTTTCTCTATGATTCTATTAGCAATATCTCCTCATACTCAACCTTTCTAATCAAAATATTTTAATTAATTAAATTCAAATATTTCTATTACTTTACCTTCTACAATTTATGAGGGAAATAATTAAAAGATTTGTTTTAATACTTAAAAAAATTTACTTGACCTTTTACAATTAATGATTGTTTTTAAATTTTTTATTATTCATTATCATAATAGTTATTTAATGAGTTTGGTAGTAAGTGATTATAAGGCCGATAATTTTTGTGAAAGAATAAACTTAGCCTACATTCTCATTTAAGTAAATAATTTTATAACAGATCATTTCTAATAAATATTTTTTACAATTTTGGATTTTAAAAAGAAAATAATATATAAGAAAATTTATGCTTCTAAAATGAAATTAATAATATTTTTTAAGTTAGTTTTAGTGTATAAAATGTGATAAAAAATAAGATTATATTTTACTGAACCTTTTGTATACGGAAATATGAAGTTATTGATCAAAATATTGATTATTAACGGGACATAAAGTTACTGATCAAAATATTAATTATTAACGGGACATGAAGTTATTGATCAAAATATTTTTTTAGATACACGGAGACATGAAGTTATTGATCAAACTAATATTTGTACACGAGAACATGAAGTTATTGATCAAAATTTGATTATTAACGGGACATGAAGTTACTGATCAAAATATTTTTTTACTAATTATACATTCAATTATTATTTTTTCACGGGTAACCAAATATTTTTGTATTAAAAAATATACATCTAAAACAAATGCGCGTCCCGTACCAGAACCCGTGCGGACGCACGAGTTTGTTACTAGTTAATTAATGAATGATCTATTTGAAATAAAATGATGTTCTAAAACAATGATACATTTTAATTTTTAACATATTTTTTCAATTTTACTCTTTAATTAATTAAAATTTCACCATTTTCAATACATGATAAAGATATTATGGTAAAAATAATATTCTCTTTCTTATTTTTATACACTTTTTTAATCGGTGTGAAATGATATGCTGGGTCACTCATCATGGAACGGAGGAAGTGAATATTGGTTTAGTTTAAAATTTGATTTTAATTTTGAGATGTTTTAGTTTAATTATAATTATAATTATAATTATATTATTTTTACATTTTTTGAGTATTAGTCTCGTTATTTTAAAATCTAAAATTTTTATCCCTTAATTTCAAACTTTTTTTTTTGGATTTGAGGTTAAAATGTTAAATTTTAATGATATAGCATTTTTTATTATTTTAACTTGATAATTTATACTTAATTTATTGGGTTAATACCTATTTTTATCCCTGCCATATTGGGTTGGTTTGAAAAAACCCCTGCCAAAAAAAAAAGTTGCCAGAATTCCCCTAACATTTGAAGATTCTCTCATTTTAAACCTTGTAAAAATTTGTTTTTAAAACCAACCTTGCCATTTGAAGATTCGGTCATTTTAAACCCTCTGGAATATGACGGGCAAGGTTGGTTTTACTAAAAAAAATAAAAATTTACAGGGTTCAAAATGATATAATCCTTCAAGTGGCAAGGTTGGTTTTAAAAGTAAAAATTTTACAAGGTTTAAAACGAGAGAATCTTCAATTGTTAGGGAAATTCTTGCAACTTTTTTTTTGGCAGGGGATTTTTCAAACCAGCCCCATATGGCAGGGGTGAAAATAGGTATTAACCCTAATATTTTAGGGTTAATAGTTATTTACCCCCCTGTCATATGGGGCCTTTAAGAAAAACCCCCGGTAAAAAAAAGTCACATGGATGACCCTAAAATTTGGAAAAAGTCACTCTTAAAACCTTTCCTAGGCCAAGTCACCCTAAATGCTTATGTGTCAATGTTTTTATGATTTTTCCATTTTTTTTAAATGCCACATGTGTTTAGTCAGTTTTGCTTGGACATTTTTACCCTCACATCATGTTTGAATCAAAACCTAATCCCAAAAAGCTATTCACTTACCTTTCCTTCCCCTCATCGTTGTTCAATCTAAACCCTAAATCTACCTAACCCAGTTTCTTGATAATGCATAATTCAGATTTAATAGATTAACTTAAACTCAATTATGCAAAATGGAAAAAGGATTAGGGATTTAGGATGACAAGTATCACGTTCTTCCTTTTTGCAATGAATGGCACCGAATTCATCTTCATCAACTCACGACGCAGCGATAGTCTTCCCCCCCAGCGCGACGGCACAAACTTCTACTCCTCACTGACTCTGATTCGAAATGCGGCCACCGTAACCGTGACGGTCTCATCCCTCCTCTTCCAATCCTACTTGTTCATCTCTCTTCAGTCCAATCATCTCAGTTCTGATTTGAACCAAATACGAAACAAAACCTCAGGTATTTTCACCTTTTCCTCCTCTTGCGATCTGTTGATCATCTTCGTTCTGTTCGGCATAATTTGGTTGAGCTGAGAAAGCTTGAGGATGATAACAGAGCGAGCAGAGTTGTGAATCTCTGCATCTTCAATTTTTTTCTAATTTTGTCAGTTATAGCTTGCAGAGAAGGTGTTTGATGTTTGGTCTTTGGAGTGTGCTTCGAAATGAAGCAAGTGCTGAGGGTGTGCTTAGGAGAAAATGGTGATTTTCATGGAATGTGTAATGAAGAAGAATGTGGTATTATGTTTTTTGTGTGGTTGTTAATTTTGCAGTAAGGGTGGTTTGCTGGTGTTTGCGAGGTGTGGTGGTGGCTCATGATTGAAAGAGAAACAAACTGTTATGGTTTATGTTTGGAGGTGGAAAAGGTGGTATTTGAGTTTGTGAGATGATGCTGGTTGTTTTGAGGTGAAGAAATGGTGGTTTCACCGTTCTGTTGTAATGAGGGAAAAAATGTCCAAACAAAACTGACCAAACACATGTGGCATTTAAAAAAATGGAAAAATCAGAAAAACATTGACACATCAGCATTTTGGGTGACTTGGCATGGAAAAGGTTTTAAGAGTGACTTTTTCCAAATTTTAGGGTCATCCATGTGACTTTTTTTTACAGGGGGTTTTCGTAAAGGCCCTATATGGCAGGGGGTAAATAACTATTAACTCTTTAGTTTATTAATAATATAAATTATTATATTTATAAAAAATTAAGATAATATTTAAAAAAATTATATATAAAAGTTGTTAAGTTTTGGAGTCAAAACTTCGGATAATTTAGTCATTTTCATATTATTAAATTATTTTGTAAAGAGTTGTGTTATTTAATATGAAACAATTTGAAGAGGAAAACAAGAATACACGATTTTAATTTTTTTTAATAGAAATCATGAGATTGTGGTGATAATGAATGATTGGGGAATTTATTCTCACATTTTTTGTTTTCATATGCATTTTCCTTTTGTAAATGATAATTTTTCCACTAAATAGCTAAAATAAATCTAACTTTTGTCTCACTAACTATTTAAACTATATTTTTTATTAATTCATTTTAGGTAAATTTATAAGTTCACTTTTGTATTCACATTAAAGCATCATCTCTTTCTTTAGCTATATATATCATATAAGAAAGTTAGTTGTTCTTGAAATACCAATAATGTCCTTTTTCCAATTCCTCTTCATTTAGACTGTCCACGTGGACAGTCTCTCTTTGCAGCAACTTGCCTTCTCTTTTCAAAGAGACTTTACTTCACTTCTCTATTTTTCTTGCAACTATGTAATAGCTTTCTGCTTCTCTTTTTCCGAAAAATTTTATTCACCTTTTCACTCAAAGAACTCTTTTTGCCTCAACCTTTCCAATCAACTCTTTTTGGCTCAACTTTTCAGGATGGCTTGCAAATAGGGTTTTGCTCCAATGAAACGGTGGTACGACCTCTTTCTCCAATGAAACAACACCGGTTGTTGGTTGAAAGGTTTGTTGCTGAGTTTGCGATGATGTTTATGATGTTGATGGTGACGGTGAACACGTTTGTTGATGATATCGTGATGTTGATTCTGAATCGTTGATGGTTGTTGTTGAAGGTTACGGTTGTGAAAATTGATGATGATGTTGGTGACGCTGAAAGTTATAGAAAATCAGAGAGATCTTTCTTTGTTTATCATATTTTGAGTTCTATAATCTCTCTTCTTCTCTCAATATTTTTCTGAAGGGTTTGTGTAAAAAATGAGGATGATGATAATGAAATAGGGTTTCATGAATGTTAGTTTTTTGTATTTTCGTGAACTGCGTTCTTTTTCTTTCTTCTCATTGTTTTCAGAAAATTTGTATTGATGAGGATGATGATGATGGAATTTTAGGGTTTTGGTTATGTATTTTGCGGATGGGTTATGCAGATGGTGAACAGTAGTCTCCTCTTTGGGAACTGTGCATTGAATCTTTTTATGTGGACAGATTTAGGGTTTTCTGTTACTGTTAGCAGGCCTGGGGAAATTTTGTATTGGGATCTACTAATGTTTCATTCTGATCTTGTGTGAATCGAAATCCCTTGGTACTTAACCGTAACTGTGATTTTATTGTTGATTTGCTGCAGTGAAAAAATGTGACTCAACTGTTAACTTATTCTTTTTCTCTTTACTGTGAACCAAAGTTTATTTGTGATTTGTAGTAAAGATTAGGCCCATGATTATTCTGTGAAACTGTATAAGGCCTTTAACTCGCCAATATATGATTTGAATCATTCCCCTTAAAAATTCTGATTCCTTCACATAAACCCTAATGATGAATTATGAATCTTCTATTGTTGTTGTTAGAAGAGCTTATACTTCATGGTTTATGGATGGTATAATATAATCTTTACAATAATTCTTGATTTCTCATCAAGTAATTAGTTATTCACCATTGATTTTTTATTAAAAATGTGTTTTTTTCTGTTGATGATTTTCAATTTTTCATGTTATTGATCAAAATGGGAAAAAGTGTCTTCAAGAAGATGTTGCTGAAAGAATTCAACAGGTAATAGATCTATGTGTAATACTAATCTGATATTAGTTTTTGGTTTGAAATTTGTTATGATTGTAATTTGAGAGTGGAAATTCTCGGTCGGCAATTGCGGATGCAATACGACCAGAATTGCGTTTGCATCCGCATCGGCCACATTTTCTTATAGTTACCTTAATTTAAGATTTGCAATTTAAACCCATGATACTTTTTGCTTTGCCTTTCACCAGCTGGAACCTCTGGGATCGGACGTGGGATGCCATGTATATAATCATATTGGCGTAGACACCTCTCAGGAAAGTGTCTAGCCACATGGCTCTCCCATCTGACATATCCTGAATAAAAAGTAGATACATCAAAAGGACGATGAGGACGGTGAGCTGTATACGGTGTTCAGATGACAACATCCAAGGTCAAAGCATCCAGCCTCCGCCTGTACTCTATCAACCCTCCTGGAATGGCTTGTTTGGCCTTCCACCTTTTCGCACATGGGTCAGTAGCCATAACAAGTTGGATCTTCCGCTCATAGATGTGAGGGAAGTGCTTGTAGATCCAACACTGCATAAATAAAATCCATTAAATAAATTCACCCAAATAAATAAACACAAAACCATCTAATAAATTATAATATATATGTAACAAGCTCAGGTAACCAGCAAGCTGTCTGGTGTTAGGACGAGATGCAACATCAAGTGTCGTGTACAACATCGTGAATGCCGCCACTCTCCAAGCCCAACATGGGGTGTCAAGGGCGCTGAATAGAGAAAGGTATCAAACATTTATATAAACTCCAAACTTGTCCGCAAAGAGAGTACATGCAACTAGATGTAGCATGTATGCCCTAGCGGCATCCTGATACCTCTCTGCATCCACAAGCACCTGATAAGTAGTCCTCAACCAAGACATCCTAATGTAAAAGCCCCGAGTCTCACCAAACTCACGTAGCACATCCACCTCGTTAACCTCCCAAGCATCCATTACCCAAGTGCACCGCCGTCGCCTGGTCCCTATAAACTGGTGTTAAAAATGTACCAGCAATCAGAATGTGAAATAGGGCATCCACATCATTTAAAGTCACTGTCATCTCATCAAATGAAAGATGGAAGGATGATGTCTCCGAGTGCCACCTCTCAACAAAATCTGATAACAAGGAGGCGTCCAACATCGTCAAGGAGAATCCAGCAAAGTCCATCAGATGGAAATCCTCAACTATCCTCCTCACCTGCTCAGGCATCAGACCCTCGAGGAAGTTCTTCAACTTAGTCCTGTGAGAAGCAGCCTTCAACACTAGACGATGTTGTAACAAAATAATATAATTAAAACAATTAGTATACATTGAATCGCGTAATAAACATAAAAATTAAGCATTTAAACGAGACCAATATTACATACCTCACCTTGCCTTATCCTATAAGCGACATGGTCAGCGTATCCCGTCAACACTGACCTGTCAGAAGGTCCTCTAGGGAAACCTCCATCGGTGTGTTCTTATGGCTCCGTAGATGCACGAGTGATGGTGTCTGTATCCTGAACTATTTGATCCTGAACCAGCCCTCTGTTTTCGGTTAGAACTGACCGGAGGAAGGCGTCCAGCACGTAGCTCTGAGGCATGCGCCTCATCAGCAACTCGAGCAACCGCACCGGCTATATCGATGGTCAATCCCGCAATGGAATCGTCCCTGCCTCTGGTCCTCACTTCAAAATTTAAAAATATAAGAAAAATAGCTTCTTTTTTTTTAAATTGAAATACCGAAAATTTCAAAATTTCCGGTATGATAATAGGTACCAGAAATTTCAAAATTTCCGATAATATTGATAAATGATAATACTGGGAATTTTAAAATTTCTGGTACAAAAATACCAATTTTTTTGAAATTCTCAATAGCAAATACCGGAAAATTTAAAGTTTCTGATACAATATACAGGAAATTTCACAAAATATACCGTAAATCTTACTTGTTTTCGCCAAATTTCTGGTACGCCTTCGAAATTTTCGGTATTGTTAGAGAATTTGAAAAATTCGGTTCTTCCCATAAATTTGTGAAAATGTAGTAATGAAAATTGGTTGGACAATTTGATCTTTTTATAGATTTTAGGGGATGACATGTATAATTGGGGGTGGAAAATAAATTTCATTTGTTTTGAAGTGATTGTGTTAAGGAAAAAACTATGCCCTCAATTTTGTGTTTCATAATTATTTCAAAGAGTGTTAAGTATGTGATTTTGGGATTTGAGCTACTAAGTTAAGAAATACATAAAAAAAATAAAGACATAAAGATTAATTGATAAAAAAATGTAAAAATATTATTAGTCTTTTAGTATATTTATGTTATAGAATGTTAATATCATTAGTCTTTTAATTTATGAATAATTCTTGAATTTAATGGATATGCATTTTACACGGTTATTCAATAAAAAATCATCAATCTACCATGTTATTAACTTTTTTTTTCAAATAAAAAGTGATTTAGTTGAATACATAATTGTGATTGATTTCACTTTAAAATTATTTTATACTTACAGTGTATCACCCATTTTCTCATAATTATTTAAAAATATTTATAATAGTTTTAAAAATCATTTTTATAAATATAAAAAAAAATCAATTTTTTAAAGCTAAAACAAACGGCCCTATAATGTTTTCCTCAAATGAAAGCGTATGATAAAGTTTCTTGGGATTTTCTTCGTTACTTGTTGATTAAAATAGGGTTTGGAGATAAATGGCGGAAGTGGATGGAGTTATTAATTTTCAAAAGTAACATGTCGATGGTGATTAATACTAGTTCAACAAAGGAATTCGTCGTCAAGAGGGGTTTAAGACAAGGGGATTCATTATCACCTTTTCTTTTTATTTTAGTGGCGGAAGCTCTTGCAAGGTTGGTTAGAAAATCCATGGAGATAGGTGAATTTGAGAAGTTCGTAATTAATCGGAGTTGTTGCATGGATATCCTTCAATTTGTGGATGACACTTTGTTGGTCGGAGAGGGGACGTGGAAGCATGTTAAGGCGATTAAGATTGTTTTGAGAGCTTTTGAGTTGGTTTCGGGTCTCGGTATTAATTTTCATAAAAGCAAGTTGATTGGAATTAATGTGTCGCCTAATTTTTTAGAAGCCGACGCTTTCTATCTTTCTTACAAAATTGAAGAAAGTAACTTCTTGTTTCTTGGCATCCATACTGGGCTTAATCCAAAGAAGGTCTCATCTTGGTCTCCGCTTATGGAAAAGATGAAAAAGTGCTTGGCGGGTGGAAGAATCGCTTTCTCAATCTTGGAGGTAGAATCACTCTTTTGAAGTCTATTTTGTGTTCTCTTTCTATCTTCACCTTGTCTTTCTACAAGATGCCGATTAAGGTAGTCAAAGAATTTACTAAGATGCAAAGTAATTTCTTATGGGGAGGGGTGGCGGAAAAAAGGAAAATACATTGGATTAGTTTGAAAGTAGTGACATTACCTTATTTGAAGGGGGGCTTGGCTATTAAGAATATTTCCGACTTTAATCTAGCTCTTTTAAACAAGTGGAGGTGGAAGATTATTAATGACTCTAATTCTTTGTGGTATGAGATTTTGAAGGCCCGGTACAGTGATTTATCCATGAATGTTCTTTGCGGAGGTGATTCTCACATTCGTGCTTCTTCATCTTTTTGGTGGCGTGATATTTTAAAGGTCGGTTTCCTTCCTTCTTCTTCATCTTCCTCTTCTCTGGATCCTTTGGTTTCTAATTGTTGTTTTAAAGTGGGAAATGGTTTCAACATACCGTTTTGAGAGGTTTCTTGGTTTTTTTGGACCAAAATAAACTTAATTCATTTCTAAAAGCAATTGTTGTTCAATACAAGGAGGAATAATATTAAACATACTACGCCTAGTCCAAGAATTGGCCGCCTTAGCAAGAGTATGAGCAACCGAATTCGCTTGGAGATTTATAAACTTAACCTCAAAGTTGGGAAAATGAACTAACAAATTCATAATAAACCCAATAAGGAAACTAATTTCAGAGCTACCAAAATGATTTATTTGAATAGCTTAGACCACCCGTTGAGAATCACTTTCGAAAATCACATTATTGAGTAGCAAAGCTATAGCTGCATAAATAGTCTCTTTTAAGGCTAAAGCTTCTGATTCAATGACGGAGAGAAAACCAATGATTTGTCGGTTAAACAATTGTGTTTTGATTGAGACTTTTCCGAAACTTTTTTTGGCTTCTTCTTTGAAAAAAGTTTCGGTGGCGGCCATGGGTGGTTGGTGTGGGAGTTTGGAAGTGGAGTGATTTAGGCATTTCGGGGATGGCGGTTGATGAGCCGGGTATTCTCATGGAGTACACGGCTTTGCGGGATATTTTGGAGTCTTTTGGGGGAATGCAAGAAGGGAAGAATTTTGTAGAGTGGTCTCTTGATACAGAGAAGGGGTTTACAATGTCGTCGTGTTATTCTCATTATGCTCAATTGCGTATTCCTTTCGGTCCTTATAATAGGTGCGATGAGGCTTTGGAATTGATTTGGAAGATGGAGGTTCCTTTTAGGATTAAAAGCTTCGGTTGGAGACTTTTTGTGAATAGGATTCCCACTAAAGATCTATTGGTGTATAGAGGTATTAACATAACTTCTTCTAATTTTAAGTGTATTTTTTGTGATATGCATTCGGAAGATAGGGATCATACTTTCTTCAAGTGCAATGTGATTAAGTTTGTTTGGAAAGAAATTGCTAAGTGGGTGGATTTTACGGGTTGAAACGTGGAAGAATGTATCCTGTTTTTTATGAAATGGCATTTGATAGGCCGTGTTAAAAGAATTAAAGAAGGCAAATTGGGGTGTTTTGGTTAGCCTCTTCTTGGATTATTTGGTTAACAAGAAATGATTTTTGCTTTAGGAATGAGGTTTGGAATGTTTAAAATATGATTTGAAATATTAAGATTTTGATATGGAGATGGTCTTCTTTTGGCGATATTGCTCATTCCAATTGTAGTTTTTACAATTTTAGCCATAATTCCCCTAACATTTGAAGATTCTCTCATTTTAAACCTTGTAAAAATTTGTTTTTAAAACCAACCTTGCCATTTGAAGATTCGGTCATTTTAAACCCTCTGGAATATGACGGGCAAGGTTGGTTTTACTAAAAAAAATAAAAATTTACAGGGTTCAAAATGATATAATCCTTCAAGTGGCAAGGTCGGTTTTAAAAGTAAAAATTTTACAAGGTTTAAAACGAGAGAATCTTCAATTGTTAGGGAAATTCTTGCAACTTTTTTTTGGCAGGGGATTTTTCAAACCAGCCCCATATGGCAGGGGTGAAAATAGGTATTAACCCTAATATTTTAGGGTTAATAGTTATTTACCCCCCTGTCATATGGGGCATTTAAGAAAAAACCCCGGTAAAAAAAAGTCACATGGATGACCCTAAAATTTGGAAAAAAGTCACTCTTAAAACCTTTCCCAGGTCAAGTCACCCTAAATGCTTATGTGTCAATGTTTTTATGATTTTTACATTTTTTTAAATGCCACATGTGTTTAGTCAGTTTTGCTTGGACATTTTTTACCCTCACCTCATGTTTGAATCAAAACCTAATCCCAAAAAGCTATTCACTTACCTTTCCTTCCCCTCATCGTTGTTCAATCTAAACCCTAAATCTACCTAACCCAGTTTCTTGATAATGCATAATTCAGATTTAATAGATTAACTTAAACTCAATTATGCAAAATGGAAAAAGGATTAGGGATTTAGGATGACAAGTATCACGTTCTTCCTCTTTGCAATGAATGGAACCGAATTCATCTTCATCAACTCACGACACAACGACAGTCTTCCCCCCCAGCGCGACGGCACAAACTTCTACTCCTCACTGACTCTGATTCGAAATGCGGCCACCGTAACCGTGACGGTCTCATCCCTCCTCTTCCAATCCTACTTGTTCATCTCTCTTCAGTCCTATCATCTCAGTTCTGATTTGAACCAAATACGAAACAAAACCTCAGGTATTTTCACCTTTTCCTCCTCTTGCGATCTGTTGTTCATCTTCGTTCTGTTCGGCATAACTTGGTTGAGCTGAGAAAGCTTGAGGATGAGAACAGAGCGAGCAGAGTTGTGAATCTCTGCATCTTCAAATTTTTTTTCTAATTTTGTCAGTTATAGCTTGCAGAGAAGGTGTTTGATGTTTGGTCTTTGGAGTGTGCTTCGAAATGAAGCGAGTGCTGAGGGTGTGCTTAGGAGAAAATGGTGATTTTCATGGAATGTGTAATGAAGAAGAATGTGGTATTATGTTTTTTGTGTGGTTGTTAATTTTGCAGTAAGGGTGGTTTGCTGGTGTTTGAGAGGTGTGGTGTTGGCTCATGATTGAAAGAGAAACAAACTGTTATGGTTTATGTTTGGAGGTGGAAAAGGTGGTATTTGAGTTTGTGAGATGATGCTGGTTGTTTTGAGGTGAAGAAATGGTGGTTTCACCGTTCTGTTGTAATGAGGGAAAAAATGTCCAAACAAAACTGACCAAACACATGTGGCATTTAAAAAAATGGAAAAATCAGAAAAACATTGACACATCAGCATTTTGGGTGACTTGGAATGGAAAAGGTTTTAAGAGTGACTTTTTCCAAATTTTAGGGTCATCCATGTGACTTTTTTTTACAGGGGGTTTTCGTAAAGGCCATATATGGCAGGGGGTAAATAACTATTAACTCTTTAGTTTATTAATAATATAAATTATTATATTTATAAAAATTTAAGATAATATTTAAAAAAATTATATACAAAAGTTGTTAAGTTTTGGAGTCAAAACTTCGGATAATTTAGTCATTTTCATATTATTAAATTATTTTGTAAAGAGTTGTGTTATTTAATATGAAACAATTTGAAGAGGAAAACAAGAATACACGATTTTAATTTTTTTAAATAGAAATCATGAGATTGTGGTGATAATGAATGATTGGAATTTATTCTCACATTTTTTGTTTTCATATGCATTTTCCTTTTGTAAATGATAATTTTTCCACTAAATAGCTAAAATAAATCTAACTTTTGTCTCACTAACTATTTAAACTATATTTTTTATTAATTCATTTTAGGTAAATTTATAAGTTCACTTTTGTATTCACATTAAAGCATCAGCTCTTTCTTTAGCTATATATATCATATAAGAAAGTTAGTTGTTCTTGAAATACCAATAATGTCCTTTTTCCAATTCCTCTTCATTTAGACTGTCCACGTGGACAGTCTCTCTTTGCAGCAACTTGCCTTCTCTTTTCAAAGAGACTTTACTTCACTTCTCTATTTTTCTTGCAACTATGTAATAGCTTTCTGCTTCTCTTTTTCCGAAAAATTTTATTCACCTTTTCACTCAAAGAACTCTTTTTGCCTCAACCTTTCCAATCAACTCTTTTTGGCTCAACTTTTCAGGATGGCTTGCAAATAGGGTTTTGCTCCAATGAAACGGTGGTACGACCTCTTTCTCCAATGAAACAACACCGGTTGTTGGTTGAAAGGTTTGTTGTTCGTTGAGGGTTTTTTGCTGAGTTTGCGATGATGTTTATGATGTTGATGGTGACGGTGAACATGTTTGTTGATGATATCGTGATGTTGATTCTGAATCGTTGATGGTTGTTGTTGAAGGTTACGGTCGTGAAAATTGATGATGATGTTGGTGACGCTGAAAGTTATAGAAAATCAGAGAGATCTTTCTTTGTTTATCATATTTTGAGTTCTATAATCTCTCTTCTTCTCTCAATATTTTTCTGAAGGGTTTGTGTAAAAAATGAGGATGATGATAATGAAATAGGGTTTCATGAATGTTAGTTTTTTGTATTTTCGTGAACTGCGTTCTTTTTCTTTCTTCTCATTGTTTTCAGAAAATTTGTATCGATGAGGATGATGATGATGGAATTTTAGGGTTTTGGTTATGTATTTTGCGGATGGGTTATGCAGATGGTGAACAGTAGTCTCCTCTTTGGGAACTGTGCATTGAATCTTTTTATGTGGACAGATTTAGGGTTTTCTGTTACTGTTAGCAGGCCTGAGGAAATTTTGTATTGGGATCTACTAATGTTTCATTCTGATCTTGTGTGAATCGAAATCCCTTGGTACTTAACCGTAACTGTGATTTTATTGTTGATTTGCTGCAGTGAAAAAATGTGACTCAACTGTTAACTTATTCTTTTTCTCTTTACTGTGAACCAAAGTTTATTTGTGATTTGTAGTAAAGATTAGGCCCATGATTATTCTGTGAAACTGTATAAGGCCTTTAACTCGCCAATATATGATTTGAATCATTCCCCTTAAAAATTCTGATTCCTTCACATAAACCCTAATGATGAATTATGAATCTTCTATTGTTGTTGTTAGAAGAGCTTATACTTCATGGTTTATGGATGGTATAATATAATCTTTACAATAATTCTTGATTTCTCATCAAGTAATTAGTTAATCACCATTGATTTTTTATTAAAAATGTGTTTTTTTCTGTTGATGATTTTCAATTTTTCATGTTATTGATCAAAATGGGAAAAAGTGTCTTCAAGAAGATGTTGCTGAAAGAATTCAACAGGTAATAGATCTATGTGTAATACTGATCTGATATTAGTTTTTGGTTTGAAATTTGTTATGATTGTAATTTGAGAGTGGAAATTCTCGGTCGACAATTGCGATGCAATACGACCAGAATTGCGTTTGCATTCGCATCGGCCACATTTTCTTATAGTTACCTTAATTTAAGATTTGCAATTTAAACCCATGATACTTTTTGCTTTGCCTTTTCCAGTCACTTGGTCCAAGAATTTGCAGTCTTCGCTCCGTGAGAAGTCTGCTGACATTATTAATCTTCATATAATTCTTATAATGATTAAAAAGGATGGTTTATGGGGATGATTTATCTTCTATTTTTGATTTTGATTGGATAAAGTTCCGAAACTAGAATTTATTGTAGCATAAGTTATAAATGCCTCAATGGGACACCAATTTTGATGATCGGATAATTTTATAGTACACTGGTATAATTCTTGTCATCACATATTAATAGTTTTCTCAGAGAGATGAATGGACTATGCTTTGCGACACACTTGCTTCAAAACTCATGGGGGCTGGCAATACATTAGCTGCAACTCTCTTTTATATATGTGCTGGAAATATTGATAAAACAGTTGAAATTTGGTCGAGGAGTCCGTTAGATGAGCACGGGGGGAAAGAATACTTTTACCATTTTTGGATCCACGTAAGTCATTTCCCTAGGCTCTAATCTCTCTTTCTAATCATTTTAATTAAAAAAAAGTTATGTTGGGTAGTCCTTTTATCCGACCTAGGTCTTAGTAGTTTCTTTTCCATATCCCTATAATTTGATTTGTAATATCTAAAGGTTAACTCTGACAGAAATTACTAAGGCAGCTATGAAATTGGGATCAGAAGTAAACAATTAAACTGGTATATTAAGTAAATAATTACTGACTCATAATTGCAGAAATTTTTACTAAAGCACTACAGGAGGAAGATTTCAACAACTTAGAGAGCAATGGGAGTTAAAGAGAAACACATTAAGGGGGGGGTGTTAAAATTAATGTGTTGTAACCACCACCATCTTTAGCAAGCATTATGAATGAAGTGGAACTATCACATTATAATGATTGTCTTTATTTATATTTATGGTAAAGTTGTATCATTAAGATTGAGAGAACCAAAGAGTCCTCATCTTGATTATCAACCTATTTGTATTCTCTATCAATTTCCTTTCAAGCCTATATAAAGGCTTTGTAATGCTAAGTTGATAGCAAGAAATGTGTGGTGAATTCAATAAAAGCAGAGTTTTTCAATGGTCATCCACCAGTAGAAGTATAATGCAAAAAGTGACGAAAAATAGTTTTTCTCTACAGAATCCCGCAACACTATAATTTATCACATACCACCTCTAGAATACCACCAACAATTATTATAGATGTGTTATACTACCTAACTAGTGTGTATGATGCCAATGAAGGTACCTCTTCCAGATTGAGCTCTATAAAGAACACTGTTACTATATCCTACTTTACGTGGAAGAAATCCCAGCATCTTGTTGTGTGAAGACTAAGAATATTATTAGGAATCACGCGGGCAACACCAAGGAATACAAACATAAAGAGAAATTTCTTAAAACTTCTTTCAAAAGTAATATACAATGCTTTACACATAAATATTATCCAGAAGACTGGTCTTGTTGTGGTTAAGCTGTTAAATACCTGCAATGAGATTAGCTTGAGACTGACTCAAAACTGCAGCAAATCCAGAAAAGCCATGCTTATAGGTATACAAGATGGACTTCATAGCATCCCTTTTGCTATTAAAAACAACTCAATTCCAAATATGTTAACTTCATGTAAGTTCAAACAAAAATAAGTAAATTATATATTTTTATTTAATCTTTGTTAAGTCAGTTTCAAATGCACCTGACCTAACAAAGTTACAAATATTTACAAAATTGCTACTGTGTCGCTTCTAAAGTCAGGTGACAGGTGAACTGATTCAACAACCTCTACTAAATACCATTTTTGTACTAGTTTCTTTGAAATCTATTTTCTCCATATCATACACAATTAAATACAGTTTCTTCATAAAAAATGCAACCACCAGCCTTGTTGTTATCATCTTCAACATCTTCTTCTGATGACAAATTATCATCATCTGAAACACCTATATCACCTTGATCTAACCTGATCAGAATGGATTGTCGTGGCAGCTGGTCTGGCTTGATGAACAAGGTGGAGGGGGTACCTGCAAGGTTCTCCAATGCTAAAGTCAGAAGCTATCAGAGAGAGTGAGGGTTTAAGAAGTAGAGAATGAATACCTGACCCTCTAGTGAAAGAGGGTATTTATAGCCCCCAGCGCTGGGCCAAGGTCTCCTAATTGAGCCAAATCCAGTTGGAGGCCCACGTGCTAGGAGACTGCCAGAACAACCTCTGCTAGGGCTGAGTCAGCAGGTGACCCACGTTCTGGGTGAGCATGGCGTAGGATTCAGAGGTGATTGACCGGATCCTTCGCTGAAGTGATACACACGTGGTCTTTATGCTTGACCAATTCGTAACGGCATGATGGGCCCAAATGGATTGGGCCTGCTCGGCTGACAAAGGGAGCTGGGCCTGCTCGGCCCAATCCAGAACAGGAGCCCCCCAAGTCGTTAGTTCAGAGGGAGTGACGACTTTCGCTAAGGTCTGGCTGAGCATACGTCCAAACGTGTTCGTGGTAAACTAAGGTCTTCTTGTCATCTGGTTCCTCGGCTCACGGGGAGCGGAGTTATTGGGGAGAGACGTACGCGTCGAGGAGACGATTGGTTCGACGGTGTACAGTTTGTCCGAGGAGGTGGACGGAGTTACTGTTGGTCTTGAACTGAAACATTTCGACCCGTTCGGTTGAGCCTTGGTTGACAGGTGGCGCCTGTTTGGAACGTCATCATTATTCTGTCGTCTTTTAATTCAGGCATTAATTGCGCCTTGTTGGGCTTCCCAAGGCACCTTATGGTGTCTCTTGTGTTTCCCTATGCTGAGAGCCGCCTCTAGGGGTGGGCAATGATTGCGCCTCCTAGGCTCCCTAGGCAATCATGGCACCCTTTGGCCTTCTACCTCTATATAAAGAGTGAGGAGGCCATTTATTTGTCACTTAGCATTTGAAACTCTCCCAAGACTCGCTCAAGGATTTCGCCCTCTGTCGTGTGTTTTTTCCTCCGCTTTCTCAAGTAAGTTTCCTCGTATTCTCCTTTGCATTTACTTAAGATTTAGGAGATCTAGCTATAAGTGCGCCGAGCGGTTTAGGAAAAGGAGTATATTTTGTATGCGTTTGCCGAGAGGAGTTTAGGGCTGACGAGTGAAAACAATTGCGTGAGCCGAACAGGGCATGGGCTTGGAGGGGAGTTGAATGTGTGTGCCGGCCACGTGTTGAGAATGATCACTGAATTGTGCAAGCGCGTTTTCCTAGGGTAGTTTGATTTTACTTAGTCGGTCTTTGAGGGCCAGCGTCGTTATCGGACTTCAGCCGGCCAGACTCGGTAATCCCGGGCGAGTGTTTCGGAGATGTTGGTCGTAGGTGGGGGTCCTTTTTCGCCTGTTCTCCTCGCCCTTTCACTTGACTTGCGGTGGAAGGGTGGATTTGACAAGTCGAATTCACTGTTTCCTCTACTTTTTAGGTAAATGGCCGACGAAACCCGGGATGATGCTATCTTTGACATATCTGACGAGGACGAGGCGATTGGTCGTTCGCAGGATAAAGAAGTTCCAGTCGTTGAGGTTTCCCCGAGGAAGCTCGAGGATTGGGTGGTTGTTGCTCCGAGAACAATCGCCTCGCATTTTACAGCGCATCCCAAGGAAGCTTTTAATGTTCTCGAAGACCTTGGGCCGGGTATGGAACCTTCCTAGGGTGCTTTCGCGCCGAAGTCTCACCAGAGGATTTGCTCGGCTTTCCCCGGTCCTCGATTTGCTATGTATGAGTTCGTCTTCAAGGAGGCCGGGCTGAGGCTTCCTTTTACGCACTTGCAGCAGAGCGTTTTCAGGTGGTTGCGGTTGTGCCCGTCCCAGCTTCATCCCAATGTTTTCGCTTTTCTAAGGGCCTTTGAAATCGTGTGCGGCTTCTTGGAGATCGATGCGACTCTGCCCATCTTCTTCAGAGTGTTTCATCTTCAGAGGTTGCACGACGCGGATAGTAAATGGAGTTGGGTATCTTTTAAGCAGCCGAAGAAGTTGTTCGCCATATATCAGGATTCTATCAAGCACTTCAAGGGCCGATACTTTATGGTCAAACCTTTCACTCCCGAGGTCGAGGATCATTTGTTTGAGGTCTTCGAATATTACCAGGATGGGGTGAAAAAGGTGGGTCCTTCTGCCCGGTTCCCATTGGAGTGGCAATACGACCATTTCGAGAAGGGGACCGATGCCTACATCTTTAGGGACGAAGATCTAAACGAGCGAGATACGACGGGGTATCAAAGACTTGTCACCTTTGTAGATGGGTTTAGGCCGGCTGTGTGCACGTTGCCCAACGGGGATCCTTTGTTCGAAGAGGATGGGGGTCCTATGCTCGAGCCTCGATATATCAATACCAAGGTTATCCTCGAGTGTGAGGGTTATGGGGATGCAATGATTTTACTTGGTGAGGAAATTATTTTATTTGCTTGAATCATACTCCTTCGTTGCTAATTTCTTTTGTTTTGCAGGATAAATGGCCGATTTACACGACAAGGTCGTGAAGATGAGGGCGAAAAACAAAGCGGCCGCCAAAGGGGCCGGGAAGAGGACGCGGGTCGAGGAGATCAAAGCGGCTGCTGCGGTCGCTGCCGGTGGTAGTTCTCCTTCCTCGGCTGGGACGACATCGGGGGGTTCTCCGGCCGAGAAGAAACAAAGGACTGAGGGGGTCCCGGAGGTCCGTCCCCTCATCAATGACAACCCTACCGATGACGACATCGTGCTGCCTTCTTGCACCTTGCATGGGGGACTTTTCTCGAGGAAGAATCTTTTGCTCGAGCGAGACGAAGTGAAACACATCATTAAGCGGGATAAGGTGGCTCGGGGAAATGATCTGGCCGAGGATGTCGAGGGAATGATGAGGGTGGCTGCTCTGGCCATGGCTCTTAATGCTCAGAGGGTTTGTCCCCAGAAGGACTATGACGCCTTGCTGTAGAAGTATGAGACGTTGGAGCACGAATTTGAAAATTACAAGGACAAATATGAGATTCATACACACGTGGTCGAAGACCTTTGCAAGGCTCAGGACAAAGTCAGGGCTCTGGAGGCCGAAGAGAAGAAGCTGCGCAAGCGGGTTGCTGAGTTGGAGGATTCTCACCTCCCCTCTGCCGAGGAGACTGGAGATGAGAGGACTTTGGAAACCCGTTCTCAGCTGCTGGGCAAGGTGAGAGAGCTTGAAGTTGATTGCGTTGCTACCCTGGGGGTTGGATTCAAAGCGGCTGTGGACCAACTGCGGGTCCTCAACCCACGTTTGGTCACGACGGGGATCAGTCCGTATAACAAAGTTGTGAACGGGCGGATCGAGGCGAACCCGGACTTCGATGATTGGGAAGATGGGCAGGACGTCCAGGGTGGCGAAAGCAACGGGGCCGAGGACGATGATGGTGATGTTTGATTGGTTTGTTTTCTTGTTTTCTGGCCTGTGCGCCGAGACTTTTGTTTGTTTTGTGGCCTGCGTGCCAAGATTTTGTTTGTTTTGTGGCCTGCGTGCCAAGATTTTGTCGGTCTTAAGGCCGTGTAAGCTTTGTATAATGGGCGTTTGCCCGGTACTTTTGGGGCCTTCGGGCCGTTGTAATGCAATTCTCAGTTGTTTATTTTAGCAATTCGCTGTATGTTTGCTTTCTTATGCTCGACCAGTATTTGTCATCCGATTGTGTAGGGAACTAACCGGGTAGGTGGGGTGGATTCCCGACCTGAAGCGAATTCGAGGCTGCGTTCGGAACCAAGAACTCAAAGCGCGGACTATCCATCGTGAGCTGGCGTCTGGCCAATGTGGTACTACGGCGGTGGGGCTAGGTGTAGGTCCCCTCGTCGAATCGCGTGGCTGCTCGTCGGGGGGTGCGACGCGATTTGTGATGTTTGAGAAGAAACGTCTGTACTGGGACGTGCTTCTTGTCCGACCAGATGGTCGGCGTTCTCGATGTGAGTCTTAGCTGTAGTATTGACGGAGTTTTTCGGCGTTCCATGGTCGAGCAAGTTTTTCCCCGAGTAGGTTTTCGAGGTAGTAGACGTCGTGCTCGGTTTTCTCGTAGACACGGTATGGGCCTTCCCAGTTGGGAGCGAGCTTGCCTTCGCGCGAATCCTTTTTGTTTCTGAGGAGGACGAGGGATCCAACCTCAAACTCGCGCTTGATGACGTTTGCATCGTGGCGCAAAGAGATTTGTTGTTTGATTTTGGTTTCTCGGAGTGACGCTCCGAGGCGTATATCCTCGACCATTTCGAGTTCTTCCCTCATTGCTTCGTCGTTTAATTCCTCTTCGAGAGGGAGCTCTGTGCGACGGGACGGTTCGCGGATTTCGACCGGGATTACGGCTTCGGTCCCGTAAGTTAGCCTGAACGGGGTTTCTCCTGTGGTCTATTGGGGAGTGGTTCGGTATGCCCATAAAACGCTGTGGAGTTCTTCGACCCAGGCCCTCTTCGCTTCTCCTAGGCGTCGTTTAAGTCCTCGGAGGATGACCCTATTAGTGACCTCTGCTTGCCCGTTGGTCTGGGGGTGTTCGACAGAAGTGAAGTGTTGTTTTGTGCCAAGTTTGGCGACGAAGTCTTGGAACTTCCTGTCTGTGAACTGTGTTCCGTTGTCGGTGACGAGAGCTTGGGGTACTCCGAATCGTGCGAGCATGTTCCGCTTGTAGAATCGCAGTATGTTGAGGGAGGTGATTTTGGCGAGGGCTTCGGCCTCGATCCACTTTGTGAAGTAGTCTACGGCGACGATCAGATACTTGTTCTGATATGAGCCAACGGGAAATGGTCCCAGGATGTCCATTCCCCACCAGGCGAAGGGCCAGGGTGACGATAACGATGGCAGCTCGTTCGGTGGGGCGAGATGCATGTCGGCATAGCGTTGGCATTTATCGCATCTTTGTACGTGGTTCTTGGCGTCTTGCTGCATTGTCGGTCAATAGTATCCTGCTCGGAGAGCCTTCCGGGCTAGCGAACGTCCGCTGGGGTGCTGTGCGTTTATGCCCTCGTGAATTTCCTGTAGGACCTCGAGGGCTTGTGTGGAGTCGAGACATTTAAGTAAGGGGATGGAGAATCCCCTTCGGTATAGTTTGTCTTCGACCACCATGTAAGAGCAGGATCTTCGCTTTACTACCGCTGCTTCTTTTTGGTCGGATGGGAGTTCGTTCTTCGTTAGGAAATTGTACACGGGGGTCATCCAACAATGAGCTTCTCTGATGGCGTTGACTGTAGGAAGAGGGGTGGTCGTTTCCACACTTGGTCGAGGGAGTGTTTCTTGAATCACGGACCGGTTACTCCCCTTCTTCCTGGTGCTCGCCAGTTTGGATAAGATGTCTGCCCGGACGTTGTGCTCGCGAGGGACGTGTTCGACCTTGACTTGGGCGAAGTTTTTGGTCCTCTCCTTGACCATGGCCAGGTATTCGATTAGGAGTTCGTTTTTAGCTTAATAATCGCCATTTACTTGTGAAGCGACGAGCTAAGAGTCGGTGTAGATGGTTATGATCCGCGCTCCTAAGTCTTCGGCAAGGCGGATTCTCGCCAAGAGTGCTTCGTATTTGGCCTGATTATTAGATGTCTGGAACGACAAGATGAGTGAAACCTCTATGAGGATGCCTTCGTTGTTTTCGAGGATGATGCCTTCCCCGCTTCTTGACAAGTTGGACGCTCCGTCGACGAAAATTGTCCATTCGTCGTTGGCAGATGTTAGGGATCCGGGGGCCGTCATCTCGGCTACGAAGTCGGCTAGGGCTTGTGCTTTCAGGGCCTTTCTGCTTTCATATTGGATGTCGAACTCGGACAACTTGAAGGACCATTTCAGCATCCTGCCGGCCATGTCTGGATGGCCTAGTAGTTGTTTGATAGGCTGGTCGGTTCTCACGACAATGGTGTGCGCGAGGAAATAATATTGCAGTCGTCTCGCCGCGATGAAGAGTGAAAGTGCTACTTTTTCTATTTGCTGGTACCTCACTTCAGGCCCCTGGAGGGCTTTGCTTGTGAAGTACACGGGTTTTTGTCCTTCGTTCGTTTCTCGTATGAGCGCCGCGCTCACGGCCTCGGCAGATAAGGCTAAGTAAAGGTAGAGCGTCTCTCCGACGTCTGGTCGGCTTAGAACGGGCGGTTGTGAGAGTACCTGTTTGAGGTGGGACAGGGCGCTTTCGCACTCGTCAGTCCACTCGAAGGTTGCCTCTTTTCGTAGGAGTTTGAAAAACGGGAGAACGTGCTGGGCGGACTTTGCGATGAAGCGGGATAGTGCGGTGAGCATGCCGTTCAGGACTTGGATTGATTTTTTGCTGTTTGGTGTGGGGAGGTTGGAGAATGCCCGGCATTTGTCCGGATTGGCTTCGATGCCTCGTTCGGTCAGGTGGAAGCCGAGGAACTTCCCGGCCCTAACCCCGAACTTGCATTTTTCGGGGTTGAACCTCATTTTGCATTGTCTTGCTCGAGCAAAGACTCGTTCGAGGTCGTCGGTGTGGGTGATCTCTTCTCGAGATTTGACGATCATGTCGTCCATGTAGACCTCGAGAGTGTCCCCGATTTCTCCTCGGAAAACCGTGTTCATCATCCGCTGGTAGGTTTCCCCGGCGTTCTTGAGCCCGAACGGCATTACGTTGTAATAGTAATTGCCTGATTCGGTCATGAAGGCCGTGTGCTTCCTGTCGCTCCTCGCCATAGGTATTTGATTGTATCCTGAATATGCATCCATAAAAGACAAAAGTTTGTAACCGGCCGAGTTGTCGACCAGTTTATCAATATTAGGTAAGGGATATGCATATTTAGGTCACGCCCTATTGAGATCGGTGTAATCAACGCACATTCTCCATTTTCCATTACTTTTCTTAACGAGTACAACATTTGAGAGCCAAGTTGAATACTTGGCCTCAGAAATAAAGTTTGCCTCTAGGAGGTCTTTTACAGCTTTCTCGGGAGACTGCCTTCTCCTACGTTGAGTTATGGCCCTAGTAGCCGGACTAATAGTAAGGTGATGGCAGGCGACCTCAGGGTCGAGTCCGGGCATCTCAGCGGCGCTCTAGGCGAAGAGGTCGGCATTCTGGCGGAGGCAAGCTTGCAGTTGTTTCTTTGCGATCTCTGGTATCCCTGCTCCGATCTTGACCTTTTTGTTCGGATCGTCTCCCAAGGTGATGAGCTCGAAGTCCCCGTCAGGAATTGGGCGGACGGGGCAGGCGGACTTCCCTTTTACTTTCGTCGGGTCCTCAGAGGCGTTCTTCAGTTCTTCCTCGGAAAACCGTGCGTCCAGGTCGATGGAGTTCACGTCTGGTTTGTTGCTCTGCTCCCTTTCTTCGGCCTTGCTGGAGGTCTTCGGCTGTTTGTTCACGGATTGGTATCCTTTGACTGCCCCATCGAAGCATCTTCTTGTTGTCTCGATATCGCCCCTGATTGTCGCTACTCTGCCCCTCTTTGTGTAGTATTTCATTAGCATGTGGGCGGTGGACGGGACCGCGGTGAGCTCGGCGATGGCAGGCCTCCCTAGTATGCAGTTGTAGAGGGATTCACAGTGGACGACGAGGAATTGAGTCTTGATCACCCTGGCGGTCTCCTCCTCGCCGATTGTCACTAGCAGTTCGACATATCCCCAAGGCTTGGAGGTAGAGCCGTTGAAACCCTGGAGGTCGGCTCCCACGTAGGGGGTTAGATGGGAGTCATCGAGCTAGAGTATCTTGAACAGATGCGAGTACATTGTCGCATGAGCTGCCTTCGTTGACTAGGACTCAACGGACATCAAAGTTCGCCATTTTTGCCCGGGTGAGTAGGGGAATGTTGGCGTTAGGCGATCCACCGGGCAGTTCCTCGAGGTAAAATGTGATTGGTTCGGACTTGCCCTTGAATCTCCTTAGGGTAGGGCCGATGTCGGCGTTGCTGTCGATGAGCTCGTCAAATTTTCTTTTCACTGAACCGACAGACAAGGGGCCGGTGACGGCACCATTTGAGATGACCATTGTCGTGGGGAAACTTTCCCAGCGGCTATATGCCGAGGCCACTTCCGTGGAGGGGAGGAAGTCTTCGGGCCTGGTTACGGAGAGGGCGATCTGGAACGACCTCTGGTCGGGGGAGTTGTCTTCGTCGGGCTTGTCCGACCTCCTTTTGTCTTTCTTGGCAGTGTCCCCTCTTTTTGTGTACTTCGAGAGGCGCCCTTCCTTGATGAGCATTTCGATTGCGTCTTTTAAGTGGACACAATGCTCGGTCAGATGTCCATAGGATTTATGGTACTTGCAGCACTTGGATTTGTCAGCTCCTGGTCTCGGGGCCCCTGGTTTTGGAACGCGGACCCCACCGTCCTTGAATTTGGTGCTTCTGCATTCAGTCCAGACGCGCTCGCGGGGAGCGGTGAGAGGCGTATATTCTGCGAAGCGTCCAGATGGGCCTCGGTTCTCTTTGCTGTCTCTGGACCTCCCCTCCCTTCTTTTTTCTTCGCCACGGCGGGGAGGTGTGTCATCGCTGTCATACCCCGAAATTTGCCCATCCTATTCTAACATTTAACTTTTTTATTTTTTTTATTTTTATTTTTTAACTTTGGTTTTATTAGAGTTTGGTTCAATTTTACTAACATTAGCCTTTTTAAATAGCTTGTTTAAAATATTTGTTTATTTTAAAATAAGTTTATCTTTACTAATCTAAATTCATTTATATAATTGTTTGTTTCAAATTATTTTTAAGTTTAGTAATTATTAGTTTGTTGATATTTTTATGTCTTATTTTTTATAGTTACTATTTCTACTTTTACTTAGAATAGATTTACCTTTGTTATTTTTTAGATTCATATTATTATTATCACTAATTATTATTACTATTAATTATTATTATTATTATCATATTGTTAAAATAAAAAAAAATAGAAAAAGGGAAAAAGAGACCAAAACAAAATAAGTTTACGTTTCATGAAGAAGGGGGATCGGATTTGCAAGAACAAGGAATATCCAAAAACAAATATGGCAATAGAATCCCAAACTTCTAAATTAGCAAGATTCAAACCATATTTGTTGACCTAAAGAGATCACATATAAGAGACAGAAGGTTTTCATAGGGGGAAATTTTGGCCGCTGAGAACTATGCCCCCGAGCTTGAAAAAACCGTAAAAAACCAGCGCCATGGCAGAAGAAGTTTGGGGAGAATTCAAGCGGTTTTAAGGATCAATAACATGACTACGACCTCCCCTGGATTAAACCTGATGGTCGCAGACACTCGAAGTGCCCGGAATGGTCCCCCACGCTTGCTCACGTTTGGTCCTCTTGCCTTATGCTCAATCATGCTCGTGGAGGCATCATAAACAGGTTTTGGTTATGCAGTTATGTTTGGATTGGTGGTAAGATTGTTTCTGCACAGTTAATTTGATTATTGTTGCGATTTGAACAATTCACCATAGCTAGGGTTCATGTTCTTGATTTTAGGGAAATTGTTTATAAGCATTTTCAGGTTAAATTAAGAGGTTTATAAGGTTCGGGATGTGCTATATGGTTAGTCTGGGCTCATGTTTATGGTTTATTATGTTGGTATTATACGTTTGAAATCTGCAGGCCTATAGCAATAGCAAGGAAACGTTGCTGTGTTTCTGAAAAGAATATCCACGAAGAAGAAGAGCAACACGCGCTGGTTTCGTTTCTCATTTGTTAGCGTCGATTGATTGATTAAATACGTTTCGCTCCAAAATAAAGTCAGCGAATGAAGCTGGCTGGGTTGGCGAAGCGTGTATGCCATTGAGACACATGACCTGGGTTCGAGTCTTACTAAAGACTCCTATTTTTTTAACAATTGCAAGTACAAGTGTGATAAGGGATCCTGTTGTTAGAACAAGATTTGTTCTGATCAATTATCTTAGTTTTGATGATAACAATAATATGAATTTTGCTTAAGATAATATGGTACTCTAATCCAATGCAATTTCCTTTTCAGGAAATATATAAAGAGTATGCATAATTCAGCGCTCAGAAGCTTTGTCTCAAGGGTTCAGCATGCAACATCAGAACATGGTCTGGCAAGACATCAGAAGATGGTCGAAGCAGAATCAGAACATGGGTCTATGGAAGCATCAGAAGAACATGAGATCAGAAGCACTGAAGTTCTGATGGTATCACGCTCAGAAGCACTTCAAGGTCAGAAGATCAGAAGATGCTTTGCACCAAGCTGTTTGACTCTGATGATATTCAAACGTTGTATTCACAAACATCAGATCAGAAGGAAGTACAAGTGGCAAGCTACGCTGACTGACAAAAGGAACGTTAAAAGCTATTAAAGGCAACGTCAGTAGACACAGCGTGAACAAGGCTCGAGGTAGTTGACAAAAGCGTATAACATTAAATGCGATACTGTACGGAACACGCAAAGCATTAAATGCACTCAACGGTCATCTTCTCCAACGCCTATAAATATGAAGTTCTGATGAGAAGCAAGGTTAACGATTCTGAACAAAACAACTCATATTAACTTGCTAAAACTTTGTTCTATTCAAAGCTCAGAATCTTCATCTTCATCAAAGCTCACTACATTGCTGTTGTAATATATTAGTGAGATTAAGCTTAAACGTTAAGAGAAATATCACAGTTTGTGATTATAGCTTTTAAGAAGCAATTGTAATACTCTTAGAATTGATTACATTAAGTTGTAAGGAACTAGAGTGATCGTGTGGATCAGAATACTCTAGGAAGTCTTAGAGGTTATCTAAGCAGGTTGTAACTAGAGTGATCGTGTGGATCAGAATACTCTAGAAAGTCTTAGAGGGTATCTAAGCAGTTGTTCCTGGAGTGATCAGTGTGTGATCAGAAGACTCTGGAAGACTTAGTTGCTGACTAAGTGGAGAACCATTGTAATCCGTGCGATTAGTGGATTAAATCCTCAGTTGAGGTAAATCATCTCTGCGGGGGTGGACTGGAGTAGTTTAGTTAACAACGAACCAGGATAAAAATAACTGTGCAATTTATTTTTATCTGTCAAGTTTTTAAAGCTACACTTATTCAAACCCCCCCTTTCTAAGTGTTTTTCTATCCTTCAATTGGCATCAGAGCGCCGGTTCTAAGGTGCAAGCACTTAACCGTGTTTAGAAAAGATTCAGGAAGAGAAAAACGCTTCAGTAAAAGATGGCTGATGAAACCGCAAAGTCTACATCTACATTTGGCTCTGCTGAGCAACACAACGGTAACAATGGTTATACTAGACCACCGGTATTTGATGGTGAAAACTTTGAATACTGGAAAGATAAACTGGAAAGTTACTTTCTTGGTCTAGATGGTGATCTATGGGATCTTCTGATGGATGGTTACAAACATCCAGTAAATGCCAGTGGCGTAAAGCTGACAAGGCAAGAAATGAGTGATGATCAGAAAAAGCTTTTCAGGAATCATCATAAATGCAGAACTGTTTTGCTGAATGCTATCTCTCATGCTGAGTATGAGAAGATATCTAACAGGGAAACGGCCTATGACATATATGAGTCCTTGAAAATGACTCATGAAGGAAATGCTCAAGTCAAGGAGACTAAAGCTCTCGCTTTAATCCAGAAGTATGAAGCCTTCAAGATGGAGGATGATGAAGACATTGAAAAGATGTTTTCAAGATTTCAAACTCTTACTGCTGGATTGAGAGTTCTTGACAAGGGATACACCAAGGCTGATCACGTAAAGAAGATCATCAGAAGCTTACCCAGAAGATGGGGTCCTATGGTGACTGCATTCAAGATTGCAAAGAATCTGAATGAAGTTTCTCTGGAAGAGCTTATCAGTGCCTTGAGAAGCCATGAAATAGAGCTGGACGCAAATGAGCCTCAAAAGAAAGGTAAGTCTATTGCATTAAAATCCAATATCATGAAATGCACTAACGCTTTTCAGGCTAGAGAAGAAGATCCTGAAGAATCAGAATCTGAAGAAGAAGATGAACTGTCCTTGATCTCCAGAAGGCTAAATCAACTCTGGAAGAACAAGCAAAGGAAGTTCAGAGGCGTCAGAAGTTCAAAGAAAATTGAACGTGGAGAATCTTCTGATGACAGAAGATTTGACAAGAAGAAGGTCATGTGCTATGAATGCAATGAGCCTGGACACTTCAAGAATGAATGTCCAAAACTTCAGAAGGAAAATCCCAAGAAGAAGTTTCATAAGAAGAAAGGTCTTATGGCAACCTGGGATGAGTCAGAAGATGATTCAGACTCTGAAGATGAGCAGGCTAACTGTGCGCTGATGGCGACAGAAGATGACGGATCAGAATCTACATCAGAATCAGATTCTGAAGAGGTATTTTCTGAACTTACTAGAGATGAGTTAGTTTCCGGTCTAACAGAACTTCTGGAATTCAAGTCTCAGATTAGTCTCAAATACAAAAAGCTGAAAAAGCTATTTGAATTTGAAACAAAGAAGCTTGAGTTGGAGAATTCTGAATTAAAAGAAAAACTTTTAAAATTATCCAATAATGTTGGATCTCCTTCTGATTCAGAAAAATCCACTCCTAGTCTAAACCATATTCTGAAAGAATATGATTTAAGTTTCAGGAAGTTCTTATCTAGAAGTATTGGCAGAAGTCAGCTAGCTTCTATGGTATATGCTGTGTCTGGAAACAAAAGAGTTGGCATTGGTTTTGAGGGTGAAAACCCATACAAACTTGAACCTGTTGATGAAATGAAATTCACATACAAGCCATTGTATGATCAGTTCAAGTATGGCCACTCCCATGATATTAGGCACACTTCACATGCTCAAAGTTTTCACATAACACACACCAAAAAGCATGTGACACAACCTAGGAAATATCATGAAAATCACATTAAAAATTATCATGCTGTTCGTCCTATTGCTTACAATGTTAAACCCAAGTTCAATCAGAACTTGAGAAAATCTAACAAGAAAGGACCCAAGAAGATGTGGGTACCAAAGAAAAAGACTATTTCTTTTGCAGATTCTCTTGGCGACAAAGAAGATAAAAGTCAACATGTCATGTCACCTGGACTCAAGTTGGTCTCAACACTTGAAGGGAAAAAGGACTGTCTTCCAAGTTCTGGTACTTAAATCTGTTGAAGAAACTATGTTCGTAGGAGATCAGAAAAGAAAGTTTATTAGTCTTGGAACCATCTGTTTTGTTTGTTTCTAAAGCAATGATGTTTCGTTCTTGATTATTCTGAATGCTCTAAATGCTACAGAATATACAATATTGAAACATTGATTGTGGACGAATCAATAAATATCTGGTTTGATGATAAGCTTGTTTCTGATGAAACAAAGCAGCTTAAGAATTTCTGCAGATACAGTTTTATCTTATCAGAAGCTGCAGAACAAAGAAGTGAATCTCCAGAAGCTGTGTATATCAGAAGTAATGGATCAGAAGATCATTCAGATTTACATCAGCACACTTCAGAAGAAGTGTTTCCAGAAGAGAAACTTGATCAATTTAGAAGCAGTGATCGGAATCAGAAGGCGTAAAGCCTATTGAATATTTCACACCTGTCATCCATTATCTGATGATGAACACGTGTCTCTACGGTCAGTACGAAGCGTGCAGTTGAAAAGACGCCGACCTAGGTAACTGTATTAAATCATTTCATTTACCATGCTATCTCTCCTAATGTCATTTCTCATTTAATGCAAAATGATTTAAATTATTTTCAAATCTTTTAAATAGCCCGCTTCAACTTCATTCTTTTCTCCTTCTCTCTATTTTGTTGTACATTTTTTTTTCGCTGCATCTGTTTTTCTTTTTCAAACCCTAGTCTTTGTTCTAATCTTACGACATAATCATCATGAACTCTTCCTCTTGTTCATCTTCCTCAAAAGAAAGACTTACTTCTTCACAAATCCTTCTACGAAATTATGAATATGCTCCTTTGAAAACTTGCTTGATACCCACGAAGGACTTGGAGGTTTTATGTGAAACTGCTGTGGACTTAAACAATCTTAAAGCGAATGGCTTTAAGTGTGATGCAAGAATCCTTGAGCAAGGATGGTCCAAGTACCTTAATAGATTGGTTGGTCCAATTTATCCTGATCTTGTGAAGGATTTCTGGGTACATGCAACGGTTACCCCAACGGCCATCATTTCATTCGTGCTAGGGCATGAAGTGGTTATCTCGGAAAAACTGATCAGGAAGCTATACAATCTGAATGATGAAGAAGGTTGGTCTGGTTTTCGACATGCATCTGTTGATTGGTCGATAGTTGAAAAACAAATCTCTCAGTCTTCTGGGATTGACTCGAATAACACAGGCACCTTGAGGCCATTTTATAGAGTATGGGCTGAGATTATTCTGGGTTCTCTTCACCACAGAAAAAGGATGCTCTCCTCTTCTTACATCAGTCCAGATCACAAGCACACTCTTTTCTGCATTGGCAAAAAGACTGAGATCAACATTTCTCACATTCTGTTTGAGAATCTGAAGACTTCAATCCTTGAGTCAAGAGAAGAGGAAAGGGCGAAGTACCCTCATCTTTCAAGAACGACTATTCCGTTTGGAAGAATGATTTCAGACATTCTTACTGAAAGCAAAGTGCAGGACTCCATCAGAAAACTCAATGCATCCCATTTGCTTGGAGTAGTTCAAGGTCCCATTTTTAATGGTGTGGATTTGTTCAGATTAGAACTCATTCAAAATGTACCTTCTGTGTGCCCAAGCTTTCCTGACATTCTCTCAAGAAGAGTTGCTGTTGAAGGTTTTGCCTCCTTGTTTCAAGAAGAACTGCATCAGGTTGTCAAGTCTTACCTGGAAGATTGTGTTAGGAAGCAATCAGATATTGATCCTGCTTGGATCCGTGGCAGAGTACTTCCGTCCAAGGCTGACCTTTTGAAGAAGGATCAGAAGGAACAAAAGGCTAGGATTAAAAGAAAAGCCCGAGAAGATGAGGCTAAGAAAGCCAAGAAGTTGAGAGTCACCTTTGATCCTGACAAGGTGGACTCTGAAGAACGAAGGGAGAAAAGGATTAGAGATTCCTTTCGCAGAACCAGATCTTCTTCTTCTGTGCAAATCTCCAGGCAGGTTTTTACTCCACCTCCCTCTGTCCCTAAACCATCCTTCCAATCACCTCCATCTGAACCAAAAATAAACTTCACCTTACCAAATCTTTCTCCATCAACCTCCTCCTCTCCCATTCTAAATCCCACTCCTCTAAATATTCTTCCCCCAACTCCTTCTGATAAGACTTTCTCACCAATTCCCTTTACAAATAATCCATCCTCATCAATCATTCTCTCAGCTATTCCCTCCTCCTCATCCACCGCACCTCCACCTTCTGTATCCAATCCCTTACCTACCAGAAAATCAAAACCTTTTTGTCCTCTCTACCCGAACTACAAATTCACCCTCAATCCGCCTGAACCTGAACCTTCTACCTACCTGGAACTTTTCAGATATGAAGTAATCAATGGCTTAGACCTTCTGAAGGAAGCCTTCCTAAATGGTCTGAATGATGTTTCTACAAGAAATATCTGGAAAAGATTTCGCAAGGTGTTTCAAGTAGAAGCAGTGGGAGTACAGAAAAGACTAGTGGCTGCTGCCCCACGACCTCGTGGAATTCTGAGGAATTATGAAGACTTCTGGTTTGCTAGTCTCAAAGGAAGACATCTGTTGGAAGAGAAGCCCTTCTTGGATGAGATGGAACAATTAAGACTGGCTGCTGAAATGGAAGCAAATCCATGCAGGGATATTGTTATCTTTATTCCTGATTATCCTGTTCTGCTCGGAGACGTTAAGACTCTCTTTAACTATCTGAGGGAAAACCCTTCTGAGAAAGACCCAAGCTTGGTCATTCCAGAAGTTGTTGACCCACCAGAAGTTGAAGGTCCTTCTGCTCCCAGGAATCTAGCTGCCATTCTTCAGGCACTTGAGAATGGAGACTCGGAAATTCCTGTTGCAGAATATGGAGATGCTTCTATGCAAGAAGCAGATGTTGAAGATCATGTTGCTGAATCAGATCCTGTTGAGGAAATACCTGCAAATGATCTATCCATGGAAGCTACAGATCAAGTTGCTATTCCTGTGGTTGAAAGAGGTGAAGCTTCTTCTGATGAATCCTCTCGTCTTGCAAGGACTCTGGAAGAAATTCAGAAGAGACAGGATGAGCAAAGCTCACTCAATGCTGAGTATAGAGCTTTCATGGTGAGGCAAGATGGACACAACAATGAGGTTCAAGAGATGCTGGCCAAGATCTTGTCAAGGCTAGGGCCATCTTAGATTGAGTCTGTGTTGTTTCTTTTTCGTTGCATCTGTTTTTGTGCATCTGATCTTACTTATCTTCATGTACTTCTGTACCTGCTGTTTGAACTTCAATGAAATCATCTTCTTCCTCCGTGTGTTTCGTTTTGTTTGTCTCTGAATCTTTTCTGTTTTTTTTTTATGATATGACAAAAAGGGGGAGAAATATGTGATAAATGATTTGATTTAATCAGTTGCTTTTACTAACAAGAACTGCAAGTTCTATATGGTTTAAGTGTTTTGCATGTATAAAGAAGTGAAAAGAATCTTCAAAGCAAACACAAGAAGCAAAACCATAAGAAGTGTTATTCTGTAAAAAGAATAAGCTCATGGAAACTGAAGCAAGCTAAGTGCTGTCAAGCTTCAGAAATCAGAAGCAAGAAAGAAGAATGAATCAGAAGCACTGATAATAGAATTTGATCCATATTTGTCTATTTGCTCTGACAAAATTCTATTTGCTCTGATACATTATTTTAGCCTATATGGCTCTGATACATATCATGTGTTCTAATATACATTTTATGTTCTGACTCGTTCATGCTGACTTTTGTCGTTTAGTTTTTGTTCTGTAACATTTCAGGATGTAGAGATGCTCTGATGATGCTCTGGTACATTCAACAATGTTCTGATACAAATCTAGCATGAAGTGATGTTGGTAGAAATTCAAAGCTCTGAAGCTATCCGAGGGAAGCAGAAATCAGAAGCTGTGAATGTTCTAAAGATCCAGAAAACTCAAGTTCTGAAGCTGTCCTAAATGGAAGCAGAAATCAGAAGCTGTGAATGTTCTGAAGATCAAAGAAATTCAAGTTCTGAAGCTGTCCTAAATGGAAGCAGAAATCAGAAGATGTGAATGTTCTGAAGATCAAAGAAATTCAAGTTCTGAAGCTGTCCTAGATGGAAGCAGGAATCAGAAGCTGTGAGTGTTCTAGGGATCTAAAGAAATTCTAGTTCTGAAGCTGTCCAGTGGAAGCAGAAGTCAGAAGCTATGAATTCTCTGAAGACAGAAGCTTATGTGATCGTCTCTACCGAAATAATCAAGGAAGTCTTTTAGTAAAGTTCTTCGAGTATTTATTTCAGGGGGAGATTATTTATCTCAGGGGGAGATTGTTAATCTCAGGGGGAGACATATTCATATGCTTATGCTATAGCTGTGTAATTTGTCTTTTGCCGTCTGCTCTTTCTGATCGCAAATTCATATCATTTATATATGTTTTTGTCATCATCAAAAAGGGGGAGATTGTTAGAACAAGATTTGTTCTGATCAATTATCTTAGTTTTGATGATAACAATAATATGAATTTTGCTTAAGATAATATGGTACTCTAATCCAATGCAATTTCCTTTTCAGGAAATATATAAAGAGTATGCATAATTCAGCGCTCAGAAGCTTTGTCTCAAGGGTTCAGCATGCAACATCAGAACATGGTCTGGCAAGACATCAGAAGATGGTCGAAGCAGAATCAGAACATGGGTCTATGGAAGCATCAGAAGAACATGAGATCAGAAGCACTGAAGTTCTGATGGTATCACGCTCAAAAGCACTTCAAGGTCAGAAGATCAGAAGATGCTTTGCACCAAGCTGTTTGACTCTGATGATATTCAAACGTTGTATTCACAAACATCAGATCAGAAGGAAGTACAAGTGGCAAGCTACGCTGACTGACAAAAGGAACGTTAAAAGCTATTAAAGGCAACGTCAGTAGACACAGCGTGAACAAGGCTCGAGGTAGTTGACAAAAGCGTATAACATTAAATGCGATACTGTACGGAACACGCAAAGCATTAAATGCACTCAACGGTCATCTTCTCCAACGCCTATAAATATGAAGTTCTGATGAGAAGCAAGGTTAACGATTCTGAACAAAACAACTCATATTAACTTGCTAAAACTCTGTTCTATTCAAAGCTCAGAATCTTCATCTTCATCAAAGCTCACTACATTGCTGTTGTAATATATTAGTGAGATTAAGCTTAAACGTTAAGAGAAATATCACAGTTTGTGATTATAGCTTTTAAGAAGCAATTGTAATACTCTTAGAATTGATTACATTAAGTTGTAAGGAACTAGAGTGATCGTGTGGATCAGAATACTCTAGGAAGTCTTAGAGGTTATCTAAGCAGGTTGTAACTAGAGTGATCGTGTGGATCAGAATACTCTAGAAAGTCTTAGAGGGTATCTAAGCAGTTGTTCCTGGAGTGATCAGTGTGTGATCAGAAGACTCTGGAAGACTTAGTTGCTGACTAAGTGGAGAACCATTGTAATCCGTGCGATTAGTGGATTAAATCCTCAGTTGAGGTAAATCATCTCTGCGGGGGTGGACTGGAGTAGTTTAGTTAACAACGAACCAGGATAAAAATAACTGTGCAATTTATTTTTATCTGTCAAGTTTTTAAAGCTACACTTATTCAAACCCCCCCTTTCTAAGTGTTTTTCTATCCTTCACCTGTATGCAGCGCTTACGCGAGACCATCACGCGTCCTCATCCATGCACCGTCGGATTCATTCACGACTGGATCTAACGCCTGTAAGGCTGAGGTCACATCATGCATCACCAAGAGGTGTGCCACACAGGATTCAGCCCAGGTTCTATTATATATTTGTTTGTATATGGTTTACATAATCATATTAAACTTAATATATTTGTTATGTAAATTGATTTTTTAGAATTAAGTTGATTTAATAACTAAGATTAGATAATAAAATTAGGATTAGACTAGGGTTTAGGATTTCCTCCCGATTATTCGATCATGTCGAGTAATTTATTTAATCTAACTTTAATTATAAAAACCATAAAAAACCTACATAAATATATTAAAATATTAGGGTTTGCCCTTTCCCATTACCGTTTGGCAAAATATTAATCTTAATATTAATTTTCTCCCCGAACCGACTATACCTATTAGTCGCATTAGGCGAGAAATAATTTTGATTAATTTAATTTATTTGTGAATAATAATTTAATGAATTCTTACTAATTCTCTCCTCGACTCGACTAAAGCTATTAGTCGCAGTAGACGAGAGATAAAAATAATAAAAACAATAAACTCTAACTTCCCTTTTAACGGGTAAATGGCAGATGAATATCTATTTCATCCCGCCTTCGAATTAGTCGACTCTCTATGTCGTACTAATCAAATATCTGAATAAAGCAATAAAACAATTTAATTAATCCTTTATTTAAATTCTCTCCTCGACCCGACTAAATCTATTAGTCGCATTAGACGAGAGATAAAAACATAAAAAATAAAACACATTCAATTTGCTGCCCGCGACGATCAATCTATCGATCCGAGTAACCCGCAATGCCCATTAATCCGTTAACTATAATGATCAAACCTATTGATCACTGCAACTAACGGTGACATACTAAATCAGGGTTGTACGCCCAAACACTTAAAACATTCAAAACACACTAAACCACGACACTACGGATATTCATCCTTTTCAATCAGGCAATTCAAAATGCCTTTCAAATCACAACTTCCAAAACTACGACAGGCCATTCAAAAAGCCTTCAAGCACTTTCATAATCAATTCAAAGGCGTACAACCCTGTGCTCGAACTACGTTGACTCTGATTCTCCAGAAGGAGATACGTAGGCACTTGGTAACAAGGCAAGTCTCCCCCCTTAAAATCTCAATTCAGTTCTAAATCTCAATTTTCACCCTATTCATTTCCTTAGCTATTAAACCTTAACTTTTAGCCATAAAACTTTTGCCTTAACATAAAACCTTAGGAAAGGGTTGAGGGTGCCTAACACCTTCCCTCGACCTGATTATAATAACTTACCCCGATCTCTAAACTGCGTAGGGTTTCCTATTCGCCCTTCAGAATAGGTGGCGACTCTAAAACCTTAATTTTTAGGGCAGGTTGCTACAGCTGGCGACTCTGCTGGGGATAGTGATAACAAAATTGTAAATTATTATGCTCCTAGGTTTTGGCAGGGTTTAGGTTTTTGGCAAACTTTTTTAGGTTTTTGGCGAACTTTTTTTAGGGTTTGGCAAATTTGCCAAAATTAGGGTTAGGTTTTATTTCTTTCCTTTTATATTTAATATTTAAATTTTTATTTAGATATTTATTTGCAATTTCCATGGTTTATAGTTTTTATATAAATATTTAAATTGTTTAATTTTATTTGTTTATTTACAATTTATTTTGTTTATAGCAATTTTAATTAAATATTTGATTATTTGAATATTTGTTATTTTTATTGCATTTTTGGGTTGTATATAAATTGTTGTTAAGCCTAAGCGTGGGAATTATAATAATGGCCAGAGGGGAATTACATCGCCTACGAGTCTTATTATAATTCCACTCAGAGTGGGTTGAATATCCGGAAAGGTCTGATACGAGGCTCGACCTTGTTGAGGGCTGGACTTGGTATTTGGCTGATCTCTCTGGGAACCTACCCCTAAAACTCGAACCTCATGGATAAATGAGTTGTCCTAAAATCCAAAGAGACAAAAAGTCTCGGCGGCTACGAACGATCCCATGAGACCTTCTAGAACATACCAATGGGAAGGGTAGGTACCCTAAGTCGTTACGCCGGACCTATGAACCTAGGGCTTATGTGCTTACGTGCTTATTATATATGCAATTTATATACTGCGAATGTCTTGCGTTTAATTTTTGCAGGTATTCCTACGCGTTCCCTGGCCCGCAGGAACTCTATTTCCAAAACCATGTCCTTCCCACGAAGGACACCTCCATTTATGCACGTTGATTGGCCTCACGATGGCCAATAGACCTAGTGGCTGTCATGAACGGTCACTATGCGCCTGTATCTACGTACTCCCTAGCCTGTAGGGACTTTCCTTAAATATCCTTGTATTCTTACATCTACGTGTCCTTCCCACGAAGGACATCCTCGTTTACGCACGTCAATTGGCCTCTCGATGACCATGCGATTTAGTGACTGTCTTGAACGGTCACCCCGTGCTTACATCTCTCGTCCCTATCCTATAGGGATTCTACTTCTAAAATCGCGTCCTTCGTTCGAAGGATATCTTCGTTTACGCACGTCGATTGGCCTCTCGATGGCCATGCGATCTAGTGACTACTTTGAACAGTCACCATGTGCTTACATCTACGAGTTCCCTAGCCTGTAGGGATTAAATTTCTAAAAATGCATCCTTCATCCGAAGGACATCTTTTGTTAGCATACGTTAATTGGCCTCTCGATGGCCATGCGATTCAGTGACCGTCTTGAACGGTCACCCCGTGCTTGCTCCTACGTACTCCCTAGCCTATAGGGATTTTCTTTTACATCCATGTGTTTTCACAACGACGCGTCCTTCCCCGAAGGACAAGTTCATTAGCATGCGTTCGATTGGCCTCTCGATGGCTATGAGATCTAGTGACTGTCCTGAATGGTCACTCCATGTTTGTTTTCGCGCACCCTCTAACTTGTTGGGTTTGGATTCCCATCTATACATCTTTCATCCCTAGCCTGTAGGGATTTCACTTCGTCCGATATCGTCCTTAGATAAGTTGTGTTCCACACAGAGAACCTTCCCACCAAGGACAACTTCATGGGTACACGTTGATTGGCCTCTCGATGGCCATGAAACTTGCTGACTGTCTTGAACGGTCACCAGCCGCTACCTTCTGCATATTCCCTAATCTAAGGGATTCCCATTGGCGTGTCATAACATCTATCTTGCAAGGATTTCACTAGGGTCTAATGTCGCCTCTAAGGCTATCCCTAGGATTATACGTCATACGTCTGCATTGCATACAAGGAGTTACAACACAAGAGGTCTCTCGCATACGCATGCATTTGCATTTTCATGCATTCACACATTTACATTCACATCTTCACACGCATCCACCCATTCTGTGCTAGCCGATTTCCCGAGACTCATGAAAAAAAATCAAAGGATCATAGACTATGGAGAAAGGAGGATAAATTATTGAGAATGATCTTAGTCTTACTAAGAGAAAGAGGATGTCTTTCACCATGCCAGCCGCATGTCCATGCCTTGTCATAACAGGATTATAAATACAATAAAGGTTGTCATCGAGCAATGGTTAGTTCAACAAAGAGTTCCCTCATAGATACACTCAAGATGTATCTAGTCATAAAGAGGTTCATCTTAGAACATATCAAACTTACAAGGATGCTCTACGATAACCTGGGGGCAAGGATTAGTCCAACTGGGGCAAAATCCTAAACAAAGATGCATAACCACGATGGAGGGAATACGACATATGTCAACTCCACACCAAGGGGCAAAAAGGTCATGGGTTTCTTTATCAATCTACGAACTCCGAAGATTGCGAATGGTGTGACACTATCCTTACAAAAAGCAAAAGAGGTTCAGTCAAAGGAAACTCATGAAGTTCCGATACGACGAAAACCCACCGCTAACGATTTATTCCCAACAGGTTTGACGTACCCAAGGATAATTCGAGGTTGCCCTTACTTCTACATGCCCATGCCTAACACCTTCCCTCGACCTGATTATAATAACTTACCCCGATCTCTAAACTGCGTAGGGTTTCCTATTCGCCCTTCAGAATAGGTGGCGACTCTAAAACCTTAATTTTTAGGGCAGGTTGCTACAATCGCGCCTAGAGCTTTTTTCATTTCGAGGAGGATTGGCCCCCTCCTCATAGGTGATGTATGATTGAGCTTTGATGAGGAGATCTTCCAGGGTTCGCGGATTTTCGATGCCGACAGCTTTGTGGAAGTCGCTGCCAGGTTGGAGCCCTTTGTCGAGCAAATATAGCTTCATTTCTTCGGTTGTGGGCACCTGAACTGCTTCGCGGTTGAATCGGTCCAAAAAGGCTCGGAGGGATTCGGTCGGTCCCTAGACTATAACTTCCAGAGAGGCTTCTGTCTTCGGATGCCGACGAGACGCGGTGAAGTGGTGGGAGAATTTGTCTTTGAACTCGGCCCAGGAGCGGACCGAATTCCTCGGAAGATTCTTGTACCAAGTCATTGCGCCTCCCCTCAGAGTTGTGGGGAAGATGCGACATTTGATGGCGCCGCTGACAGAGTGGTAGTCGAGCATGGTCACAACACTGAGGATGTGGTCTTCAGGATCGGTGGTCCCGTCATAGAGGTCCATCTCCGGAGGTTTTTCCATTCCCCTGGAAATTCTGGCTTTGACAATTTCCTTGGAGAAAGGGTTTTGTCTCTCCTCGTCGCTCTCCGGAGGTGAAGGAGTGTAGCGACGAGGACGTTTCGGGGAATGTCTCGGCTTGGAGGGCTTTCCAGCTTTCTTGAGGGTTTCCCCGCGTCCTTTGTGAGGGGAGGCGGGTTTCTTCCTTGGTGACAGGTCTTTGTGCTTGGAAACAGAGGTCTTCTTTGAAGCGGCGCCACTGTTCCGTTTCCGTCCTCGGGGACTCTCGGAATCGGACAGGTCGCGTTTGTATCCGGGGGACAGACTGCCTCGTCTAGGGGAGGGGCTGTAGGAGCGGTTGCGATACCTCCTCCTGGGAGGAGAGCGAGAGCTGGATGAGGAGCGGTGGCGGTAGCGCCTCTTCGGAGGTGTCCTGGATCGGCGTTTCTTTTCCAATGCCGCTATTATCCTCTTGTTCTGCTCGAACAGCAGGGTGTTGGTCCGGTTAACTGCGCCGAGCAGTGCGACAGTGACCAGGTCAACGTTTTCTGGAATCGGGATCTCAACCTGGAGGGATTCTGCATCGGCCTCTAGGTCCTCGACCTGTTTGGAGCTTTGGGTTGACGGGGTGGCCGTCTGACCGTCTCTCGGAGGCGGTTTTCCATTGTTGGGTTTGGATTGCCCGATGGGAACCGCTTGCCCGTTCTTAGTTGATTGGTTCTGCCCGTCCCGACGAGGACGAGACTGGTTGCCAACAGCAGTTTCTTGGATCAATCGTTCAACGCTGAATTGGTCGCTGTTCTGCTGGTCGTCATTGTTGTTGCTGGCCATGATGATCGTGGGATGGATTGAGCTTTGATCTCTAGGTTTCTTGAAGAAAGAAAAGATGGGGAAGCAGGGTTCCCACAGACGGCGCCACTGATCTAACCTGATCAGAATGGATCGTCACGGCAGCTGGTCTGGCTTGATGAACAAGGTGGGGGGTACCTGCAAGGTTCTCCGATGCTAAAGTCAGAAGCTATCAGAGAGAGTGAGGGTTTAAGAAGTAGATAATGAATACCTGACCCTCTAGTGAAAGAGGATATTTATAGCCCCCAGCGCTGGGCCAAGGTCTCCTAATTGGGCCAAATCCAGTTGGAGGCCCACGTGCTAGGAGACTGCCAGAACAACCTCTGCTAGGGCTGAGTCAGCAGGTGACCCACGTTCTGGGTGAGCATGGCGTAGGATTCGGAGGTGATTGACCGGATCCTTCGCTGAAGTGTTACGCACGTGGTCTTTATGCTTGACCAATTCGTAACGGCAAGATGGGCCCAAATGAATTGGGCCTGTTCGGTTGACAAGGGGAGCTGGGCCTGCTCGGCCCAGTCCAGAACACACCTAAATTCTATTCAAAATATATAATAATATATCAAAATTGTATTTTTACACTATAGTAACGCGAAATATTAACTATAAATGTGTAGTATCCACCATTTAACTAACACTACGTGCCTCAGTCGGACTGCCATGGCTTTCACTATTGTGAAATCCTTGAAAAATTGTTTGTATTTGATCTAGCTCCATACAAAGAAGCTATACAAAATGAACAAAACGCACAACTATAATTATACTGAATCAAAAAACTTGAATGAATGACTGGTTGAAAACCTGAAGAAATCGGAAAAAAAACACAAACTATGAACTTTCCAAAATAATCAAACCTAAGTGATAACATTGTATTGTTCAGTACACGATAAATCTCACATAACCATTGTTAAAGATAACAAAAATTATCTCAACATGCAAACATAAATCTTCAATCTTGATTAAAGGCTCGTTCAAAACCATGTTTAAAGAAAACAAAAGGATTCTTAAACTAAAATATGTTTTGTTCAAGATCATTGTTGAAGAAAACGCAAAATTATATGCACGTCCAACATGAACATCAAATACCTTTCTTCAAAATTTTCAGTTTCCTTTTCTGAATCATTAAATTTGTTCAATTTAATTTTATCGATGGACTTGGATAGTAATGGAGAGACAAATTTTTCCTTTTTAACTTTCACATAATCAAGAAATTGTAGAAAAATTTTGATATAAAAAATGAGTGGAAAATAAGGGATGAAGAATAGTTGGACTTAGAACCTCTCATTTATTTATTTTTTTCTCCATTTTTCTCTTCTCTCTTTCTTTATTAATAAAGTTATTTTTAATTTTGTGAAAGTGAGATAGAGGCAGTAGTGGGGATGACAAGCATACCCAAATTCGCGGGACGCACCTGCATCTGAACTAGAATCAACGGGTGAAAACTCGAGTTGATTGAATTTGGGTGGATATCATCCGATATTTCGGGTGCGAGTTTGGGTAGTAGAAATCCGCACCAAAAACCCGAAATTACACATGCTTATATATATATATATATATATATATATATATATATATATATATATATATATATGGAAAAATGTAAAAAAAATTGTAGGAAAAATATATTTTACTGCGAGTTCGGGTTTGGGTGAAAAAACCTGAACTCAACGGGTGTGAGCGTGAATGTTATTTTGCAATCTAAATAATCTTTTGGATTTGAGTGGTGATTTCGATTGCGAATTTGAGTAGTATGAAACCGACACCCGACCCATTGATATCCCTAACAAATAGGAGAGAAACCGACATAAACAAGGAGTATTTAAAGTAGTAGTCAATTTAAGTAAAATAAATAAATAATTAATTGAAATTTTCAACGATTAAATTGATTTAAATATAGAAAAGTATATATATATATATATATATATATATATATATATATATATATATATATATATATATATAGACACACGCAAGAGAGAAAAATATTTTGAAAAATGAAAAATAGTTTGGAAACTAAAGTGCACCAACCAAGTATATATCTGGTGAGGAATGGATAATGATAAAGCGGCTGTCATTACGCGGAATCCTCCTTCGTTGACTTTCCTTCTTACAATCTGTTAGAATATTAATTCGTCTTCCTTCAAAAGACGGACTCAATGAACTAGTTTTTGCATCAAATTTTTGCATGCTTCAACGAACTGAGACAAGTTGGATTAGAACTCAGATATTTCAGGTAACACTGCCTCCACCATCAAAATCTATTCATTTACACATTATTTCATTATTATACTTAGTGTGTGTTTGGATTGACGGATGACATAATTGATTATAACATAATTGAGTTTGGTAGAATTGATTTTATTAGAATTGAGTTTAACAGAATTGATTTATGTTTCGATGCATTGTAAAAGTGAGTTGGATGATAAATTATATTAGGATACATTTATGTAAAAGTGAGTTGGATGATAAATTACAGTATAAAAATCATGCAGAATCAATTTTGGAGACAAAAACTATAAATTCTAGCTTCAAATAGAATCAATTACAATATAAAAATCATCCAAAATCAATTCTAGAGACATAAGCTATAAATTCTAGCTTCAAATAGAATCAATTCTGGAGACAAAATCAATTATAATTTTGTTTAACCAGACATCTTAAAATCACACATGATCAATTCTACATCTCTAAAATTATTTTTGACATTTCCAAAAGCTAAACCAATAATGCACTTAAACTTGTTTTTGTTGTTGCATTTTTAATTAGTGTTATAGATAGGTCACTCTTATGTACTTGCAACCATTTTCCATTTTCCAGTTTGAGGCAAGGAACTGAACCTTCCAATTCTTCCATGGATAATAATCACACGCAAAGCCGTAGATATAGATATGACGTGTTTATCAGTTTCAGAGGTCCTGACACGCGCAACACTTTTGTTGATCATCTTTATGCTCACCTAACAAGAAATGGTATTTTCGCTTTCATGGATGATAAAAGGCTCGAGAAAGGAGATTCCCTTTCGTCGCAACTTCTTCAAGCTATACATAATTCACGGATTTCTATTGTTGTCTTCTCTGAAACATATGCCGAGTCCAAGTGGTGTTTGGAAGAGATGGCTACTATTGCTGAATGTCATAAAGAATTCAATCAAAAAGTATTTTCTGTTTTTTATGATGTCGATCCATCTCATGTACGACATCAATCTGGGGTGTACCAAAACGCCTTTGATTTTTACCGGATGAGATTCGAAGGTGATCAGATTAAAGTTGTGAGGTGGACGAATGCTATGAAGGTTTTAGCTGACTCAGTCGGTTGGGATGTCAGGAACAAGTAAGTGTTATTTTTATTCCCTTTGTTGCCTACTTGTTTTACATTTTCTACTCTGTTCATAGAATATTTTAAAGTTTTCTTGGTCTTGCTCTATTTTTAGTAATTTGTTTACTCTTCTTCTGAACTTTTTTCTTTATTATAGAATCTATCGATCTTCTCTTTATATTTCCAAACTACCTAAGCATAGTTTTTACCATCTTTTCTATGATTGGTGTGTTGATTGTGATATTTAGAAATCTAAATTATTTTAAAATCTTTTATTTAGAAGCCAATTTATATTAGTACAAACAAATAGAGATATAGCAACGAAGATGAAAGAAGAAAGAAATATAGAGGAAAGAAAATAAATTACAGAGAATAAAGCGTTAGAGAGATTGTACCATAAATTACAGAAAATAAAGCGATACAAGTTCGGCTGATCACTTTGCCTATTTCTGTTCCCAAGAGTTTCCTCTTGAGAGTTACGCTAAAATATGTCTTTAGCTTTTTATAAGATATGTCGATGAACCTTCTTACAACAACCAAGGGATTTTATTCGGGTTGATTTTCAACTTTCATAGTCCAACTTGCACTCTTTCACTCACACAAATTATAAACAATCCATTAATATATCTTCGTGTAGCTTAAGTTGATAATTTTGTGTTTTTGTTTTTCCTCTTTCAGGCCAGAGTTTATAGAGATTGAAACAATTGTTCAAGCAGTAATAAAATCTTTGAATCATAAATTCTCAGGGTTAAGCAGCGATCTTGTTGGGATGCAACCTCGTGTAGAAGAATTAGAAAAGATTCTTAAATTGAACTCAAAAGATGATGATTTTCGAATTTTGGGAATTTGGGGGATGGGTGGAGTAGGAAAGACAACTCATGCCACTGTTTTGTACGACAGAATCTCTTATCGGTTTGATGCTCGTTGTTTTATTAATAACACAAGCAAACTTTATAAGGATGGTGGTATTGTTGCTGTTCAAAGACAAATTCTTCGACAAACTCTAGACGAAAGAAATCTTGACTCATACGATATTTGGGAAATTTCCAAGATTATGATAACTAGGCTTTACAGTTGCACCAATGTTCTTCTAGTTCTTGACAATGTTGATCAATTTGACCAATTGCGGGAATTACGTATAAATCCTAAATTACTTGGGAGTGGCAGTAGAATAATCATAACCACAAGGGATGAGCATATACTACGAGTATATGGAGCAGATAAAATTCACAAAGTTCCACTGTTGAATAGTAATGATGCTTCTGAACTTTTTCTTAGAAATGCCTTCAAAGGTGAAGAGCAAAGCAGCAATTGTGTTGAGTTGATTCCAGAGATACTAAAATATGCTCAAAATCTTCCATTAGCAATTAAAGTAGTTGGCTCTTTTTTGTGTACTCGAGATGCTACTCAGTGGAGAGATGCTTTGGATAGATTGAAGAACAATCCAGACAATAAAGTTATGGAAGTGCTCCAGATGAGTGTTGATGGACTACAACACGAGGAGAAGGAAATATTTCTGCACATTGCTTGTTTTTTTAAAGGGGAGAGGGAAGATTATGTAAAGAGAATTCTAGATGCATGTGGATTATACCCTCACATAGGACTTCAAAGAGTCATTGAGAAGTCACTCATTACCATTAAAAACCAAGAGATTCATATGCATGATATGTTACAAGAACTGGGAAAGAAAATTGTTCGGCACAGCTTTCTCGAAAACCCAGTGTCATGGAGTAGATTATGGCGATACAATGATTTCTCTCTTGTCTTGAAGACAAAAATGGTAACAAATTATTTTTTTTAAACCTAGAGGGTGCCATTTAGGGATTTCAACAAGGCAGGGAATGTTCAGAGGATGCTTCTCCGCTCCCCGCCCCCACAAATTTATTCCCTATCCCCATTCCCAATCCCCGCCACGAGGGAATTTTTCCTCCATCCCCATTCCCACAGATTCCCACAGAGATCGAATCTTAAGAAATTTTTTATATTTTCCAATCAAAACTATGAGTATTTCCTTATTTTTATCGTTTTTTAAAAAAACACATATGCTTTGCGTCTTTCTTTTTTTAAAAATAAAAATACATCTATGAAAAACACATTTATTATGTGTCAGTGTGACAAATCTATAACTACTAATTTATTAATTGAGTGAAAAACATGTTAATAGTGGAAGTAAAGTGAATTTGAAGAGTAATTACCATAAGCACAATGAATAAAGGAGAGTGGTTGTTGTGATGATGAGAATAGAGGAGATGATGAATGGAGGAGACAAAGATATTTCAGAAAAGGAAAAGAGAAGACCGTGATTGTTATTTTTTTACTTATGCAAATGATTGTCATTTTTTTACTTATGCCCTTTAGTTATTATTGGGTACAAATCATTTAATAAATGTGTAGTTTCTTTTGACAACGTTATTACATTCCTACAAACAAAATCTTCAAACGACATTAATTTTAAAATGAAGGAGTATATTATAAGTTGCTTTGTCCTCTAAGGATGCACCAATTTCAGTTTCAATTCATATACTTCTTCTATTTCTTCTTACATACTATTTATGCTTATTCTGTTCTTTTCCTAGGGAACAAACAATAATGTTAAAGCTATCGTTCTGGATCAAAAGAAAAATTTCTCCAAATGCAGGGCTGAAGGATTTTCAAATATGAGCAACCTTGTACTTCTCATGTTGTATCATAACAACTTTTCAGGAAATTTGGATTTTCTTTCCAACAACTTGCGCTATCTTTTGTGGCATGGATACCCTTTTACTTCTTTGCCGTCAAATTTTGAGCCAGATTATCTTGTGGAATTGAATATGCCTGATAGTAGCATTCAACGATTGTGGGAAGGTCGCAAGGTACTCTAGTTACTTTTAAAGGAGGGATTAAGTTACTTTTGAATCTTAGGGAAACGTTTTTACTGATGGTTGCTAATTCTCTTTATAGGAACTACCTAATTTGAAAAGGATGGATTTGAGCAACTCCAAGTATCTTATAGAGACTCCAATGTTTTTTGGGACCCCAAAACTGGAGCGCCTAGATTTTACAGGATGCACAAACTTAATACAGGTCCATCCATCCATTGGACATCTTACAGAACTTGTTTTCTTAAGTCTGCAAAACTGCAGCAGTTTGGTCAACCTTGATTTTGGTAGTGTATCGAGATTAAGTTCTTTGAGAGTTATACGCCTTTCTGGTTGCACAAAACTTGAACAGACGCCTCATGTTTCCGGGGCATCAAATCTTGAGTACCTTGATATGGATGAATGTACAACTTTATCCAAAGTTCATGAATCCATTGGGGATTTGACAAAGCTTAAATTCTTGAGTTTGAGAAACTGCACAAATTTTGTTGGATGGCCCGATAGGATTATGAGGCTGGTATCCCTTGTAACTCTAGACTTTTGTGGTTGCTCAAGTCTTACAATTCTACCTACTGGTTATATGAAATCTTTGATTTCTCTAGATTTAAGCTTTTGCAATCTTCATGAAGTACCAGATAGTATTGGATGGTTATTCACGTTAGAAAGACTAAATCTACAAGGAAACAAATTGCGTTCACTACCTAATTGTTTCACTCTTCTTGCCAACCTAGCATATGTAAACTTATCTCATTGCCATGAGATTAGAACTATTGAACTCGGCCAACTTCCAAAAAGTGCTTCTGGAGGAAAATATTTTAACATAGCAGCGGGATCTCGTGATCATAGGTCAGGATTATATATATTTGACTGTCCTAAGTTCATGGATAAACCCAAATATCATCAATCCATAGAATATTTGTGGTTACAAAGACTGCTTCTGGTACGTACTTTCCTAACATTCCCCTAATTCTCTAGCTTTCGTTCATTGTATTTTCTTTTTTATAAAAAAATCCAGATCTAACTTGTGCAATCGGGAAGACCTCTAATGCAACATATTTAAATGAACTTGTTGCATTCTCATAAACTCAAATATTTTTTCATGCTCTCATTACTAAGAAGTTATTCTAGAATGGTTTTCCGATGTGGTAATTATATTTTTGTTGGCTGCAGTTAGTTTACTAATCATTATCTGCAAGCGGCAAGCTACTTAGTACTTTTCGTGGCTTATAAATATATAACATTTTTTTGCACTCTCTAGCTAGAATATACTTATGTGTTATTTTTTTTCCGGTACCAGAATCCCCAGCATTTTCGTGGTGGCTTTGACATTGTTGTTCCTCTTGATTGGGATAAAACCGTTTCTCGATCACGTAGTTGTATTCCAAGATGGTTCAATCACCATTTTAATGGTGGTTCAATAGTAAGGATAGTAGATTTTGAAGAGTTTGACAAGAAGTTTGGCTTTGCCTTCTGTGTGGAATTTAAGGTAAAAAAAAATTGTCCTGCTAGTTCGGGTTTGCCACAGGATTCATTTTCCTCAGCACTCCCACATCCTTTATATCTTTCTTTTGAAAGTGAACACACAGAGGAACGCTTTGATATGCCGCTTAACTTGGAACTGCATAAAATTGATGGCTCCAAATATCTTTGGGTAATCTATATCTCTCAAGAGCACTGCCATTTCTTAAAAACTGGAGCGCATATCACATTTAAAGCCCGCCCAGGTTTGTCAATAAAGAAATGGGGATTGCGCTTGGTAATCAAGGATCTAAAGATATTTCATCCTCTCCCTTTGGAGTACTCATCGGACACTGATGTGCCCAAACTTGTCTTTGATTATGTACAAAAAACCAGCACGAAGTCTGGAACTAAAATCCAACTTCCTTACAATTGGTTGGTTACTGAAGAGGAAGAAGCTGAAAATTCTGGAGTCAAGTCAAAAGAATTTGATCTTTCTAATCTGGGCCTTTAGGTATGCCAACTACAGTTAAAATGCACAACACGTTCTGTGAGCCTTGAGGTAATTATCTCACCTAAGCAGTGACATATTGTTAAGTGATAACTTATTACCATTGCCAATTAATAATTAATTTTATAACTAATGATATGAATTATTAGTATAGCATATCCATCTTTTGCATTACAAATTTATCTAATAATTTCTCTTAAATTAATATGTTGAGACATTTTTAATATTTTGATTTTTGTAAAGTGAATATGCCTGATTATTTGAGGTTAGGTTCTGTCCTGAACCTTATCAGGTGGATGAAGACATGATAGGTACTGTGATTCTATGTTTGTGGAGGATGAATGTTGTTATCTGTTGCAATTTAGGAATTTCTTCAACTTCGTAAGTGGGTTCGTAGTCTCATGTTCATGTTGGACAAATTCAGAATGGGATGCTAAACGTTTGCTTCAAATAAGATGCTAGCGAAGCAATTTGAGTGGCTACTCAAGCATAATCAAACAATAATTAGAGTTGTAGGTGGAATTGAGAGGGAACAATCAATTTATGGAATTAGTTTTTTACTGTCACTGAAATGATGTTAATTTGATTCGTATATTGATGCAGCTACGTTGGAATAGGGTGCTTTTTGGCCATTCTAAGCTTGTTGTCAAATGATTTCCACCTCTTGTGCTTGTGTTTGTGTTAATTGTTTAAATTTCATACATTATTTTGCCTATATATGCAAATTAGTAAATATTCATGAAGAGATTTGAATTACCGTTTGCAAAGGGAAGACATAAGATATGATTGACCAATAAAGGTTAGTTCCGGTGATGAGAAGTTTTGTGTGCAACTAGGGGATTCACGACGTGGGTTGGATTGGTTCTGAGTCAAAAATTCATGTGGTTCAGTTTTGGATGTTTGATTTAAAAAATTCTATTCCGATCCAATTTAATTTTATGCGGTTTAATTTGAATTGATGAAATCCAACATTGTGGCATTCTTCATTCGATAAACTTGTCTTGTTCGGATATGCATCTTTGTATCCATATTAAGGTTAATTTAGAGGTACATCTATGTAATAACCCTTATGTCAAAATTCATTGAGTTTTACGAAGATGCATATCTAGAATACACTCTTTAGTTCAAACCACAAAACCGTAATAAAATATGCAGAAACTTGAAGAAAATATAAACACCCTCCGCGGAGGCTCTGGGTAAGTCGGAATAGGAGAGCACTCATCTTGGGGTGGGCTTACTACTTAGATGCTTTCAGCAGTTATCCGCTCCGCACTTGGCTACCCAGCGTTTACCGTTGGTACGATAACTGGCACACCAGAGGTGCGTCCTTCCCGGTCCTCTCGTACTAGGGAAAGGTCCTCTCAATGCTCTAACGCCCACACTGGATATGGACCGAACTGTCTCAAACATCAAAATATGTAACATTACATAGATAATCGTTAACAATACATATATAATCGTTAACATAAATTTAACATTACATTTTATTAGGACATTCCAACAACATTAGAATATTTTCGATTGATTTTGCAATTGTCGCATCCATTTCAATTCGACCATTTGTTTCTTAATGGTGAAATGTACTGCACACAACCCTTAAATCTTCATCCGTCTTCAGCTCAAATTTGCTGAAATGGATCTTCCCTTCATTATTAATCGAATTCGAAGGTGAATGGTACTTAAGCTTCACGACTCTTAAATCTTCATCAGTCTTCTGCTCAAACTTGCCGAAATGGATCTTCCCTTTATTATTAATCGAAAAAAAGGTAATAGCCAACTTATTGCCCCGTTTGCCTGTAATTTCTTTATAATTTTGAATATATTAATATATATGAGTTGATCGTTATAATTATTGTAATTTTGATTTGGTTTGAACTTTTCAATATTCATATAACTTAAAAAAAGAAGTGTGTGAACAAACTTACTTGAGTCAAGTCAGTATAATATAAAATATCAAAATGAAAATGAATACATATGTGAACATGATTCATTTTATATTTATTCCGCTCTGTTCACACCCATTTTGTCTTCACTCTGGAATAAACAATTTTGTTAGGAGGAGGATACTACCTCAGATGGAAATAATGTGTAGTATATTCATTTATAAACTCATTCATACTTCCTTCTTCCTCACATGAACGAAATCATTCATCCATTGGCTTTGCAGTGACTTTTTTGAAGATGGATTCAAACTCAAATATTACAGAATTGTTTCTCTCATGGAGCTCCACGCTCCTGCAACCTTTTTGGGCTCTGTTGGATCATTTTTCTTTATCCGATTTCAGCATGATGGAAGATACAGTTTCTTCCATGGATTCTAATTTCACTCAAAACTATAGATATGATGTGTTTATAAGCTTTAGAGGTCCTGACACACGCAACACTTTCGTTGATCATCTTTATGCTCATCTAGCCAAAAAAGGAATCTTTGTTTTCAAAGATGACAGACGCCTTGAGAAAGGACAATCCCTGTCACCACAGCTTCTACAAGCAATTGAGAATTCTAAAACTTCTATTGTTGTCTTCTCAAAAAGATACGCCGAATCAACGTGGTGTTTGGAAGAAATGGCTGCTATTGCTGAATGTGCTAATAAATTCAAACACAAAGTTTTCCCCGTTTTCTATCATATTGATCCATCGGATGTGCGGAAACAAAGTGGACCTTACCAAAAAGCTTTTCTTTCACACACGAAGAAATTCAAAGATGATTTAGACAAGGTCAGGAGATGGAGGAGAGCTATGATTCGTTTGACTGCATTAGTTGGTTGGCATGTCAAGGACATGTAAGTGTCACAAGTTATTCTTATTCATAGTTTGCATCTATATATTTTGGTTAACGTATTTAAGTCGTATCTTATTTTCTTAGATGATAGTTTAGTGTTTGATCTCTCCCCTCTCTTTCAGGCCGGAGTTTGAAGTGGTTGAAAGTGTTGTTCAGGAGGTGATAAAAACATTAGGCCATAAATTATCCGGGTTTGATGACCTTGTTGGGATTGAACCTCGAGTAGAAGCATTGAAAATTCTTTTAAAATTAGGCTCAAAGGATGATGAATTTCGGGTTATAGGAATTAAAGGGATGGGTGGAATAGGCAAGACAACACTTGCTACTGTCTTGTATGATAGAATATCTTGTATGTTTGATGCTTCTTGTTTCATTGAGAATGTAAGCAAAATTTATAAAGACGGAGGTGCTATTGCTATTCAGAAACAAATCCTTTGTCAAGCCTTCAATGAGATAAATCTAGAGAGATTCAGTCCTTCTGAAGTATCTGCGATTTTAGGAAATAGACTTAGCAACATAAATGTGCTCATAGTTCTCGACAATGTTGATGGATTAAAGCAAGTGCAAGAGCTGGCAATTGATCACAAACTTCTTCACCCAGAAAGTAGAATGATCATTACAACTAGGGATGCACATATTCTAAAAGTGTTTGGAGCGCATGAAGTGTATGAGGTTCCATTGTTGAATAGTAAAGATGCTTGTGAACTTTTTTGTAAAAAAGCCTTCCAAAGTGAAGACCAAAGTAGCAGTTGTGTTGAGTTGATTCCTGAGGTACTCAGATATGCACAACATCTTCCATTGGCAGTTAAAGTACTTGGTTCTTTCTTGTGTACCCGAGATGCTGCCCAATGGAGAGATGCATTGGATAGGTTGAGGAACAATCCAAACAATGATGTCATGGATGTGCTTCAGATGAGTGTTGACGGATTACAACACGAGGAGAAAGGAATATTTTTGCATATTGCTTGTTTCTTTAACGGGGAAAGGGAAGATTATGTCAAGCGTATTCTAGATGCTTGTGAATTGCACGCTCACATTGGAATTCAAATCATGCTTAAGAAATCACTTATAACCATTAAAAACCAGGAAATTCATATGCATGCAATGTTACAGGAATTGGGGAAGAAAATCACGAGGCACAATTTTCCCGATGAGCCAGGATGTTGGACTGGATTATGGCAATACAAGGATTTCAATCACGTCTTGATGACAGATACGGTAACACATTTTGATTTCATAATTTTATTATTTCCATTAAGAGTATAAAAATTTAATATAGGATATGCGGATAATTTTAGTTCAAGTAATTTCATTTTTTTTTGTCTATGCATTATGTCTGTTCTATATTTTTTTCCAGGGAACAAATAATGTTAGAGCCATGGTTCTAGATCAGAAAGAAAATTCCTCCAAATGCAGGGCCGAAGGATTTTCAAAAATGAAGAACCTTGCACTGCTCATATTGTATCATAACAAATTTTCAGGAAATCTCAATTTTCTTTCCAACAACCTGCGATTTCTTTTGTGGCATGGATACCCTTTTACTTCTCTGCCGTCAAAATTTGAGCCTAGTTATCTTGTGGCATTGAATCTACCTGATAGTAGCATTCAACGACTGTGGGAAGGATGCAAGGTACTCTAATATTAGTTTTCCCATTTTTAATTGATTTAAAGACATGCTTACCGATGACAGTTAATTCTCTCTGAATAGGAATTTCCCAGTTTGAAAAGGATGGATTTGAGCAACTCCAAATATTTAATAGAGACTCCAAATTTTCTTTGGACCCCGAAACTGGAGCGGCTAGATTTTACAGGATGCACAAACTTAATACAGGTCCATCCATCAATTGGACATCTTACCGAACTTGTTTTCTTAAGTTTGCAAAACTGCAGCAGTTTGGTTGACCTTGATTTTGGTAGTGTATCAAGATTGAGTTCTTTGAGAGTTCTACGCCTTTCTGGTTGTGCAAAACTTGAAAAGACACCTGATTTTACCGGGGCATCAAAACTCGAGTACCTTGATATGGATGGATGTACAAGTTTATCCACAGTTCATGAGTCCATTGGGGCTCTTGCAGACCTTACATTCCTGAGTTTGAGAGACTGTACAAATCTTGTTGAAATGCCCAATAACAGTAATAGGATGATATCTCTTATAACTCTAGATTTACATGGGTGCTTTAAACTTAAAACTCTACCATTAGAACATAGTACTCTACAATATTCTCGTCATCTGCATTCTTTGATTTTTCTGGATCTAAGCTTTTGCAGTCTTCATCAAGTACCTGTTGCTATTGGAGGGCTAAAATGTTTAGAAAGACTAAACCTACAGGGAAATAACTTTGATTCACTACCTGATGAAATCAACCGTCTTGAAAGTTTAGCATATTTAAACTTATCTCATTGTCACGAGCTTCAAACTTTTCAATGGCTACCTTCAAAAAGTGCTTCTTCGGGAGGAAGATACTTTAAAATAGCTTCGGGATCTCGTGACTATAGGTCAGGATTATATATTTTTGACTGCCCCAAGATGACGAAAAGCCCTGAAACCCAATCCGCAGATATACAATATACATGGTTACAAAGACTGCTTAAGGTGTGTACATTGCTTACCTTTCTCCAATTCTCTAGCTTTGATATATTTTAGTGTTTCTTTTCTTTCTTTTTCTGATATAATATATATATGTATGTTTATTTTTATCTTCTGGTACTAGCATCCCCATTACTTTCGGTGTGGCTTTGACATTGTTGTTCCATGGAATTGGAATAACACTCCAGTATGGTTCAATCACCGATTTGACGGGGGGTCAATAGTGAGGATAGTAGCATCTGAAGAGACTGAGAATTGGTTTGGTTTTGCTTTCTGTGTGGCATTTGAGGTAAACAGTGGTGCTGCAAATTCTGTTTCTCTACAAGATACATTTTCCCCGGCATTACCGCATCCTTTTTACCTTTCTTTCGAAAGCGAGCACACGGAAGAACGCTTTGACATGCCACTTAACTTGGAACTGGACAAAGTCGATGGCTCCAAACATCTTTGGCTAATCTATATCTCTAGTGAGCATTGCCATTTTGTGAAAACAGGAGCTCATATCACATTTAAAGCTTGTCCAGGTTTGATCATAAAGAAATGGGGAATGAGGATGTTAATCAAGAGCATAATTAAAAATCCATTTGGGTTATTTCGTATAGAGTCTGCCCTCGGCTTATTGAATTGCTTTACAATGTCAGATGAACACAGTCTTTACTTTGATTCTGTACAAGAAAACAGCAGTAGGTCTGGACCTAAAATTCAGCTTCCCTACAATTGGTTGGTTACTGAGGAAGAGGATAATGAGAATTCTCGAGCAAAGTTAAAAGAAATTGATCTTTATAATCTGGGCCTTTAAATATGCTTGACAACCAAAAGTCAAAACTCAATATCTTCCATGAGCCTAAAAGTAATTATTTCATCTAAGCAGTGACACATAATTCATTATCATTGTTAATTAATCAGTAATTACTATGTATAAATAGTGATATGATTGTTAGTATATAGGATATCCGACTTTTGCAAGCCAAGTATTTCTTTCTAATTAATAAATTAGCTTGATTTGGAGTGTTCTTGGCATATTTCTATAATTGCTGGTTATGTGTTCTTGGTTGGCTAGTTACCTTGTACTTTTGGTCAATAGTCTTTATGCTCCTGGTTTGTTTTTCTTTGGTTCTTACGGCGGAAAAAGGATTGTCTATTCACTTGATGCATACAAATTGTTATATAAGGAGTATAAATAGGACAAATAATGTTGAAAATAGGAAAATTGATTCCCTATAAATGTTATCCTAACTCAGAAAATAAAATCAAAACTGCAATCGTAATTATTTCATAATAATAGTTGTACAATTAGAATCCTAAGGATCTGAACTTGATTTGGTAATCAACACTCCTCTCAATTTGGGTGGTGGATATCTATCATGTCTAAATTTAAGAGAAATTCTTAATCCACCTCTTGAACTTCTTAGGCACCATGCGCGTTTCCAAAAATGTCACCTAACTTTCTGAGGTGTATCTCTGGAGTGGACGCACCTTGTTTTTTCTCAAATTTGATTTGTTCCGTATGTGAATCTGAGGAATACTTCCAGTTATGCACCTTCGAAACCATTTGATGTTAAATTCAAGTCAGACTTTTGTCCTCCCTCGTTATCAACATTTTTCATTTTCTCTATTCAAACTCTCTCTCAACCTCAAAATTTTCTCTCGAGTTTGGCAATGAACATCAACATCAATGATCAACACCCTCCAATTCGTTCAAAACTTAATCGGTAAATTTTCGAATTTCCGAGGTATTTTCGAGTATTTCCCATAATAGAGTTTGAATACGCTTTTAGGTGTAGAAATCATTAGATAGTTTTAGAAACATAGTTTAGAGACAATGTAGGTATTTGTTGTTGTGTAAAACAGACGATCAGGGGCTCAAAAATGGTTTTTCAAAGGAAGTGAACAGTTATGGATGCCATTGTTGCATTTCTGTGTTGCAAAACATTCTGTAGGTGCATCTACGGAACAATTAAATGTTAGGGTAATTCCGTAAATACAGCTCTGGAACAAACCCAGTTTTTTAAAATGCTGGATGCTTCCATATTTGTATCTATGGAAGCTTTCCTCATTTGCATCTACAGAGTTATAATTGGTGTTTTTTGTTTTTCCTTTTGTTTTTATAAGTTAATTGTAGCTAATTCAACTTTATTTGTAATACCTTACGCACATTATCATTGATGAGTCAGACCAACTTATAGCTGGGAGGGTTATACAACATGCCCCCGTGTGACGTGCGCGGAGCTATATAGTCGCATAGGTAGCTGACACCTCTCCTCCAGCAGAGGTTCTGGTTATGGCCACAACACAGACACCTCCTCGACATAGTGGACACATGCCTTCCTCTTCTACTTCTTCATCCCGGAGGCATGGGGATGATGGTGACGGTACTTCACAGACGCCCTCCACCCGCAGACGTCGCCAAGATATTTCTACTCCTCCTGTTCCACCTCCAGTCGATGTTAGATCTCATGCGCCACCTCCTGATAATGGTGGTTCTCTTGTGTCACCTCCTGATGGTGTTAACCCATTGCATGATGATGTTGATGGGCCTGAGGCACCTGAGGATTACCCAGGGGTGTTTCCGATTTATTACTGTTGACAAGGTATGGTGATCATACCGCCAGACATGTCTGGAACATAGAGGTAACATTGCTTAGACTTATTACTTTTTTTATCCTCAGTTGAAATTTATTATTTCTAACTGTGCTTGTTATTAACAGTATTTTCTTTGGAATTTTATAGGATAAGGCTTCCTGATCAGTGCATTTTGATTCACATTCCTCTACGTTTGTACTTATACATTTCCATGGTTTGCTTGTCTTATTTTTGTATTTTATAATATTTTTATATTTTAATTTATTTTTATTGTTATTTGATTTTCGTATTTAATTTTCAGCATTAGCAGTCTGCACGGAAACGATCATATCTGGAGTTCCAGGAGTCCGATTGAGGCGTTCTAATAATCGCCGGAAAGCTAAGAGAAAGAGCTACAATTCTTATGTTGGAGTCGAAGTCAGAATTGGACTGTAGCAGGGCCAAAAAATTCGTTGAAGTTGCAGCACTAGTTTATTTAAGTTTCGGGTCATTAGTTTTGGGCCTGGGTCGTATGTTTGACCCAGTTGGTTTGTAAAACGGGTTGTACTATTTCCCCTTAGGGTAGCAGCCGCGGTACTGTGGATCTTGATCACTATTCACATAAAAAAACCAGGCTTGTACGATTGGCTATGGAGAACTAAACCTTCCGGACGGATTTGCTGTATTCAGGTTCAATACTTTGAGATTGTTATAACTACAATTAGAATTCTATTCCTTTCAATAATATTATATGATTATTGTTTGCTTAATTCAATTTCCTTATAATATTGTTGATTAAATTTGAATTGATATATGTTCTTGACTTTTGATCGCAATTCGACTCTGCTTAACCGTTGAATTGTGATATATTTAACCGTATGCTTAATCCGGCAATAGGAATATATATCTTACGATGTCGATCACGCTTGTTGAATGATATTGTGTTCAAATAGGATAGAGATCGTAGTTGTATCAATCGATGATAAGTAGAACCCGAAGCAGTGAATTCGTTTGCACAATAATCACTTATTTTCAAAACAGCTTATTTTTAGAATCATTTATTTTAAGCACTTTTTCTGTAATCCGAAACTGAACCAACCCCCCCTCCAATTTCGACTTTACATTTGGTTAATAAGAATAGGAATCCTTGAGAGACGATACTCGAGTTACCGTTACCGTCGTTACTACAGTTTTTGCAAATTAACTCGAATTTGACCCGCGTGCGACAACGGATCAAATTGGCGCCGTTGCCGGGGATTCTTGTGAATATTAACTGATATTAGAGTCCTAGGTGTAGTGTTTGTGTGTTTTGGCCATAGTTTCCTCACGGTTTTGGCCAATTCGCGTTTAGAGTCGAAAAATTCAGTTTTTGAAAAAAATTGTGTTTGATTGTAAAAAGTTTTTTCCTACTGGAAGTAAAAAAATCGTACGATTAATACTCCCTTACTCTAGAAGAGTAAGGGAATTCGAGCCAAAATTGCCAAATTCATCGTTTTTCTATTTTTAATGAATTTTTTACTATTTTCATAGAGTCAAAAAAATACAAAAAAAATCCTAAAATTCTAATTTGTCTTAATTAGATTAAATTTCGTGTTTTTTATATTTTTCTGAATTTAGTTAATCGTTTTTATTCTTTCTATTCGTTTATGCATGTATGAGACATAATCGATATTTCGGTGTATGTTGAACCCATGGCTGAACAAAGAACACTAACGCAGTTGGCTGTCCCTAATGTGAACTATAATGGTTTATGTATTGACTATCCTGCGGGTGATGCACCTTTTGAATTGGAATATGGTTTAACATATTTGTTGCCTAGGTTTAATGGTTTTGCAGGTGATGATCCGCATAAGCATCTGAAGGAATTTCAGGTTGTGTGCTCTGCACCTTCCGAACCTTCACTAGAGGATATTGTCAAACAAATGGCTGCAAATAATCTTCAGTATCAACAGCAAGTAGATTCTACTCTCCAGACTTTGCAAACACATATTGGACAGCTTGCCACTTTGATGAATGCCATGCAGCAAGCTCAAGGATCAAACCAACAACGCTTGGAAGAGCATTCTGTTTTTCAAATAGAGTTTCTTTCTGAAAATGTTGTTGATACTTGTACTGGTTTGTTTGCAGATGATTTTCCATCATTGTCTGGTTTTGATGATGTTTACTCTTGTGATGTTTGTACTGACACTAAAATTTGCTCTGTTTGTACTGAAATTGAGGTTGCCTTGCAAGTTGATATTCTTACTACAGATGAGGTTGCAAATGAAGTTGTTCATGTAGATGAAGCTCTCGACACCCCGGCTGCCCGGATCAAACCATCCATTGAACAACCACCTTCCCGGGAGCTGAAACCAATTCCTCACAATCTTAAATATGCTTATTTAGAGATGAATGAAAAACTTCCGGTTATAATTTCTTCTAAACTTTATTTTGATCAAGAAAGTAAGTTTTTGCAGGTTTTGAAGAAGCATACCAAAGGAATTGGATGGACCTTGGATGACATTTATGATATTAGTTCGTCCATGTGTGTGCATAGGATCTCACTTGAAGATGCAGCAAAAGTAGTGAGGCAGCCTCATAACCTTTGGTTCCTTGATGTTGTGAAAGATGAGAGCACCTTCACGTGCCCATTTGACACTTTTACTTTTAGAAGAACATTCTTTGATCCTGGAATAAAAGGAGAAGGAGCTAAACCACTTTTTAAGGACGATGAGCATTATCGAAAGCTACTCCATGAGAGCTCCACTTTGAAAGAAGAGAATATAGAAGACCTCTCTTTGGGAAAGGCAGCTTATGTGATCACTTATCCCCCTTGACTACTCAGGTGTGTTCTTTCCTTTCTCTCACTCTTATTTTATATTTATGTTCTTTCATTGAGGACAATGTATGTCTTAAGTGTGGGGGAGGGAATCATTTATTTGTTTTGTTTTCTTTCAATTTTTTTGTTTTGTTTTTGTTTTTAGTTCTTAAAAAAAACATCTTTGTGAAAGTTTTAGGCTATAGATTAATATGAGGTTTGTTGTGGAGACTTGGGAAAAGTTCACAATATCGGTATCGTTTTAACACTGTAAGTCTCCTGAGTATGGAAATTGTTTTGAATACTTGTTATGACATAGCCTTGAATTCTCATTCTCTGACAGCTCTTGAGTAATTTATTTCAGCAGTCGGCACCATCTCTCACACACTTTACGCAGGGAAGCCGATGAATATAAGTGAGTGTTCCGGAAAAAAAAGAGAAAAGAAAAAGAAAATACACCTTCTAAGTTTGGTGAACCTCACCCGGTCACTTAACCCAACGGTTGTGTAATCTTCAAAAAAAAAGTTTTCAAAACTCTTTGTTAGTTGGTTCAGCGGTTTCTGGTGCTGAACTTGGTAGGGAGGATTACGGTCCGATCCCCCGCAACTACATCTGAGTACGCAAAGGGTTATGCCACGTAAGTATCAGAACCCCGTGCAAAAAAGGATCAGAGTCACTAACCGGTCGTCCTGCTATAAGTGTGTGGAGATAACGGGCTTAATGTGATTGCACCTGAATGAAAAAGAGCAAAAAGGATGAGTAAGTCAGGCTATGGTATAATAATATGAATTGAATTGGTTTGTGTATTTAGGAGGCTTATGTCTGCATATCTGTGGTTAGTGTTCTTACGATGTCCTTAGTGTGCAAGATTAGTACCTGTCGATGCAAACTTAACCGAAGAAGATTTGTAGCCTAGGATGAGTAACTGTTGATGTATTTGTGCTTTCTTTGTTTTGTTTTTCATTTTGCTCGGAGTGCAAAAGTTCAAGTGTGGGGGAATTTGATCAGTGCATTTTGATTCACATTCCTCTACGTTTGTACTTATACATTTCCATGGTTTGCTTGTCTTATTTTTGTATTTTATAATATTTTTATATTTTAATTTATTTTTATTGTTATTTGATTTTCGTATTTAATTTTCAGCATTAGCAGTCTGCACGGAAACGATCATATCTGGAGTTCCAGGAGTCCGATTGAGGCGTTCTAATAATCGCCGGAAAGCTAAGAGAAAGAGCTACAATTCTTATGTTGGAATCGAAGTCAGAATTGGACTGTAGCAGGGCCAAAAAATTCGTTGAAGTTGCAGCACTAGTTTATTTAAGTTTCGGGTCATTAGTTTTGGGCCTGGGGCGTATGTTTGACCCAGTTGGTTTGTAAAACGGGTTGTACTATTTCCTCTTAGGGTAGCAGCCGCGGTACTGTGGATCTTGATCACTATTCACATAAAAAACCAGGCTTGTACGATTGGCTATGGAGAACTAAACCTTCCGGACGGATTTGCTGTATTCAGGTTCAATACTTTGAGATTGTTATAACTACAATTAGAATTCTATTCCTTTCAATAATATTATATGATCATTGTTTGCTTAATTCAATTTCCTTATAATATTGTTGATTAAATTTGAATTGATATATGTTCTTGACTTTTGATCGCAATTCGACTCTGCTTAACCGTTGAATTGTGATATCTTTAACCGTATGCTTAATCCGGCAATAGGAATATATATCTTACGATGTCGATCACGCTTGTTGAATAATATTGTGTTCAAATAGGATAGAGATCGTAGTTGTATCAATCGATGATAAGTAGAACCCGAAGCAGTGAATTCGTTTGCACAATAATCACTTATTTTCAAAACAGCTTATTTTTAGAATCATTTATTTTAAGCACTTTTTCTGTAATCCGAAACTGAACCAACCCCCCTCCAATTTCGACTTTACATTTGGTTAATAAGAATAGGAATCCTTGAGAGACGATACTCGAGTTACCGTTACCGTCGTTACTACAGTTTTTGCAAATTAACTCGAATTTGACCCGCGTGCGACAACGGATCACTTCCCAAAATTTCTATAACCACGGGCAGAAGATGTATCAGGTAGTGGAGGGTGAAAAAAAGGATAATTGGACTTGGTTTTTAGAGCTTTTGATTGATGACCTTGGAGGCAGGGATGAATGTCTCTCATACACTTTTATCTCAAATCAACAAAAGGTAAATATGCATTTATTTTTCTGTTTTGTAAACATATTGTTACTACCTGCTATCTATAAACAAATTTAGGAGGATGTATCCTAGAAAGATTTTGAAGGAGATCATATGGAAGGCTGCCAAATCAACATACTCACAAACTTGTGAAAGAGAGATGATGGGAATGAGGGTTATCAATGAAGAAGCATATCAACATATGATGAAGACTCCACCAAGATTTTTGAGTATATCTTATTTTAAAACCACAAACAAGTGTAATGTTGTTCTCAACAACATGTCTGAATCTTTTAATAGTGTGATTCTTGAGGCAAGGGCAAAACCACTAGTCACTATGTTGGAAGACATCAGAATATACATTATGGAGATATGGACAACCAACATAATGAGATTTCAAACTTTGGATGATAATGCGATATTGCCTAATACTAGAAGGAAAATTGACGTTACTAGCACATACACCAACTTGGGTGCAGTTACGGTGCATAGATAAAAATCTATGCACCGTGCATAGAGTATTATTGACCATTGGATCATTAGATCAAATTATAATTATTACTCAATACTCAATACTCACTACTCAATAGTCGATACTCAGTACTCAATACTCAATACTCAATACTGGATTAAAAATATGATCCAATGGCTTAGATTGACTTATGCATGGTGCATAAGGAAAATCCTTATGCATATTAGCCAATGCCCACCAACTTATGACTTGTAAGGTATGTAAAATTGGCTTTTCGTTGTTTATTACTTATATGTAAATATTGGATACTGGTAAATGTGAACAATTGGCTTGTTTTTTTTAAGATGTCTGATGAACACATATTTGAAGTAAAGCACTTGAAAAATCAAGCTGATAAATTTTCTGTAAACTTGAAAGATCATGTATGTGCATGCAGAAGATGGGAACTCACCGGACTTCCATGTGTTCATGCATTGTCAGTTATGAAGAGTATGCACTTCAAGATTGATGGTTACATTCCTGAGTGTTATAGGATTTCAAGGTACAAGTCACTATATAAGCATGTGCTCTATCCTATAAACGGATCAAACTTGTGGGTTAAGACACCATATCCAAATGTGCAACCATCCAAATATAGGAAAATACCTGGTAGACCAAAGAAGAAGAGGAATCTTGAACAAGGAGAGATTGATGGGTCTGATCGTAAAATAAGAAGAACAAGTTTCATTGTGAAGTGTAGTAGGAATATTTTTTTCCACTTCATGATATTCTTCATTTCACTTTCAAGTTTCATCAGTTGTTTCCCTAATTCTTCATTCGCCATTGTGAGCTTTTCAAACTCTTTTTTTTTTTACTTCAGCAATTTCCTTTGATTTCTTTTCCAACCGATCCTTACAAAATTGCTCTTTCTCATCTCCCACATCCTCATAAAACCAACAGAAGTAACCACACCCAGCTTGCAAAGATCCTTGAAATTTTTATTTACTGGAATTCAAATATAGGTACAAGATTCCAACTCAAAACACAAATAAAACATAAATTATTTGCATTTCTTATAAATTGGACAACCCTATAAATGTTTTCCGAAATTCTTAACCATTGTTGCCCTTCGAAGAACAGCCATGTCTCCACAATGACATATGAGTTTCCATCGTTAGCTACTGTATACGTTCGAATCACCACTTTCTAAATTTTTATGTTTCAACAAGGATGAACAACTACCTGATTTCATGCTTACCTAAACCCTAATTCCTAATTCCAAATTGCCCTAGGTCGAATTTGAGAAGCATGGAACACGAACACTCTGTGTAAATAGAGAAGATGAAGTTGCCTTGCCAACTCACCTGCCACGTATTTGTAGCGGGGAAAATCTGATATCAAAGCCATAGGATGACTCGAATCAATATTTCAGTGAAAGTCGCCACCGCGCTTTATTATTTCCAAAGGAAAAGGGAAAAGAACGAAGAAAACCCAAAGTTTGTTTTAAAAACAAAAGAAGAGATCTTAGGTACGGGTGTTGATTATACAAGGGGAAGGTTTTAAGCACCCCTCATATCTGTGGTACTCCACAGGAACCTTTTTGAAAATCTGTGTCGTGTGTGCTAAAAAAAGAGTTTGTTTTATTTTTAAAATAAGCTCGGCAAGACATTAAGCCTTGTGCCTACATACCTCCTCGGTGCAATGGAGAAGTCAGAGCTAATGTAGTTCCGCTTAAAAGGGAAAACGGTTTTTAAAACGAATAAACACTTTATTGTCGTCGGAGAGAAATACTCAGCCATTGATCTTGAGCATGAGAACAAACAAGTTCTTTGCATCGCAAATGAAAGAAGGGCTCCAACTCGGATAAAATCAACGAGTATGCCACTAGCTCTCTCACGCGGAAAAGATCTCATTATATCAATCAATTTCAAAATCGTGGGGTATAACCACTCGTTTCGACAATTAACGGTGTCTAAACTTTGAAGAAAAAGGCCACTAAGGGCAAAAGATTTTTTAAAGAAAGAGGTTTTGAAAATGATTGCAAACATAAGAATATTTTGAAAAAGGGAGAAGATTTTGAAAATTTAAGAAGTGGGAGGAGATGAAGAGGCTATCCTATTGCGTAAAATAAAAGCTAAGGAAAAGAACGGTCTAACCGAAAAAAGAAGCCAACACTTGACATTAAGAGTCAAGGTAGATTTCCCATCATTTGGAATTATCAATACCAACACATTAACACTTGGGGGATCCAGATGAACTTATTGTCTTAGCACCACTTTTCATTAAGCACATTAAGATTCTGACGAAAATCGGGCAGAGTAACGGCTGTTTTCGGGTAAAATCCTTATCTCAATGCCTTGGTATTAACCATCAAGGGCTTTCAAGGAAATACCTGCACATACAAACAGACAACAATCCAATGCCAGAAAGACAGAATAACAGCAGAGTAATAACAGAATAAGAGTCCAGAGGCACGAGGTCCATAAGTCCGAATCTCCAAAATGCTAGGGATAGTAACCAATAGTCCAAAGAGAGCCTTATGTGTTTTTTAGATTTTGGTTGTTTATTAGTGTTTTAGCATAAAAGTAAAGTATGGTCTAAGTGGACAAAAGGAAAATAGCGGAAGCATAAACATATGTCCAAGTGGACAAAGAGAAAATAGCGGAATTATAAACGTCCAAATGGACAAAGAGAAAATGGCGGAATGTAAATATGATGAAATGATAAAATAAAGCGATAAAGCGAGAAATATAAAGAGCGGTATAATAAATGGCGGAAATTAAAGTTAGTTGTTAGATGTTAAAGACAACCATCTTGAAACTTGTCAAGTATGTTATCAAAGTTAGTAATGAAGATCGATGGTGAGTGAATGATGTACTCGGATTTAAGGTCAATGGAAACTTATCAGAAGCTTGATAAAATCATAGCGACTACACGATAAATTTCCATAAGTCATAAATCAACCGCATACAATTCTCTTCCATATTTGATCTTTTATCGAGTCGGGACAAATGTAGGAGAACTCTCCATGTATCAAGATCATCAATCAAAAGAAATAAGAAGGAGAAGAAGAAATGATCTAGCCTTTATCAAGAATCCATAGAATTCTCAAGATATCAAGACTTTCATCGATCAAGAGAAAATAAGATGAAAAAAGACAAGAAATAAAACAAATTGATCTAGTCTTCATCAAGAATCCATAGAATTCTCAAGATATTAAGACTTTCATCGATCAAAAGAAAACAAGATGAAAAAAGATAAGAATGAAAACAAATTGATCTAGTCTTTATCAAGAATCCATAGAATTCTCAAGATGTCAAGACTTTCATCGATCAAAAGAAAAATAAGATGAAAATAAGAATGAAAACACAAAAGATAATCAACTCACACTATCATTAATATCATTCATCCATTTTGGTGGATTAGGTCATTTCAAACCTATCAACACCCTAGATCCAATGATATTAATGAAGTGTAGGAAGAAGGAAGCCAAAACAAGCACAAAAAAGGCAAAAAACCACATTCTGCCTGCTGGAAATCGATTTCATGCAGGGGGAAATCGATTTCCATAGTGCAGTTTTCAAAAAAAACAAGTTACGTTCAGCAGGAAATCGATTTCAGCCTTAAGGAAATCGATTTCCTCAGTGTAAATTTCAGCAAAAACAGCATTTAAGGGCATGAAACTTGATTTGAACAAATATACAAACACCTTATGATCACACATCAACTTGAGCACGAAATTTCCATCATAAAACCAGCAAATATCATCAATATAGCATCAAAGATGCATTGAACACAAGCAATAAAGATCTACATCATGGATCTAGCAAATTACCACTTCTTGAACAAAGATTTTGGAGTAGCTTCAAGAGCAAGCACAAGGTGTGTAGATCCTTCAAATTTGGAGATGATCACACAAAGAAAAGAGTGAAATGTAGGAGGCTTAGTTCAAAATTAGCAAGATTCAATGTGAATCTCACTAATCTTATGAAAATGAACTTTGGGTGAGGGTTTTGGAAAGGGTGAGAAATGAATTTGCAAGCAATTTTTTTGCTCTCCAAGCTTGAGAAATGAGAGAATAGTGGGCTCTATTTATAGGATGAGAGCAAGAGTAGTGGTAGTTTGGTCTTTTTGCATTTGGTAATTAGCTTGTGTTTAATTGGTGATTAAAGTGGCAATTAAATGGTTAAAAGTGGTAAAATGGGGTTTAAGTGAGTTTAATGAAGGGATTAATTTTGATGAGGTGGAAAATTGGTAAAATGATCAAATAAAAAGGTGCCAAAATGATGTCAAGCTTCCCTCCTTATATTTTTTGAATTTCGCCTTAAGGAAATCGATTTCCCCAGGAGTGAAATCGATTTCACTCTGTTCCAGAAGAGAAATTGGCGCAAAATACACTAGGGAAATCGATTTACCCAGGAGGGAAATCGATTTCATGCTGTCCAGAATGTGATTTTGTTGATGATTGCTGCAGGGAAATCGATTTACCCAGTAGGGAAATCGATTTCATCAGTCAAAAATGTGAAAAATGCCTTGTTTATTGCATGTCTTGGCTTGGTACCTACAAAACAAAAGCCTACAAAGAAACAAAGCAATGTTTTTGGTATTTGGGTTAGTATAAAACAAATTAAAGAAAATTAGGTGCTTGATAGTTCCCCTCAAAGACGAAGCAAACATAACACCGAAAAATGAAATCTCAAGATTGTGATCTTGATTAATGATTGAGATGCAAATGATGTATGATCTTAGGGTCAAAAATTGGGGTATGACAGTATTCACACATAAACGGACGTTTGAAGGTAGTTGACGAAGAGGACTTATGTGACACTATTTTGAAAGTTAAAGGACCAACATAACACTTTTTAAAGTTAAGGGACCAAACTAGATCCGACGTAAAGTTAAGGGACAAAAAGGCAAGGAATTTCTTAAAACACCCTGTGGGGTTGAAAAACAACTTATAAAATTCCAAAAATACCCTTTAAATTCCATGAATACATTTTCAAACGCATTTTGTCGCATAGGGCCGGAGGGAGTATAGTGCTGTCTTTTTCCATCTTAGCGGTCTTCCCAAGCAAATCACTAGTCAACTCGTCACTAGTTCCAATTTGGTTAGTTGGAAATTCTAAGCACCACTGCCTCACATCTGCTACTCATCTCTCAGAAGTCGGAACCACTATGGCTTCTAGTAGCAACAACTCCTCCTCCCTCCGAGTCTGTAAATACGACGTGTTTCTCAGTTTCCGAGGCACCGACACTCGCAACACTTTCATCGATCATCTCTATCACCATCTTATCCGAAAAGGTATTTCCGTCTTCAAGGACGATCAAACTCTCCAGAAAGGAGAATCTATTTCACCGCAGCTTCTGCAAGCAATTCGAGATTCAAGGGTTTCTATAGTTGTCTTCTCAAAGTATTATTCTAACTCAACATGGTGTTTGAATGAAATGGCTGCTATCGCGGATTGCCACACACAATTCAATCAAACTGTTATCCCTGTTTTCTACAATGTTGATCCATCTCATGTGAGAAAGCAGATTGGGCTTTTCGAAATTAGTTTTAAGTCAAGGTCACAAACTAAGAAGTTAAAACCTGACCTAATTGATCAATGGAAGAGAGCTACGACTGAGTTGGCCAATTTAGTTGGATTTGATGTTAGAGACAAGTAAGTCAATAAATAAACACTCTTCTCTCAGCTTTTTGTAACTTCTTTATGAAAAATATGCTCTGTTTACTTTTAATGCAGTTATATTGTGATAAAAGATGATCCTCTTTTACTTTTATACCCTTTTATTAATATGCGTGAAATGGTCAAGTGACTCACTCATTTTGGAACAGAGAGAATAATTGGTATTGCAGGTTATCACGATCAAATGAGGCCGTATGCGGCCTTAGTTAAGGTCGCTTTTTGATATTGGTAACATTGAAAACCATTATAATGTTAACCAGTGCCCTTGGGGCACAAGGGCACTTTTTAAGTGATTAAAATAGTAAGTTTTTTTAAAAATGCGTGCATTGAAATCATGACTTTTATAAATTTTTTTTTTTTTATTTAGTATGCTTAAAGAGTGCTCTGAAGGCACTCATTGGCAAGACCTTTTTTTATTTGGTTCGGATACGATTTGATACACTTTAGCGTAGTCAGCTTCATTTTTCTTTTGGGAAAAAGCGTAGTCAGCTTCATTGTTTAAAGGGAAAAGCTAATTAGTGTCGTAGAGGTACTCTTTAAGTGTTTATTAAAGTGGTAAGTTTTTTTTGGAAATGCATGTATTCAATTTCAATGCATTGAAAATTAAAATAATTAACTTTTTTAAATAATCTTTTCTTTATTTAGTGTCCTTAAAGAGTGCTCTCGAGGCACTCGTTAGCACGACCTTTGTTTAAAACCCTTCTAGTCAATGAATCAGTCCTTCATAGTTGGTCATCATATCAACAATTATCATCCAACTTGGACTCTTTTTTCTGCAACAAGTTATACACAATCTATTAATTTGTCTTCTAGTAATTTAAAGTCATAATTTAGTTGTATTTTTGTTTTTCCTCTTTCAGGCCAGAGTTTTCAGAGATTGAAAAAATTGTTCAAGCAGTAATAAAATCATTGAATCATAAATTCTCAGGGTTTACCAATGATCTTGTTGGGATGCAACCTCGTGTAGAAGAATTAGAAAAGATTCTAAAATTGAACTCAAAGGATGATGATTTTCGAGTTCTGGGAATTTGGGGGATGGGTGGAGTAGGGAAGACAACTCATGCTGCTGCTTTGTACGATAGAATCTCTTATCAGTTTGATGCTCGTTGTTTTATTAGTAACACAAGCAAACTTTATATGGATGGTGGTATTGTTGCTGTACAAAAACAAATTCTTCGTCAAACTCTAGACGAAAGAAATCTAGACTCTTACGATACTTGTGACATTGCCGAGATTATGTTAAATAGGCTTCATAGTGGCATTAAGGTCCTTCTAGTTCTTGACAATGTTGATCAATTAGAGCAATTGCAGGAATTAGGTATAAATCCTAAATTACTTTGGAGTGGTAGTAGAATAATCATAACCACAAGGGATGAGCATATTCTAAGAGTATATGAGGCAGATACAATACACAAAGTTCCCATGTTGAACAGTAATGATGCATGTGAACTTTTTCGTAGAAGAGCCTTCAAAGGTGAAGACCAAAGCAGCAATTGTGTTGAGTTGATTCCAGAGATACTAAAATATGCTCAAAATCTTCCATTAGCAATTAAAGTAGTGGGCTCTTTCTTGTGTACCCGAGATGCTACTCAATGGATAGATGCTTTGGATAGATTGAAGAACAATCCAGACAGTAGAATTATGGATGTGCTTCAGATGAGTGTTGATGGACTAGAACATGAGGAGAAGGAAATATTTCTGCACATTGCTTGTTTCTTTAAAGGGGAGAGGGAAGTTTATGTAAAGCGAATCTTAGATGCTTGTGGACTACACCCTCACATTGGGATTCAAAGAATCCTTGAGAAATCTCTAATTACCATTAAAAACCAGGAGATTCATATGCATGATATGTTACAAAAATTAGGGAAGAAAATCGTCCGGCACCGATTTCCCGAAGAGCCAGGATCGTGGAGTAGATTATGGCAATATCATGATTTCTATCAAGTATTGACAACAGAAACGGTAACAATTATGTTTCCAAAACTAGAGGGTGCGATTTTTACTTTGAGTGAATTTAACTTGGGCGGGGTTTTGTGGAGGAAATGATGATTTTAGGTTTCATTTGTGATTTCGCATTAGTTATTTGTTGGTTTATATCTTTGAATCATTGCAAATGCTGTTTTTGGTAATCATTTGTTTAGTTTTTTTATAGCTATCATTAGTTTAGTTTTGAGCCAATAGGTATTCTCTGCCTTGTTCCTCTGATTTGGTAGCATGACAGCATCTCTTACCATGACTTTCCTATCATTAAGTAACAATCTGTTGCTAACATTTGCTTTATGCCAAATATATATTTTGTTTATGAAGAGCTTTTTTTATAATTTTTATATATTATCATTTCGATAATATTTTGGTTATCACAACTTTACCAAATTTTCCTAGAACATCTTCATCGTATGACATATAGTACATTTCAATTAACATTCATACTGGGAACTTGTTTTTAATAAACAATTTAAAGAAAACCATATACTATGTTGTTCTTACACAATTAATTTGAACACAGTTTGATTCCATGATTTTCTTATTCCATTAAATGTTTTGACATTGTAATATAGGATATATTGGTAATTTTATGTTTCTAAAATGGTTCGTTCAAGTAATTTCATTTTTTTTCTATGTTATGCTTGTGAATAAGAATTAGTTTGTTCCTAGAATAAGAGTTTGTTCTTAGAATAAGAGAAACAAATCGAAAATTGATTTGTTCTCATTAAATGTAATGATTTAGTGTAATTACCTGAATAGCCCTGAAACCTCTATATATAGAAAAAATAACAATGAGAAATGCATGAAGCCAAGAATTATTGACGATGCTTACTCTTTTCTTTCCTCAGGGAACAAACAATGTTAAAGCTATAGTTCTGGATCAAAAGGAAAGTTTCTCCAAATGCAGGGCTGAAGGATTTTCAAATATGAGGAACCTTGCACTTCTCATATTGTATCATAACAATTTTTCAGGAAATTTGGATTTTCTTTCCCACAACTTGCGATATCTTTTGTGGCATGGATACCCTTTTACTTCTTTGCCGTCAAATTTTGAGCCATATTATCTTATGGAATTGAATATGCCTGATAGTAGCATTCAACGACTGTGGGAAGGCCGCAAGGTACTCGAATTATTATTACATTTCTATTATTATTACATTTCAACACTAATATATTTATTAAATTATTTATTAAGTTGACTTCTTATTCTGCAAAGTAATCTCTACTAGAGATGCTCTTATGCACTTATTTAGCAACAGTTAAAATGCGAGTAAACTTGCTTGAGGATTTTTAAAATTTGCATTTCCTTGGAAAGCACACCACAACAAATTAATGAAATTCATCTTTTAGCGGGAAATCTTTATTGATAGGTGCTATTTCTCTTTACAGGATCTCCCTTTTTTGAAAAGTTTAGATTTGAGCAACTCCAAGTATCTTAGAGAGACTCCAAAATTTTTTTGGACCCCAAAACTGGAGCGCCTAGATTTTACCGGATGCACAAACTTATTACAGGTCCATCCATCAATTGGACATCTTACAGAACTTGTTTTCTTAAGTTTGCAAAACTGCAGCAGTTTGGTCGACCTCGATTTTGGTAGTGTATTGAATTTAAATTCTTTGAGAGTTCTACGTCTCTCTGGTTGCTCAAAACTTGAAAACACGCCAGATTTTACTGGGGCATCAAATCTTGAGTATCTTGATATGGACGGTTGTACAAGTTTATCCAAAGTTCATGAATCTATCGGGGCTCTTTCAAAGCTTAGATTCTTGAGTTTGAGGGATTGCATAACTCTTGCCGGAATACCCAATAGCATTAATACCATGACTTCTCTTGTAACTCTAGATTTATGCGGCTGCTTAAAACTTGTGACTCTGCCCCTCAGATGGACTTTCAGTTCTTATATGAAAGATACGACTCTGCCCCTCGAACGGACTTTCTATTCTTCCCCTATGGAATCCTTAATTTTTCTTGATGTAAGCTTTTGCAATCTTCATAAAGTACCTGATGTTATTGGAGAGCTACGGTGTTTAGAAAGACTAAGTCTACAAGGAAACAACTTTAAGTTACTGCCCTATACTTTCAATAAGCTTGGAAAGCTGGCATATCTGAACTTGGCTCATTGCCATGAGCTTCAAACTTTTCCACATATAAATACACTGAAAGATTCATCTCTAGGGGGAAGTTATTTTAAAATGACATCGGGATCGCGTGATCATAGGTCAGGATTATATGCTTTCGACTGCCCCAAAGTGAAGTTCTTCCTATCTAGTCCCCAAGAGTATTTTACCAAGTATATTTATCAATGGTTAGAAAGACTTCTTAAGGTCAGTACTTTGCATAACATCCCTCTCTTTAAATTTGTAGGTTAGATAGTTTTTCTCTACCTTTGATATTTGTGTTTTTTTCTCTGATATATCTTTTGCAATCAAGGTCTACTCTGAAACATAGTTAAACTCGTTCCCTTGCTGCATTGACATAAGCTTAAATGTTTTTCTACTTCCCTAATCAAACATTGCTTCATCAGGGAGTTGGGCTTTTAAAATGATTTCCACTGTTAGTTTTAGTTTTTAGCCAACTGATTGTTATCCGGCAACCGCAAGCCACATAGCAGTTTTTCATAGCAAAAACTTTCCAGATCTGACCTTTGGTTTTTCGCTTGTACTAGGAACCCCGTCACTTTCGGTGTGGCTTTGACATTATTGTTCCTTGGCCTGAATGTGTTGATCATCCACCTACTCATCCTATTCCAATGTGGTTCTGTCACCAATTTGATGGGCATTCAATAGTAAGTATAGTACAGTCTAATCTGGATGACAACTGGATTGGCTTTTCCTTTTGTGTAGCATTTGAGGTAAACAACCTTTCTGCAAATTCTGGTTCATCACATGGTTCCTTGTCCTCGGAACTGCCACATCCTTTTTATCTTTCTTTTGAAAGTGAACAAACGGAAGAACGCTTCGATATGCTACTTAGTTTGGAATTGGACAAAATTGATGGATCTAAACATCTTTGGATAATTTATATCTCTCAAGAGCATTGCCACTTTGTGAAAACAGGAGCACATATCTCATTTAAAGCCTGCCCAGGTTTGATCATAAAGAAATGGGGATTGCGCGTGCTAATCGAGAAGAAGGGTGCAGTAAAACTATCTTCACATGGCTTTGAAGAATCTGAAGTGCATCATCTTATGTTTGATTATGTGGAAAAAAACATCAGCAGGCATGGACCTAAAATTCAGCTTCCCTACAATTGGTTGGTTACTGAGGAAGAGGAAGTTGAGAATTCTCAAGCCAAGTCAAAAGAAATTAATCTTTCTAATCTAGGTCTTTAGATATGACAATCACAGCCTGAACCCATCTTCCTTGAGCCTTGAGGTAACTATCTCACCTAAACAGCTACACATTATTAAGTAATAACTCATCTCAATTGTTAATTATTAATTAATCATTATTTACAATAATGATATGAACTACTAGTATTGTGCATCCAACTTTTGTTTACCAAGTTTATCTAAGAATTTCTCTTTAACTAATATTTTAGGCTTCTTCTATTATTGTTCAATTTTGCCACTCCTTTCACGAAGATGTTAAATTGGAATTCACGGTGCAACCTGGCTTAGCTTGGATCTCTAACTCTAAGTTAACCCAAGGATCAGTGGTTATTGAATTTTTTTAAGGTCTTTGATTTGAACTTCTCTTAACTTCATTAGTCTGGGTCCATAATTTCGTGTTGGAGAAATTCAGAATGAGACCATGCGAAATGTTTCCTTCAAATTAGATGTTGGTGAAACAATTTGAGAGGCTGCTCAAGTTCTATAGTACAATAAGATGTGTAGGGGGAACTGAGAGGGAATAATCAATTTCTGGAATTATGTTTTTACTGTCACAGAAATGATGACACTTTGATTCATTTATATTGATGCATATACATTGGAAGAGGGTGCTTTTTTTGCCACTCTAAGCTTGTTGTCAAATGTTTCTTGGCCTATTTCAATTGTTGTAATTGGTTGCTGGTTTTGTTTTCTTTGTTTGTCAATAACCTTTTTTTACTTTTGGGTTTGTTTTTTTGGATGCTGCTTCTTTGGTTTGTACATGTTTTTGTATTCTGTCATTCTGACCAAACTCGGTCACATCTTGTGGTTGTTTTAACTGTTTCATAATTAGCTACCTTTTTATATTGGTTTTTTTCCCTTATGATTTGATATGATTAAAGGTGTTGCAAAAAGGCTTGACAAAGATAGAGAGCTTTTGATTTGGGGTGTTGAGAAGGAGTTTGTAAGGAAGAAGGTTGGTTGTATATGATTATGGTGCATATGGTGTGGATCGGATGATGCAATCAAGTATAGGGAGGAGGCGAGAAGCCATGGTATTGGATGTTTCATGGAATTGGTTCGATGAAGATGCCACTGAGAGTAGAAAGAAAATCATTTGATGGTTTTATGGTGATTAATAGGTTCATAGTTAGAGCTGTCAAATAAGTTCAATTTTTTAAAGCTCCTATTTTTTTTTTGGGCAATTTCTCTTTCTTTTATATATTCTTCTAGGTCCTTTGCGAAATTTTAAAAAATGCCTCATGTTTTCGGAGATGCATCTCCGAACGCACCAAATTTTATTTTTTTAAAATTAAAATTTGAAGATGCACATCCAAAGTAATTTAGAGGGTATATTCGGAGATGCATCTCCGAACATACTTTTTTTTTTAAATAAAAAAAAGTTCGGAGATGCATCTCCGAACTAGATAAACATATTTAGAGATGCTTTTTTTTAGATACATCTTTGAACTTGGCTGTTTCAGGTGTTCAGAGATGCATCTCCGAACTCTTTCTTGTGTCATAAGTTTTTATGTTTTTTCTGAATATGGCTGAAAACCAAGCAAATCAAGGAAGGATGAGGCTCGGGCGACCTGCCTTAACTGCCCTAGCTCGCCGCGAAATGGGCTAGTCAGCACCAGTAGGCTATAGTCGTCCCCCCTCTACCTCACGATAGGGAGGCGCCGACCTTAATGAGTAGACTTTCACTAGGGTCGGGATCATAGAATGGTGCGACCTATGACGAGGATGAGCCTGTTGTACCCCAAGTTCCAATTGTTGCGGTTGCCCCCCTTGCAGATCTGTTTTCAAAAGGGCCGATAGACACTTCCTTGCTCATATACTTTAATGAGCATGTGACTCCCCATGTTTGAGAAGGAGAAGTATATTTATGAACTTTCTATATTATTTAATTTGTATCCAAATTAAACTCAACTGATCATGTTTTATTTAATTTTCAACAGGAGCGTGCAAGTCTGAAAAGTGTGAATCATGCAAGAAAGAATCACCATCTTTATCAGCATGATGATGAGTGGTTCCAAACTGTACTTCAAAACTTTGGCCTTGTAGGTCTTTGTGCTTCCGGATACACCAACATCATAAGTGGCTTGCAGGTTACTTTTGTTGAGAGATGACATAGCAAAACTCCATCTTTCCACTTGTTCATTGGAAAAATGACTATCACGTTGGATGATGTAGCTTGCCTCTTACACCTTCCTATTAGAGGAAGATTGCTTGATTATTCTAAGATCAGCAGGGTCGATGCGATTAATATGATGGTGACTTTGTTGGGAGCGGACCCCGAAGAAGCATTTGATTAGTGTAGAACAACCAAGGGTGTACATGCAAAGTTGTCTTGGTTGGCAACATTGTATCACAACAACCTGGAGTTAGCTGGAAACCCGGACGTCGATGATTTATGAGTTCTGTACCCCAGGGAATGTGCCCTGAGGTGCTACTTCATGTTCTTAGTTGACACGTCTATTTTTGTGGACAAAAGTGCAACCTACGAGAATGTGGCCTACCTCAAATATTTCATTGACTTGGAGTCCATTTGCGAATGGAATTGGGGGCAATGTGCTTGGTTTACATGTATCACAACCTGAATGAAGCTTGGAAATGGACGACAAGACAAATGACGGGTTCATGCACCCTGCTTACGGTAATTTCCAAATTCCACTATTAAGTTACAAACTAGTTTTTTTCTTTTTACACTTGTTACTGATACTTTTTTCTTATTGGTTTTCAGGGATGGATCCTGACTCACTATCATCGGACCCATGGGTTTGCACGTGACCTGGTTTATACTCATGATTGGCCATATGCATGCAAGTTTGTCCCTAGTAGAGGGAATGATCATATCTTGTTGTACCGTGTGTATATTGACCGCACTCAGCACGACGAAATGGTCGGCCTAGCAGAGTCCATTCTTTTCCGAGGCATGAAATGTGGTGGCTTACCGTACGTAGAGGAGGAACAAGGGTGTTAGAGTTAGGCATACACAGTAGAGCATGCATTTGATTTGTATTTTGTTTATTTTTAATCGACTTTAAGAATAATGATTGTACAATTATATTCGATTTTTATAATCTTCACGTTTCTATAATATTCTGTTTTATTAAAGTTTTATGTGCTTATATAATATTCGTTTTTATTAATCGTTGAAACAAATAACGACAATTTTAATAATTAAAAGTAGTTTCGAGTGAAAACACCACAATTTTAGAAAATTGATTCTGTCTAAATGTAACACATGTGACTTCGGAAAGACATCTCCAAATTTACCATGAGGTTATTTCTAAGACGCATCTCCGAACTAAAATTTGCCAAAAAAATGATATTTGGTGCATTCGGAGATGCATCTCCGAATTAACTCAGGGGCATTTTTGAAATTTCAAGGGTGTGCCCATATAATAAGGGTGGGAAGAGAAATTACCTATAGGGTGGAAAAACACCTTATAAAAAATCCAAAAATGCCCTTTAGAGTTAAGAAATGCTCTCTAGACACACCATTAGTCATTTTAAGTCTCTTCATAAATGTATTTTCAAAATAAATTTAGTCATAAAATTTAGGCATTGTTCAAAAACGAGTGAATTGTATGTGTTTGAGGTGCGTTCGAAATTGCATTTCTGAAATTTGGAGGTATTGTTATATTTTTACGAGGTGTCATAGCAAGTCATGGATGCATTAAAAAATTCCCAATTTTGTAGGCCCCAAAGTTTTAGACCCATTAATTAATGTGTTATTTTCGGGCCCTATTGAGGAGGCTTTATCCTGTTTCAAAATTTTCACCTATGCAATAATTTTTCACCAATTCCTTTGCTTTTCACTGAGAAAACTCCACCGCACACAAAAAAGATCAGAGACTCTTTCATGTTCAATAATCACAGTCGTGCCACCGTCAATCCATTGCACCGCCGTAAACTCCATTGCGTCACCATCTTCTATTCATCTTCGTTGTTTTATTTTTCTATAACTAAGTTACTCATCTCTCTCCATCTCTTTTTATGCACTCACAAGTTATTTGTAAAAATGTTTCCATGAAATTCACAATGTTATTTTGTGTTTGATTAAAATGTTGTTAGTAGGAATTAAGTCTTGTTTGTTAATGAGAATTACTGAATATTGGTTTCATTGTTTGTTTCTAATCTCTGTAATATGTTAAGAATGATTTGGAATTTGTTGATTCTAGCTGGCAACTAAAATATTGGGTTGTAGTTTTAGAGTTTATCCAGAAATTTCAATTGAACTACCAGAATTTTGATTGCATACCGAAAATTTCATATGTCCAACCGAAAACTTCGTTCGGAAATTTTGTTCCATTTTTTCACCAAGGACATTTTTGACATTATCAAAATATAGGGGGGTGTTAGGTTGTACTTAGGGGGTTGAAAAGTTAAAACCTCCTCATTATTCTTAGATTTTTTAGGCCATATCATTAAGTGGACTAGGGCTCAAATTTTTTGGTCCCATAAATTGACACCTCTAGTCATAGTGAAGGTTATACAATGAAAAAAGATGGTAATGTGTACAACTTCCCAGTGTTTGACAATTTTTCATTACACCCTTATGTAGTGGGGCGCACCTCTGAAAAATCCAAAATACTATTGAGTTTATTCAGAGATACATCTCAGAATAACACCAAATACCATTTTTTGTCAAAATTTAGTTCGGAGATGCATTTCTGAATAAATCTAAGGTTAATTCACAAATACATCTCCGAACATACCCCTGAAGCCATTTCCCAACAGTTTCATTTAGAAGATTTTTTTTAACGACTCTGTGATATTTTCGAAGATATATCTCCGAAAATCTCCAGCGGGAAATTGAATATACGATCACCTTGCATGAATGAGAAGATATATCCGTGATATTCTTGACCAAATGAAGGAGAAGATCGTTTGTGCTTGGACCGATCAGGTTAGACACCTCGGCAACATAAAAACCAATAGAATCGAGTATGCACATTCGACATTGAAGAAATGGTTGGGTGATAGTAAGGGTGATTTTTGTAGAGAGAGGAACGTCGTGAACCAAAAGACACCATAAAATTTCATATCAAAGAGTAGTTGAGGAAGATTGCCTATCCAGATACTACAAATTTGAAACCTCCTTTGGGATCGGTTAAAACTAAAGGTGCCCTTAAAAGGTAAAACAGACTCAAGATGACAATTCAATAAAGCGGTCTTCATCATACTTTGAACATGTTGATTCACATTTCTCGGATTCTTCAACTCTGAAATCTCAAAAAGTGTGCACAAGGATGCTCGAATTAGCAAACCACTTCCTCACAACCGATGCCGAAGATTCAATTCATTGAAGAAATGTCGCTTTTTATGCACAAACACATTGAGCGGATTATGAATGTTAGGGATGATGGTAATTGCGGTTTTTGGGCCGTATCTAGCTAGCTCGGTAATGGACAAGAGAATCACCAATTTGTCCATATACCCCTTTTGAAAAAGTTGATGACACATAGGAAATTCTACACAAAGTTATAGAGGACAAAAAAACATTTTGATTTAATTCAAGATGCATTCATTCCTTGTGCTAGCGGTCCCGCATTATTTTCGAAATGGATGCACTTCCCTGATATGGACCATCTTATAGCAAGTACATATGACAAGGTGTGTATCAATCTAGCAAGATATGGATTCTCGAAGACATTTTTTTCACTTTGGAGTGGTCCACCTAAAGACTCTTTCGGGCGTATCATGTGCATAGGGTGGCTTTTAAAATCGCTACATTTTGTTGAGGTTTATTTGAAACCTGGGTGTCCAATACTAACTACATCGTTGGAATGGACAACAAATTCAACAAATGAGGCGAAAAATTTGCCATATCAATTTCTGGAGAGGATGGAAGAGTTCACCAAATTGAGCGAGCTTGAAAGAGAATCAAATCAGGAAAAGTTAAAGGCGGAATCAATTGTAGATTTATGCGGTATTGGATCTTTTGATGCATTTTAGATTGTAATCAATAATTATCGTCAACGATGTAATCTTGATATGATTTAATACATAAGTAATATATAACATCATCACCGATGGTGTAATTCTTGATTAAATTTTCTGGTTTGCTTATGGTTTACATTGTATGTGCTAGTATACTAGGATTCTAGTTTGATTCTGGTGCAGGTATGTTTCACATGTACATATCCGAATTAACCTCACGTTATTAAAAAAAACTCAATTAGGAATATTTTCGGATATTCATCTCCGAAGTTACCTTTTTTTTGTAAAAAAAAGTTGTGAATTTTTCGGAGATAAATATCCGAAAAGTAACCTGATGACATCATAAGGTTTCTAAGGTCCAAAGTGACCCAATGCTTGTATAAATAGGGTGTCTCTCAATCCATTTTTTCTACACAACACACAAAAACCAGAGAATGAGTTCATATTCCCACCTTGCATTTGTGTATATCATTCAATGGCGTGATGCCGCCACTTCGGTTTAGGGTCATTGACTAAACATCCTTTGCAGATCTGATATCCAAACTGAATACGCTACTGCACTTTTTAGAAACTCACAAAGTTGTCAAGCTCGAGTATCGGTAATCCTCGTTTGACAGCAAAGGGAAGGTCCATTTCACCAACTTTGAACTAAAGATGAATGAAGATTTTAAGATTATGTGCAGTATTTTTGTCTGTTATGAATCAAAGGGTCTGATTGAAGTGAATGAGAAGATTCAAAGATTCGTCGAGGATATAATCATTATGTTGCAACGTCCTGATGATAACATGTAATGTTGAATTTAATTTAATGACTATCTATGTAATGAATATTTTAATTTAATTTAATGTCATGTTGATGTTGATATTGGTTTGTTTTTTATTTAGTTCTGCCAGATTTGGGATCTACACTTTGATGCTATTTTTTTGACTTTGCATTACCGATATAGTCCGATTCAAGTGTCAGTTCAGGCATCAAGTGATTCCAGCTCCTCCCGATCACAATTGCGGAGATCGAGCTGTGACCTTCCCTAATAAGTCCAGCATCAATCATCACTGGACCAACTACCTATTGGTCCTCCCTATTTCAATGCTAAATTTGTTATTATTCTTTAGGGTATTTTTTAGCTCATGATAAATGAGAAGCTTTGAAAGGAAAATATTTGTGGGTAATGCTGGTAACACAACTCCTACCTCTAAAGACGAACTTGTCAAATACACTTAAATCATATCTTGGATCATCTTTTAGGTTGATCTCAGCATTGTTCTAAACCGTCAGCCTTACAAAAATGTAGGAATTTAAGCTTATTTGAAGAAAATCTACCAAAAATTTAGGAATGTAAACTTTTTGAAGAAATAAAAGACAATGTAGGGTAAGAACAGAAAAGTTACATTTAAGTGATGACATGAAAAAATTGATTTTCGTTTGGCGATTCTTAAACCTCCGGTTGGTTTTGAGACGATTGAGGCTGCTTTGCCAGAAGGGTTTAAAGAAAGGGTTAAGGAAAACGAGATTGTTCATAGTGGTTGAATACAACAACAATTGATTTTGGAACATTCTTCTGTTGGTTGTTTTGTAACACATTGCGGAGCAGGTTCGTTGACAGAGGGGATGATAAATATAATTGTCAGATGGTGTTGATGCCACATTTAGACAGTGATCATATCATTAATGCAAAGATTATGGGTAGGAATTTGAAGGTTGGAGTTGAAGTGAAGAAGGGTGAAGATGATGGGTTGTTCACAAAGGAAAATATTTGTGAAGCTGTGAAAATTGTGATGGATGATGAGAATGCAATTGGTAGAGAAGTTAGGACTAATCATGCCAAATTGAGGAGCCTCTTATTAAGCCATGATTTGGAGTCATTATGTGTTGATAGTTTCTGTGAGAAGCTTCAAGAATTAGTCAGGTGATTTCCTAACTAGTCGAAACTGTGTCCAACTCTAATATATTATTGTATGCTTGACTGATTTCAATAAAAAACATGCATATTCTTATCAATACGATTGGATTCTCATGAAAAGTTATGTGTATTGCTCTCTGTAGACACCTATGAAAAAATGTGTGTCCGTGTCTGAAACCGACACTGACACTTGTCTTTACGTCTATTCATTTTTCTAAATTATTAGAGGTGTCCGGTGTGCATGCTTCATAATATGTGTTGCTAGATAGGCAAAAATATAACTGTTGAGATTTTAAAATGCAATGGAGATAAATTTATAGATACCTCACAAAGTTGTTCATTCTTAAAATTCATAAAGTTACATGATCAAACTTCCTTATTTCAGAGCCGAAGTTTCATGAACAATTGATAGGGCATTCTTACTTATAATCAAACTGAATTAGAAAGATTTATTATCACTGTAACTGAAAATGCTAGACCAAATCATAAAGTTTTTGACAGAAACTATCAACACATGAAGATTCTAAATTCTTGCCAAGGAGGAAGTTTCTCATTTTGTCATGATTTTTTCTCACTTCTCTTCCAACCTCATTCTCATCATCCATCACAGTCTTCACAGCTTCACACACACTTTCTTTTGTAAACAAACCATCTTCATCACCTTTCTCAACTTCCACACCAACCTTCAACTTTGCACTCATCACTCTTGCATTTACGATATGATCACCATCTACACGTGGCAAGAACACCAACTGACAAGTATTAACAAGTCCCTCAGTAATAGAAGCAGCTCCACAGTGTGTTATGAAACATCCAACAGAAGGATGTTCCAAAATCAACTGTTGTTGAATCCAACTTCCATAAACAATCCCTTTTCCTTTAACTCTTTCACTCAACCCTTCAGGTAAAGCTTCTTCAATAGTCTCAAATCCATTAGGTGGCTTAAGGGCTGCAAGAAACGGAAAACCTGCTAACTCAAGGCCAAGCAACAGCTCTTGAAACTGATTATGCTGTAATTGACTTTCACTTCCATATGCACAAAAAACCACAGAACCATGTTTGAATTCCTTAAGCCATGCAACCCATTTTTCATCTAAAGTAGTATTTGGTGGCTCAGGTAATAGAGGGCCTGAAAGCAAAACGGGTTTTTCATAAATAGTTTGAAGATAATCAGCATATATCCCATCGATTTCTTGGCAACCTTTGAAAGCAAGCGCATCTGACAATTTTGCACCTATTCCCATACGATCGTATAATAAAACACCACTGCCAAACTCTAGTTTCCTTACTAAGTTTAGAAATTGAAGTTCGTGTGAATGCAGCTTGATGCATGTATCAGGGAACTCAGAAGGTTGTTTCGCGAGATCAATTTCAGTTAAATCTCTTCCTTGACTTTGTCTTTCTAGATTTTCAACGTAAGCTACTACTAGGGGACCCAATATCATGTATTGAAGACTTTTAATGCCAAGGTTTCTAGTTATGTTTGGTAGCCAATATTGCCAATCAAAGAAAACTATTTGTGGCTTTACCTCCTTCAAAAGAAGTTCAATTTGTTTCTGAGTTTGGTCCATGGCTGTAGCAATAAGAGGGGCTAAAGAAAAGGGTACATCAGAAGTAGTTTCAGCATTATGAGGAAGGCCATCAACATGTGGAACTGTGATAGGGAAAAAGGTAATAAGATTTGGATGAAGGTTGAGATGTTGTAACTTGTTGAGTGTGTTTTTAGGGATGAAGAATGAGATTTTGTGTCCTCTTTTTGCTAATTTGTTGGAGAGGTGAAGATATGGAGTCAAGTGTCCCATTGCAAACCATGGAAACATTGCTATGTGCAAAGGAGGAGAAGGAGCTTCCATGATTGATTCTGAATGAAATAACTACAGAGAAGTGAGTAAGTTTGGATGTGTTATGAAGATTTTATGGATGATGTATTTTGTCTACATGAGAAAGAAATAACTTCTAATAGTGTGAGGCATGGTAGGTTCCACCACTCAACTGTTGGCAAGAAAATTTGATCACACATTTGTGACTTTTGAGACCACGAGATAGCAACATGTAGCCAGCCAAGAGATGTTGGGGACCGAGAGTTAAATAAGTGTGCATAAAGAAGATTTTTGATGGGGACTATAACTATTGAAATAGTAGGCCAAAATGATACTTATAATTGAGATATTGTGACATCAGTTAGAGTACATAAAGTTTGACAATATCTCAATGCACCTCATAGATCTCGTACATATCGAACGAAATTTCATTTTTGTCTCTTATTTCCGTAGATGCACTTCTAGAAACACTTTATTTTTTTGAAAAATTTAGTTTTATCTACGGAAGCGTTAAAACATAGTGAAATTTAAGATTTTCCCAATTAATTGGGAAAAATTCGAATGTTCCGTAGATATAAAATTAATTGTTTTGAAAACATAGTGCTTCTCAAAAGACATCTACAGAAACTCGAGGACATTTTAGTCAATTCAATATTGCATATGAGACTCATAGGATGTAATGAAAAATTGTCTAAAATTTAACTTTCATCAACAAGTTCAAGCCTTTAAAAACATCTAACAAATAAAAATATTCTATCTTATTGAAAGTAAGAAACATATTTGAAATTAGAGTAGTGCTGTTTATTACAAAATATATTATAGAAAAAAAAATGCAAAAAATGTCCTTTTGATCATACTCATAGCTTTATTACCTATCCACTAAGCTACTTCAATTTTTTATCAAACAATTTCACTGCATATTTATATATTACATAACCATATTATTTATTGTAATATTTATAATATTTACAATACTTTATGGATGCAACTACATGTATATATTACATAAACATATTATTTATTGTGTTGATATAATATTGTGTTGAGTTAATTTGACAAGAAATTTTAAAAATATTTAAATACATTATTAAAGTGTGATTAGATATTTCAACTATTAATATTTGAAATATTAATAGTTGATAAATTCAATAGTCTATATATTAAATAGTTGAAATATTTAAAAAATTAATTATTTAATAAACTAAATAATTAAAATATTAATAGTTAAAATATTTAAATAACTAATTATTTAATAAATTAAATAGTTAAAAGAAACTAAACTATTTCATTTATTAAATATATCAACTATTTAATATTTCAAACATAATTAAATATATTACATAAAAATATTTCAATTACAAATTAATTATACTTATACTATTTAGTGATATCAAAAAATTAAACTATTTAATAAATAACTGAAATATTTATTAAAATGATTATTTAATGAATTAGATTATTATAATTTTAATAGTTGAAATATTAAATAGTAAAAATATAAATAATTAAAATATTAAGAGTTAAAATATTAAATAGTTAAAATATTAAAATAATATATTTAATATTTAATAAATTAATTAATCATTAATAATTAAAATATAAATAATTTGTTAAATATTAAATAAATTATTAAATATTGAAATTTAAAATATTAAAAAGTTGAAATATTTAACAAACTAAAAAGTTTAAATATTAATAGTAGAAATATTAAATAGTTCAAATATTAAATAATAATAATTTCATAATATTAATAAAATTAAAATATAATATAAAATAATAATTATGAAATTAAATTATTGAAATAAAATATAATATGAAATATTAAGTATTTTATTAAATACTAAACATATATGTAATATATATATATATATATATATATATATATATATATATATATATATATATATATATATATATATATATATATATATATATATAGACACACACATATATATATATATATATATATGTATGTATATATATATATATATATATATATATATATATATATATATGTGTGTGTCTATATATATATATATATATATATATATATATATATATATATATATATATATATATATATATATATATATATATATATATATATATATATATGAGAAGGAAAGTTTGGCCTACTGGATAGTGAGTATTATGTTATTGAAAGGGACATTTTTCAATACTTGTTGAAGACAAAATTTTTAAGCTTTTTGCATTTTAACATTTAAGATCAAAAAGTGTGTTTCTTTTTTTACAAAAATCACGGAGGTAGTGGTTGAAAACAAAGGTAGTGTTTTAAAGAATGATTTAACTTTTACCTTTTTTTTTTATTGAAATTATGGTGGTGGTTGTAAATAATGTAGTAATTTTATTCAGGAATTTCTTAATGCACTCTATGCATTATTATGACACCTTGTAAAAATACTATAATTTTTGAGATTTCAGAATTACATCTCTAGACGCACAAAACACATACAATCAATGCTGCTTTTAAGCTAGGCGTTAGATTTGTGTCTTGTTTATTTCGGACATACATTTTCTAATAGAGTACGAAGATGTATTTCTAATACTTCCTCAAGAATTTTGAAAACCAATAATTTTATGCAAGGATAAAACGGTAAAAACATCCTTAATGTGAGGGTGTCAGGTATAACTTGGAGGGTGGCAAGTTAAAAGGAAAATTTTATTTTAGTAGTGTTTATATATTCTAAGTGGGAAAGTTGGGTTGGACCCTAAGGGATATCCAATTTGTGGTTGGATGATAACACATTACCATGAAACATTACACACGAGTCCGCCGTCTCAGACGTCTGTCCGGCCGGTTTAGCTCGATTCGATCTAGTCTTGGGCTTGGGCTTTTATCCAATATTTTTTGATACTGAAATGAATTTTTTTAATATTATTATTTAATATAAATTAATTTTGTTAATTATCGTGTGTGTTGTAGTTAATTAATTATTTGTATGTTGGAATTAATTAATAATGATGTAAACATTAACATAATCCTAAATGTTGACCACGTTTTGCATTGTCTACCAAGTCACCGCTCTTCCTTGCTGACCAAGCTCCATAACGACTAGTTTTGGATCGACGCGCTCCATTTTTCTCACAATTCTTTCTCCATTCGACCCAGACCCTCAATTATAAATAGTGACCTTTCCATCACTTACAATTCACTCTAGAATTATGCATTTGAAATTATCTTTCTCTCTCTACTCTACTTCTTAAACTTTCTTTTCTATTTTCGAGTGGCTAGTCTACGCCCTCACGACTAGTGTTTTTTTACCAGAAATTGTGAGTAATTTTAACACCATCATTGACTAGTCTTTGTACCATCTGAGGATGTACTCTAGAACGATTATCTACCTTGTAAGTAGTAATCGTACAATTGAGCTGTTTTATGTAAGAGGCGGCGCGGTAGTTCAAATACTTTGTATAATTTTAAACAGTGTCAAAAAACATTTTAAAGAGAGCGATCTAATCCGCAACTCAATCCGATAACTTGTTTTGTGGCTGCTTTTCAAAATTGTGAAACAACACGTGGATGAACGTCAAAGGAGAAAAGAAAGGAAAAACAAGATGGAGACCACGATTTTCTGAACACACCTTCATTTATTTTTTTGTTTGAAATATATTTTCCATCTCATAATGATCCATTTGTAAAAAATAGTGTCTTAAAATGAGTAATTCATTTCAATTTTTAATATATTTTTTCTAATTCTACCTTCTAATAAATAAAAAAATTCATCATTTGAATATATGATAAAAATACTATAATAAAAATAATGTTTTTCTTACTATTATACACTTTTTCTAATATCAATGAAATAGTGAACTGAGTCACTAATCATAGAACGATGGAGTATTAAGATAATTGTGGGACGACGGAGTATCAACTACCTAACTAATAATAAAACATAAAACCAAACACCCAAAATTACCCTTAATGAAAATAATAATTACTCTTACAAAAGCCCTTTATTGTAATTTACTAAATCAAAGTTTTATTCCCACCAATCACATATCCCCATTCCTCCAAATGACACTCTCTTTTCATATTCCTTTTCATTATTTCTTAATATACTTATTGACCATTGGGTTTTTCCCTCCAACCATTCAAAACCCAAAAACCTTTCCATTTCCCACACTTCTCTTTCTCCCCCCTGTCATATCACGTTCTCTCTTTCTTTCTTATTCCCCCGCTATCTCTCCTCCTTCAACATTCAAACCCTAAAATCACGGTCATCTCCTTGCTCCCTCATCTCCGCTTCTCCTCTTTCAAACCCTAAATCTCCGATTTTCCCTTTCTTCGATCCAAACCGCGGTTTGGTGTGGTTGTTGTGTGAACCAAGAGTGAGTCGGTGATGATTGTTGAAACATAGTGGTTGGAGGGAGTATCTGTGACCGCAAAAATTGAGAGAAGACAAAGGGTTGGTACAGTGGATGTTTGTTGATTTTCGATTCAGATTAGAGAAACAAGGAAGAGGAAGTAGTTGTTGTGTTGTACTGAGACATGGGTGAAGGCATGCTGTTGTTGTTGCTATACATCGGTAGAGAACAGGTTCGATTAATCTAGATGAATGCTTGTAACTTTGATTTGTGTTTATATTCTTACAATATTTCTCTATAATTCTTGTGAAACCCTTTTGCAATGTTGAAAATAATGGAAATAGAGGTGTAATACAAAGCTTGTATATTAAGTTTGGGATACTAAGAATAGCAGCTTGGTGATTCTTTTCTCTTGGTATTTATTTTAATTATTTGTTTTGATAACAGGAAAATAATGTTAATGCTAAATGCATTCTTGGTCGTTGGTCTTCATACATGCAGATGGAGCTTTGTCTTAATCCAGAGTTGGTCAAGAAATGGAAAAGGATGTTAAAGAAGGAACCTGTGAAAGGAAGGTAGCATTCAAATCCTTCAAATGCAGTTGAAGTGACGTTTTTGAAGAATCTCATAGAAGAATTTTTGGAGGTCTCAATTTGTTAAGAATTTCTGGAGGTCTCAATTTTGTCAAGAAATATCGTTTTTTAGAGCAACCCATATTTTTTCTTGGAAGTAGAAGTCTGAATTTCTTGATATTTTTTTCTTCTACTAGATTCACATGTTTTTTCCCAAAGACAGTTGTCTGGTGAGGATGATGAAGTAATTGATGAAATTGCTTCCTGCCAAGTCGTTGTCAAATTTCGCAGACATTATTTCTAGATGTGTTCAGGTAAGCTACTCAGTCTAAAGATCAAAATTTCCTGCTGTAGACCCTAAACTACAATGTTTGTCAATGTTTGTACAGGTTCACGACCTGCTATAGACCAGACATTTGCAGAGTTAATAACAGATATATTTATGTATTCATGCCGACTCAAACGTGCTGCCATAGTATTGCTTGATGAACCTTCAAACTCATGTTTGGACCTTTGCTGGCCATTGCTGGAAGTTATGGGAAGTGGAGGAAAGGAGGAATCTGCTAGAGGTTTAGAGCCATGTCCTAAGGCCTGAAGGTATCTTGAAGTTGATTCAGAACCTGCAGTAGCTAATGATTCAAATGGACTAATGATGGAATCATTATTTGCAGCCATGGATTCAGACAAAGTAACCATGGATGCTCCTCCTCCTCCTCCTCCTCCTCCTCCTCCTCCTCCTCCTCCTCCTCCTCCTCTGCACATAGCAATGTTTCCATAGTTTGCTATGGGACACTTAACTCCATTTCTTCACCTCTTTAGCCAAAAGGGGACACAGAATCTCATTCTTCATTCCCAAAAACACACAAACCAAACTGGAACGATTCAACAATTATCCAAACCTCATCACTTTTTCCCTCTCAATGTTCCTCATGTCAAAGGTCTTTCCTTTGGTGCCGAAACAACTTCAGATGTTTCTCTGTCTTTAGCTCCCTTCATCATGACAGCAATGGATCAAACCTAATCCCAAATTGAACTTCTCCTCACTCAACTAAACCCTAAAATTGTGTTCTTTGATTTCTCCTTTTGGTTACCAAAATTTGCTCAAACTTTAGGAATCAAGTCTTTTCAATACTTCATTGTTAGTCCACCAACAGTTTCATATGTTGCATCTCCACCAAGGATGTTTGAAGGTACAAACTTTTACTTGACTGAATTTGATTTTATGAAACCCCCAAAAGGTTAGCCTATTTCATCCTTTAATCCTTATTCTCATGAAGCAAAGCACCTTACTTTAAAGAGAAAATTGGAATTTGGAATTGGGGTTCTTTTCTATGACAGGCTATATAATGGTTTGAACTTAACTGATGCAATTGGGTTTAAAGGGTGTAGAGAAATTGAAGGGCCTCATGTTGATTACATTGAAGAACAGTTTGGTAAGCCTGTTCTTCTTTCAGGACCTGTTTTACTGGAACCACCAAAAACTGTTTTGTACGAAAAATGGGTTATTGGCTTGGAGGATTTAAGGATGGTTCAGTAGTTTATTATGAACTTGGAAGTGAATCGAAATTAACACAAGAACAGTTTCATGAATTGTTATTAGGACTTGAGTTAGCAGGTTATCCATTTTTGGCAATTCTTAAACCTCCTGTTGGTTTTGAGACAGTCGAGGATGCTTTGCCAGAAGGGTTTATAAATGAGGTTAAGGAAAAAGGGATTGTTCATAGTGGTTGGATACAACAGCAACTGATTTTGGAACATTCTTCTGTTGGTTGTTTTGTAACACACTGCGGGGCTGGTTCGTTGACAGAGAGGATGGTGAATAATTGTCAGATGGTGCTGATGCCACAATTAGATAGTGATCATATCATTAATACAAAGATTATGGGTAGGGAATTGAAGGTTGGAGTTGAAGTGAAGAAGGGTGAAGATGATGGGTTGTTCACAAAGGAAAATATTTGTGTAGCTGTGAAAATTGCGATGGATGATGAGAATGCAATTGGTAGAGAAGTTAGGACTAATCATGCCAAAGTGAGGAGCCTCTTATTAAGCCATGACCTGGAATCATCTTGTGTTGATAGTTTCTGTGAGAAGCTTCAAGAACTAGTTAGGTGATTTCCTAACTAGTGGAAACTGTATCCTACTCTAATATATTGTTGTATTCACATGCATATTCTTATCAATCTGATTGGATTCACATGAAAAGTCATGTATATTGCTCTCTGTAAACACCTATGAAAATTGGTGACATTAATTAGGCAAGCATTACTCTTATTCTAAAGAATAAAGCTTCACAACAGATATAGTCATTTACTACCTATTGCATTATGTAATGTCAATTATAAAGCTATCTCTAAAATTATAGCGCATAGATTACGTTATATGTTATGTCTTGTGTGATAGGGCTTTCTTATAACCAAACTGAATTAGAAAGATTTATTATCACTGTAACTGAAAAATGCTAGACCAAATCATAAAGTTTTTGACAGAAACTATCAACACATGAAGATTCTAAATTGTTGCCAAGGAGGAAGTTTCTCATTTTGTCGTGATTTTCTCTCACTTCTCTTCCAATCTCATTCTCATCATCCATCACAGTCTTCACAGCTTCACACACACTTTGTTTTGTAAACAATCCATCTTCATCTCCTTTCTCAACTTCCACGCCAACCTTAAACTTTGCACTCATCACTCTTGCATTCATGATATGATCAGAGCCAACAAGTAGCAACAAAACTAACTGGCACGTGTTAACGAGCCCCTCGGTTATAGAAGCAGCTCCACAGTGTGTTATGAAACATCCAACAGAAGGGTGTTCTAAAATCAGTTGTTGTTGAATCCAACTTCCATAAACAATCCCTTTTCCTTTAACTCTTTCGCTGAATCCTTCAGGTAAGGCTTCCTCAATAGACTCAAATCCATTAGGTGGCTTAAGTGCAGCAAGAAATGGAAAACCTGTTAACTCAAGACCAAGCAACAATTCTTGAAACTGATTATGTTCTAATGGACCTTCACTTCCGTAAGCACAGAAAACCACAAAACCGTGTTTGAATCCCTTAAGCCACGCAACCCATTTTTCATCTAAACTAGTATTTGGTGGCTCAGGTAAGAGAGGACCTGAAAGCAGAACAGGTTTTCCAAAAACAGTTTCAATGTAATCAGCATAGGATCCATCAATTTCATTGCAACCTTTGAAACCAATTGCATCTGCCAAGGTCGTGCCTATGTGCAAACGATCGAAGAAAGAAACACCACTTCCAAATACAATTTTTCTTGTTGAAGCTAGGTATCGAAGTTCGTGTGATTGAAACTTGATGCATGAATCAGGGAATCCGGACGGTGGTTTCGTAAAATCAACTTCTGTTAACCCTCTTCCTTGACTTTGTTTTTGTAAACTTCCAAGATAAGCTGTTGATATTGGAGTCAATATAATGTACTGGAGGGTTTTGATGCCAAGTTTTTGGGTCAGGTTTGGGAGCCAATATTGGAAATCAAAGAAAACTATTTGTGGCTTTAGTTCATTTAGAAAAAGTTCAATTTGATTCTGAGTTTGGTCCATGGCTGTAGCAATAAGAGGGACTAAAGAAAAGGGTACATCTGAAGATGTTTCAGCATTATGAGGAAGTCCATCAACATGAGGAACATTGAGAGGGAAAAAGGTGATGAGGTTTGGATTAAGGTTGAGATGTTCTAGTTTGGTTTGTGTATTTTTAGGTATGAAGAATGAGATTTTGTGTCCCCTTTTGGCAAGTTTGTTGGAGAGGTGAAGAAATGGAGTTAAGTGTCCCATAGCAAACCATGGAAACATTACTATGTGCAAAGGAGGAGAAGGTGAATCCATGGTTAATTTGATAATGAATGGATTGAACCAGAGACACAACTATACAAATACTACCATATTATAAACTGTTTTAGCAATTTGATGCATAATGTTCCATCACAAAATTGATATATAATGAAAATTCTGTTAGTTGTTTCCTTGATCGGTGGATTTGAATATTATTGTAATAATTTTTATTTTGTTGAATAAGAGACATATGAGTCTGTCATACTAATCAAATTTTTTACTCAAACAAATCCCTCACCCTAAGATTTTCAAGTTATTTTATGTCTATTGATACCATTTTAATATTCGACAAGTTTGATCATCTAATATTTAATTGTTTCTTTTTAGTTTATAATTTTAAGATGTAATATTATGTCCATTGGTACCATTTTTAATATTCCATTACACAAGTTTGGTCATCATATATTTACTTGTTTCTTTTTAATCTATAATTTTAAGATGCTATAATTTTGTCCTATATGTTATTTTTAATAAGCTAAACTTATATTGATGCATTATGAACATTTTGTGAATATGCATATCCATATGAAAAAGACAAATAATTCTACAAAACATGGGACAGGGTAGATGTTATACTAATTAATTAATTAATTATGGATTGACATAATTAATTATTAATAAATTTGTTCCCACAAGAATACTCATTAAAAACTCTTCTTATACAGGTCTGAAAGAGAAATAATGGGTAACTTAACGTGTAACTTCTCTTTTAGAAGTTGAGTCTGACTTCATCGTATCTTGAACCTCTCTTTTATGCTTCCTTGTGGCCACCTGACGGAGACAAAGACAATAATTGTCATCACTCATCAACATGAATATTCATGGTCATTAATCTGATTCATAAATGATATTTACTACACTCTGAAAACAATTTTGAGTATGTTGATATCTTGCAATAATGACCGATAAATAATTGTTTATTGAAATCTCGCCTAAGGAAGCTTTAAACTCGTCAAGTGTCTATAAATGGACTATGTTATTCTTGGCCATGGCCATAATTCGACCATGATATTTTTGGAATATACACAGTCTCACAAGCATGAGGCTTAGTGGGACGAGATGCTTAAGGAGAAAGTCATATGGGAAATTTGATTATTCTACACGAACGAAAACTCTAAATCCTACCATCGTAAATTCTCGGGATGAACTCAACCCTCCAAGCATGAGACCCAACGAGGTGAGATGCTCTAGTATTCTTTTATGGAGCTTTTAAAACACCAGTTGCAGTAGGAAGACCCCCTGACCCAGGGGAAAACATATGTCCTTTTTTGCTTTATAGTGCCACAAGAAGCAACAGAGGTAGAGGAAAAGGTCAATTCTCACTCAATGTTCCTCTAGTAAGGCACCATCACCAGCACGCATGAGAAAAGGCCAGGAGAAAGTCATATGTGAAATTCGACCATTACACAGGAATCGAAATTCAAATCTGACCATTGTAAATTCTCAGGATGTACACATCTCCTAAGCATAAAGCCCAATGGGATGAGACGCTCAAGGAGAAAGTCATATGTGGCGTGGATCATGTATGACTCCATTAATGTTTAAATCCTTTTTTTTTTTCGGGCTACTGTCTGCCTATAAAATCTTAGTCTTTTGCGTATAAGAAATGACTTAATGCTAAATGATTTTTTTATTGGGACTTAAAGTACACTTCTTGTCATCATTACACTTATCTGTTAGGTTTTCTAGCTTCTAATTATGATGTATATCTAATGTGCTTTTAAATAGTGATTATCCATTTCAAACCATTCATTACCTCTTTCCAAAACTTATGAAATTAGTTCCATCTCCATCCACACTTCTGTTTACGAGTTTTGCGTGTCTAGTTTCACGAAAAAAATCCTCTCAACTCTTCAAGGCTCCCCCCTCTCTCTCTCTCTCTCTCTTCCTACTTCAGGTGTTTTTTTTTTCATTTTTATTCTTTGTTTAACACTTCGAATGGTCATGATTCATCAGCGTCATGATTGGGGGAGGGTAATTTCCCCTAAAGCTATTTTGGAGAGAGATGGAATGTGGCAACAGTGCGGGGAAACGTCTAAACCTGATATGGAAAAAGTGAATTAGGATTTTGTGGAGAGAAAGATGTATGGCGTCTTTGTTAACATTGAAGTTGCATTGCATGTCTCTGACACCTTAAGGGTTATTGTTTTGATTGTTTGTCTTTTAATCTTTTGGTGTTTTTATTTATTTTTGGTATTGAGTCACCTCATCAATTGTGCATATATGGATTGTTTTTTAAATTTGTGTTTAAGCATGCATAAATCAGAGTGTATGCTCTAAGTTTAATCAATATGCTTTAAGTCATTCTATTGAGTTCAGAGATCAATCACATTATTCATCTGATTTGAATCAAATCTCCAGGGAGTTAAAGGAATTATTTCCTGATTTCATGAATAGAGTCACACATTTCCTCACACAAACTGCACACTAAGTGACTAGAATCACAAGACTATTTGACTTGAATCACACTAAACTGAAGGATTTCCATTTTTATTTTGGAATTTTAACTCGAATCATAAATATTCATGGCTCAAATAATAAGACTCTAATCATAGATTGTGTAAATTCTCAAGTTAGTTCGTGGTATCCTGTGTAAAACCTTGTTTCAGTTCGAGATCAACTTGCTATCAAAATCTCAAGTTTGTTTGTGGTTATCCTGTGTAAGATCTAGGTCGGTTCATAAGATCATACCAGTTTAAAAGCTTGTTAAGGTTTGAGATATGCCAGGTATTAAATGTCATAGGTTTGTGGTCAGCTTGTCAAAACCCCGATTCGGTTCGTGAGCTCAGCCCGGATTAAAAACTCTCTTGGTTCGAGATAAGCCCGTATAAAATCTCGATTCAACTTGGATACTAACTGCTTCAAGTTTTTGTTTGAAAATAAGAATAACCAATTCAATACGTCGTTTGGAAGGAAGACTAACCGCTTCTCTCCATGTATGCTGTTTGGTTGGAAGTTAGCCAAAAAATTAGCTCTCCTTGTATAAGTGGGTTCGAGAGGTCAACCTACTAAAACCTCTTAAGTTTATTAGATACTCTCAAGGTCAAATATTGGGGACATGACTAAGTCTTCTTGACTGAAACTGTATAATTCCAATTGTTTTCTCTCTTCCCTTAGCTTTTACTTTCCGCACTCATTCTTAATTTCTGTTGCTAATTTCTAAAATCTTTTAAAATTATTTTAATCTCTTAAAATGATCCTAAAGTTTTTCAAACTACCATTTTTTAAAACACACAATTCACTCTCTCATGTGTGTAGTCATATGTCCGACAGTAATTTCCCCTTAAGGAATAAAGGATCTTCTAGAAGAAGTCCAACAATGTATTACCCCTTAGGGCAACAAGGATCTTCTATTGGAAATTCAGCAATGAATTATCCCATACAGTAGTAAAAATCTTCCAAGTCTTTGAACTTAATCTCCATAACATCCATGCTTATGATATATTTTGATCCTTCAAAATCCATCACTTATTATAACCCTTCGCCCCTTCAAGATAATCAATTAAGACACTCTTCATAGCCCTAGCATAAAATTTTATTTTTTTATAAGAGCAAATGACAAAGCTAAAAAAAATCAAATTTAAGTAGTGTACTTGTTTCCCGCTCCAAACTTCCATAGGTGTTTTGAAGTTTATTCTCGTAGATGGAGATGTGTTAATCAAGTAAGTTATTGTAGCAACAACTTCACCCCAGAAACTCTTTGGTAACCCATCTCTCAAAAACATGCATCCCACTCTCTCCAAAATGGTTATATTCGTGCGTTTAGGTAAGCCATTTTTATTGAGGTGTTCCAACAATAGTAATATGCTTGTTGATACTATGTTTCTTGCAAAATTTATTAAAATGCTCCCAAAGAAACTTCGGGCTATTTGATGTTAAATATGGTCAAGGTACAAAATTCTAGAAAAATAACCGAGTACCAATTTATGGTCGCTTGGAGAGAAATTTTGGTATCATGATTTCTATCCGAAAATATAATTTTAATGTTGATAAATACCACTTTTATACAAATTAGAATTGAGAAAAGCTATATAATTTATTACCCCGTTAGTTAAAGATTGTATGCACCATATTCAACCTCCAACTCCAAGGTGCATGACTATCCACTCTAGTTGCATGTCTCTCTGATGATATATTTAGCCTCAAATCTGCTTATGATGTTCTTGACTCCTATCCTAAAAATTTCCATAATGATTTCTTTGTTTCAAGTTGTTTGGAAATGGAGATGTCCAACTTCTATGTGTACTATACTATAAAAAATGGCGCATATAAAACTTCTCACTAATGAAAACAATCCTGAAGAGGTATGCCTCCTGATAACTTATGTCCTAGATTTAATCTTGCACTAAAATCTATCATGCATCATCCAACCTGATTATTGAAACAAACTTTTCTGCTTAAGTACTCTTGCATGGTTGGAATTGAACCCATCATCCAACAATTTAGGTAACATTATACTCCTCTTGCGTCGCAGGAATAAAAACGTTCATCCAACAATTTGGCAACATAGAAGCAAATTAAATTTCTCCTCATTCAACTAATTCGTAAAATTGTTTTTTTGCTGTTAATGTCATCTTTTGACTCAAATATTTTCAATACTTCATTGTTAGTCTATCAACATTTTCATTTACTACATCTCCATCAAGGATATGTAAATTTGATTGACTTTAATCTTATGAAACCCCCAAAAGGTACCCTATGTCGTTCTTCAATCTTTATTCTATGATAAGATCTCTACTAGAACTGATAGATCATTCTTATTTATAATCTAAAGCCATGATTTTGTTCTAATGGACCTTTACTTCCGTATGCACAGAAAACCACAGAACCATGTGTGAATCCCTTAAGCCATGATTCCCATTTGCATATTCATACCTAAAGATATTTGTAAAATATACGTTGATCAAAGAACAAACGACAATAATGATTGCGTGTTAGGGTTGAATGGTTTGTCAGCAATACTGATGATAACGTGTTAGAGTTGAATGATTTCTCAATGATAGCAATGAAATGGAAAAATGACAACTAAGTAGACAAGTTAAGTTGTCTTTTATGTTTCTTAATAACACATTTCACCACAATTGTTTGAAATAACCGGAATGATATCAGAGTTATTTAATTAAATTTTATAAAAAGCGTCAGTTTTTAATAATTAAAAATATTTAAAAATAAATGAAAAAATATATCACAACGGTTAGAACGACCAACTGTCGAAAAATATGAAATATTTTCATACTAAAAAAAAAAATGGCGCCACTATATAAACGAAATTAAAAAAAGTAACAAAAATCATCACCGTAGATATAAACAACGATAAAGAATTACATTAATATCTAATTTAAAAATAAATTATAAAAAAATGTACCATTATATTATTAAAGGAAACACAAATGTGTCGAATCCATGAAATTTAGATACTTTCATCATGGTTTTTATATCTAATATATTTTTAATTAAAAAATAATTAAAACCATCCCACTTATTATGAAAAATGAAGATAGCAATTATTTTGCGATAAATATGGAAAATTTAACATAAATAAGATAACAATTATGTTATAATTTTTTAGATAATAGTTGATTAATTGATTTTTCTTTAGTAAATTTTTTAAACGATCTTTAGGATTTTTTTTGGAATAAAATTTCTCCTTATAATTATATTTTTTAAATAAAAATCTTATCGATTCATCGTATCAAACATAGATACAAAATCTAGTTTCTTTTTTTACTAGGTACATTTTTTTTATTAGGTGCATTTTTTTTATTAGGATACAAAATCTAGATTTAAACGCTAACAAATTAAAACAAACCCAAACAAATTATCTTCCTATCCATAAAGCAATTCCAACAATATCATATCGAAAAATAAGCAATTTCAAAAAACAAACTCTTTCCTCCTACTTCTCCTCATCTATAAATAGGGTTCCATCCATATGAAAAAAGAGCACACAATAAATCTATAGAGATATAAAACTGAAGCTTTTAGAAGAAGAAAAACCACCATGTCTCCCTCCTTCTCTACACAATCACCATCTGCAGAAGCAACTCTTTACTATTATGATCAATATGAACACCTTCAAAGCATGATGAAGTATAATCTAGAGATGCAATGCCCGAAACTCAAGTCTAGCGATCAATTCAATTTTTATATCAAAGTTATTTCTCGGTCAGTTGATTCTAATTCGGTTACACACCTTGACACATTGCTCCACAATTATCATGAAGTGAGTTGCAAGAGATTCTTTCAAGAAGGTGAAGATTGGATTCAATCTATCTTGTGTCATCCCGACTTTTCATCTAAATCACTTGAGGGGCTAACAAAGAGGATAGTTCAAAAAATTCTTGAATTGTTCGATTTTGATCAAGTGTTTGATTCTGATCTTACTAATGAAATTGGAGATTGTGTTTCTCATCGGTTCATTTTGCATCTTAAATTTGTCGTTGAGAAATAATTAGATAGGAAATTATTTACATATCAAAATCTAGTATTATTTACTCTATGTTGATTATTTTCTTGAATGCAAATTTTTAGTTAATATAAATATTTTGGACCTGTTTAATATGATTAATTTTCATTAGTTTATTTTATGATTAAATATATTTTATAAATTCATATAATTAAAATAGAGTTGCTTGATGATGATATTATACTAATTTCTCATATGAAATATTTGATATTATTTTCTTCTTTACATTGTAATTGATCTCAATGATAGATGGAATGGGATTGTGCTTGAAGTTTATGCATGATTTGGTTTTGATGAGAGATTGTTTGATTTTGATTTTGCTAATGAAGTTGGAACTTATGACTCTCTTTGATTTACTTTGCAACTTAGAATTGTCGTCTAGATATAATTTAAATATGGAATGTTTTTTTTTTTTTTTAAATTTTGTTAGTAATTGATTTTTTTTAAAAGAAAAACTCTTAGCAATTTATTTGAACAATCGTTAACATTATTTGATGAAAAGTTATCTTTAGGGTCCGTTTGGTTGGGGGGTTTTGGAGGGGAGGGGAGGGAATATTTTAATTTAAGTATGTTTGGTTCAATTTTTTATGAGGGGAGGGGAGGGGATTGAAGGTAATCAGATTCTCTCCTGAAGTAACTTTTCGTTCCCCCCAAATCGGAGGGATTTGGAGGGGAGGGGAGGGAGAGGAGTTATGATAAAATCTATTTTTCTATATTGACAAAATTACCCTCACTTTTTAATTAAAATCTTAAATTATTTTTAATATATATTATACGTTAATTTTTATCGTCTTATTAGAATTCCTCCATTTTTTTACGGTAACTCCATTATTTTATATTAATATAGTGACTCGACTTTCTTCATTTTTTCATGTGTTTTATTATATACATTTTGATTTATTATTTTGTAAGATCTTAATTGTTTTATAAGTTATTGTGTTGTATTACATATTTTTATATATAATTGTAGTATATGAGCTATATATGGAATTAGATGGATCATCAAGATGATAAAATAATTCATCTGATCATGGATCATATGATTATTGTATGAAATTTATCAATATTTTATTTACGCTTTAATATATTTTAAAGTATTTGAAATAGTAAATATTTTGTGTTTCATTGTCTATATTGTTTATGAATTTGCAAAAAAAAAAACATCACTTTGTTTTTATTTGATTTAGCGTGAGTGTTATACTATTTTAAGGGTTAAAAGGTAAATTAGTTTTAAAATTCCTACCCTCTCCTCCTGAACCAAACATATTTTTAATTAAAAATTCGCCCTCCCCTTCCCTCCCTCTCATTTGAACCAAACATCCTTTTAATTAAAATACCTCCCCTCCCCTCCCTTCCCCTTTATTAAATTCCCTCCCCTCCGTTGAACCAAACAGACCCTTAGGATACTATTTAAATTAATCATTCTATCAATAATAATAATAATAATAATATGAGGAGGGTTATATTTACTCCAAGAGTAAGTTATCAACACTTACTCCCCATCTTGACCATTAATTATTTTCAATCTAATGGTTAAAATTAATGAGTAAATAAATATGGAGAGAGAAAATCAATACTCATTAATTTTAACCATTAGATTGAGAAGAATTAATGGTCAAGATAGAGAGTAAGTGTTGATAACTTACTCTTGGAGTAAATATAACCCTCCTCAATATGAGGAGGGTTATATTTACTCCAAGAGTAATAATAATAATAATAATAATAATTGTGCGAATTGGATCGAACTCTAGTGTGTCGAAAGGTAGCTTCTGGTTCGACAAAAATTGTGTCGAAGACGTACATACTGTAGTCGATGATGTGAAGATCGATGATGAAGATCAAGCGCTGCTACTGTTGTGTGCTTTGCCTACAACACATGCTCACTTCAAAGAAACTCTCTTGTATGGAAGGGAGTCCCTGGCCTTTGAAGAAGTTCAATCAGCCCTGTATTCTAAGGACTTGAACGAACGAAAGGAGCATAAACCTTCGACTGCTGGTGAAGGTTTGGCTGTTGAAGGAAAATTCTTGCGAAAGGATAGTAAGTTCGACAAGAAAAAGGGAAAAAGTCAGCAGAAGTCTTACAGTGGCGAAGCATTTGGCATTCGATGCTATCATTGTAAGAAGGAGGGTCACACAAGAAAGGTGTGCCTTGAATGCGTGAAAGATCATGGATGTAAGGATAATGGCAATGCAACCATTGTTCAAGATGATTTTGAATCATCTGATGTTCTTGTGGTTTCAAGTGGTGATTCTAGTAAGGAGTGGATTATGAATTCAGGTTGCACTTGGCACATGACTCCAAACAATGACTTGTTCAAGGAATTATGTGATCAAGATGGTGATCTGTATTACTGGGAAACAACAAAGCTTGCAAGATTGCAGGTGTTGGATCTGTGAGATTCAAGCTCTATGATGAGATAAGCCCGTATGAAATCTCGGTTCAACTTGGATACTAACCGCTTCAAGTTGTTGTTTGAAAATAAGAATAACCAATTCAATACGTCGTTTGGAAGAAAGACTAACTGCTTCTCTCCTCTGTACGCTGTTTGGTTGGAAGTTAGCCAAAAAATTAGCTTTCCTTGTATAAGGGGGTTCGAGAGTTCAACCTACTAAAACCTCTTAAGTTTATTAGATACTCTCAAGGTCAAATCTTGGGGACATGACTAAGTCTTCTTGATTGAAACTGTATAATTCCAATTGTTTTCTCTCTTCCCTTAGCTTTTACTTTCCGCTGCTAATTTCTAAAATCTTTTAAAATTATTTTAATCTCTTAAAATGATCCTAAAGTTTTTCAAACTACCTTTTTTTAAAACACACAATTCACTCTCTCGTGTGTGGAGTCATATGTCCGACAATAATTTCCCCTTAAGGAATAAAGGATCTTCTAGAACAAGTCCAACAATATATTACCCCTTAGAGCAACAACGATCTTCTAATGGAAATTCAGCAATGTATTATCCCATAGAGCATCAAAGATCTTCCAAGTCTTTGAACTTAATCCCCATAACATCCATGCTTATGATATATTTTGATCCTTCAGAATCCATCACTTATTATAACCCTTCACCCCTTCAAAATAATCAATTAAGACACACTTCACAGCCCTAGCATCAAATTTTATTGTTTTATACGAGCAAATAACAAAGGTAAAAAAAATGAAATTTGAGTAGTCTACTCGTTTCCCGCCCCAAACTTCCATAGGTGTTTTGAAGTTTATTCTCGTGGATGGAGATGTGTTAATCAAGTAAGTTGTTATAGCAACAACTTCACCCCAGAAACTCTTTGGCAACCCATCTCTCAAAAACACGCACCTCACTCTCTCCAAAATGGTTATATTTGTGCGTTTAGGTAAGCCATTTTTGTTAAGGTGTTCCAACAATGGTTATATGCCTCTTGATACTATGTTTCTTGCAAAACTTATTAAAATGCTCTGAAAGAAACTTCGGGCTATTTGATGTTAAATATGGTCAAGGTACAAAATTCTAGAAAGATAACCGAGTACCAATTTATGGTCGCTTGGAGAGAAATTTTGGTATCATGATTTCTATCCGAAAATATAATTTTAATGTTGCTAAATACCACTTTTATACAAATTAGAATTGAGAAAAGCTACATAATTTATTACCCCGTTAGTTAAAGATTGTATGCACCATATTCAACCTCCAACTCCAAGGATGCATGTCTCTCTGATGATATATTTAGTCTCAAATCTGTTTATGATGTTCTTGACTCCTATCCTAAAAATTTCCTTAATGATTTCTTTGTTTCAAGTTGTTTGGAAATGGAAATGTCCAACTTCTATGTGTACTATACTATAAAAAAATGGCGCATATAAAACTTCTCACTAATGAAAAACAATCCTGAAGAGGTATGCCTCCTGATAACTTATGTCCTAGATCTAATCTTGCACCAAAATCTGTCATGCATCATCAAACCTGATTATTGAAACAAACATTTCTGCTTAAGTACTCTTGCATGGTTGGAATCGAACCCATCATCCAACAATTTAGGTAACACTATACTCCTCTTGCATCTCAGGAATAAAACCTTTCATCCAACAATTTGGCAACATAGAAGCAAATTGAATTTCTCCTCATTCAACTAGTTCCTAAAATTGTTTTTTTTTGCTTTTAATGTCATCTTTTGACTCAAATATTTTCAATACTTCTTTGTTAGTATATCAACATTTTCATTTACTACATCTCCATCAAGGATGTGTAAATTTGATTGAATCAATCTTATGAAACCCCCACAAGGTACCCTATTTCGTTCTCCAATCTTTATTTATAATCTAAAGCCATGATTTTGTTCTAATGGACCTTTACTTCCATATGCACAGAAAACCACAGAACCATGTGTGAATCCCTTAAGCCATGGTTCCCATTTTTCATCTAAAGTAGTATTTGGTGGCTCAGGTAATACAGGGCCTGAAAGAAGAACAGGTTTACCAAAAACAGTTTCAACATGATCAGCATATACACCATCAATTTCTCTGCAACCTTTGAAAGCAACTGCATCTGCCAAGTTTCTGTCTATGCCAATGCGATTAGACAATAAAACACCACTGCCAAACTCTAGTTTCCTTATTGAAGCAATGTATCAAACTTCGTGTGAATGAAACTTGAGTTCTGAATCAGAGAACTCTAAAGGTTGTTTCATGGTATCAACTTCCAAGGCCATTTTTGAGGGCGTGCAAGGCGAGCTACCGCACAGAGCCTCAAATTTTTTACAATTAAACTATATCTAAACAGGGCCTCATAAATCCTTGTCACTGTTAAAATGTAGTTAAATTGAGCCTCTAATATTTTTTTCACGGTTGGCATATGACTAAACTACACAAGCCTAAAAAAAACTTGAGACAGTTAGTCTGTTCTTTGACTTTGTCTTTATATACTTCCAATGCAAGCTGGTAGTACTGACCCCAATATCATGAATTAGAGACTTTTGGAGCCAAGGTTTCTAGTTATGTTTGGGAGCCAATATTGAAAATCAATGAAAACTATTTGTGGTTTTAGTTCCTTTAGAAGAAGTTCAATTTGTTTCTGTGTTTGGTCCATGGTTGTAGCAATAATAGGGAATAAAACAAGGGTACACATATGAAGTTGTTTCAGCATTATGAGGAAGACCATCAACATGGGGAACTGTGATAGGGAAAAAGGTAATAAGATTTGGATGAAGGTTGAGATGAAAGTTGTTTCTTTTTTCAATTTTCATACATGATGCATCTGTATATAAGAAGACAAATATTGCTGCAAAATGTACCAACTGGTTTGCATGCAAATTTTCTGAAACTCGTATCTTAAAGACATACGATGAGTGAGCAGAGCAAGCCAGTTAGGTAAATACGTGTACTGGCTAGAGTGAGTAAACCAACAACCCAACACATACTACTGAAGATTAACCAAACTTATTTATGAAGGGTTGTTTGTTTAATAGATTGCAAAGTAATAGGAAATTAGGAATTGTTATCTTGGGGAATCTTAAGCTTTGTTTATTTTATAAAAAAAATTAAATTTTTTAAAATTTGTGTTCAATTTATTAGTTAAAAGAGAGATAATGAACAATTGAAGTGAATAACTATTTTTTTTTTTTTTTTAGAATAAAATGTTAATTTTTTTTATTAGTTTGAGAAATTAATCATCTCTAGTTAACATTTTATCATATCTCCAACACTATGAATGAAAATTGTTAAATTTATCGAATCACTTAACCTACGATGATACACATATCAGTCAAATATGATTTAAATATTCTCGTAGTATCTAGTACAAAGACACTTCTAATAATTTCTCATACAAGAAAAAATTTAAATAATTTATTAAAGAGAATTCAATAATGGTCGTTTGACCACTCAAAATAATTTCTCAAAGAAGGTGAATTTCAAATAATTCTCCAAAGAGAATCCAAAAATAAAAACTTGATAATTTCTCAAACAAGGAGAAATTCAAATAATTCTCTACAGAGAATTCAAGAATAATACTTGAAATTAAAAATTCAACGAGTAGAAAGAAAGCGGGAGAAGTTGGAGTTTGATAACTTGAAAGTGCATAGTAAAGAAGGTGAGGAAGGAAAAATTTAAAGGAATTTTTTGGTGTATTTTGGAATGAAACATGTGTTTTTCTTATATATTGAAGTAAGCTATAGTCGAGGAATATAATCTAAGCAATGAGGGACTTAGAGTTATTTTCATTTAACACACAAACCCATATAGTTTTCTAACAATGTGGGACTTAAAGAATATTTTTAAATTCATCTCCAACAATCCCCCACTTGAATTTAAAATAATATTCCAGAAGTAACATTGGTCGTTTCTTAGATTGGGCATACATAGAGGTGTCTACAACTTGAACATTTGCATAGCAAGTAAGATTCTGATTCAATAAGAATGACACAATTGTCTTGTGTTCTATCTCAAGCATCAAATCCTAAAACAAACTTTTCTTAAAGTGTATTCTAAAGATCGTGCTTTAATGGTCATGCACGTCAATCCTGATTTAGTAAAGCCTCCAAGAATTCTGCCTCGAAATTCCATAGGAACGAGCCTAAGTTTCACAATCACGTCTATCAAGAGTACTCCTATTGCTATGTACTCCCTCATATAGAGTATAGATCTCATTAAGAGTTTCTATTGTCTCATCCTCTTACCGATTCAGGATTCATGATTTTCTTATTTATAACATCACGAGTACCTCATATTACTCACAACTTGTTATTATCAATTGAACCCATTTCTTAGGATCTCTAGTCTACTAGGTCGGGTTACCATCATGAGCAACTCATTTATCTGTAAGCATTAATGACATATTCTTGAATGTATTATGGACTTTCTCTCTAGCTAATCCTTTCGTCAAATGATTAACTAAATTTTCATCAATGCGTACATAATCCACTCTTACAGTGCATTTAGAGATACAGTGTCTAACAATATTGTGCTTCCTTCATATTTGACATCTCTTACCATTATAATAATTATTCTTTATTTTTAAAATAGCTATGGTACTAGCATAATGAGTCAACACAATTGGCATGTGTTTTTTCATAAAGGGATCTCTACTAGAAACCATCTTAACCAACTTACTTCTTCACTAGCACTCGTTAATGCTATCATTTTAGACTCAATCATAAATTAAGCCAAGATAGTATGTTTCTTTGATTTCCAAGATACAACTCCTTCAGCTATACTAAATATATTACCAATAGTTTCTTTGAAATCATCTGATAAGATGTTCCAATCTGCATAATTGTATCCTTCAAGTACAACATAAATTTTCTGATAATGTAAACAGAGATTAGCTGTCCTCTTAAGGTATCACATGACGCTCTCAATGGTTTGCCAATGATCATCACATGGTGTACTTGCAAACCCGCATAACAATCCTATGACATTTGTAAAGTTAGGTTTAGTGCAATCAATAGCATACCTAAGACTTCCAGTGATTCTCGCATACTCATTTTTTCTAACACTATCATCAATGTTCTTAAATAGTTTTACACTTGGATCGTATGGTGTATTCATTTCATTTAAAATTCCATGTTGTAAGAGAATATGGTGTATTCATTTCATTTACAATTCCATGTTGTTTAAAAAATTCATTAAATACCTATAGACATATCCAATTTTCCTATCACTATGAAATCTTTTAATCTTCTCACTAAATTGATTTTCAATTCATTCACATAAATCTTAAACATGTCAAGCGCTTAACTTATATTCTTCTTAGGTATACATAAGTATAATCAGAGCAATCATCAATAAAAATGTTGAAATAACATTTATTATTTCTAGTTAAAGTTCCATCTAGTTCACAGATATTTGAGTGTATAAGATCTAAGGGATCAAAATCTCTAATAACTGATTTAAGCATTGTCTTATTATTTTAGCTTGACTAAAATATTCACATTTTTCTAAGTCATTGACATTTAATTCTGGAATTAGGCATAAAATACTTAAATTAGAAAAAATACGCTTATTAACATGATAAAGTCTAGCTTGCCAAACATAAAAATCACACAAAAAGTATATAGAAAAATAAATTTTATTCAGTTAAATATTCAACTTAAACATGTCATTAATGACATATTCTTTCTCAACAAAAATATCATTCTTAGAGATAGTGTACATATCTGCTCCTATAGAGTGACTAAACCTGACTTATACAGAAAAAACCTAGAAACACGATTCTTTCTATTCACAAATTCATGCATGACATCCTTTTATATTAAAGTCTTCCCGAAGGTGAAATTCAGCTCCACGTCTATAATTCCAACAATATTAGTAGTGTGATCATCTATCACAACACTTTCTTATCGTCAACATTTGTGTATGTTTTGAACATAACAAACATAACAAGAGGTGTCATTTTCTATCCATCAACCATCAGATCCACCAACCATGTTGATTTTAGTGATCATAACAATAAATTGCCCAACAGTTAGGTTAGCATGTGCACTGGAGCCAACATCAGGCTTAGGCCCGTTCTTACATGTCTTAGAAATATGGCCCGATTTTTCACAATTAAAGCAAGTGGAAAACAGGAGCTTCATTTCTTTGAGGAGGTGGATGATACCTAGCAATTTGAGCAATTAGGGTCTTAGAAGGGTTCCCATTTTTAATTCGGCTCACAACATTATGATTTTGTTTCTATAGTGGTTTGTCAAATGACTTCAAATCTGCATCGAATTTTTGTTGTTAGAACCAAGATTTCATCTTTCTTGTCTCCAATATTCTTCTTCAATTCGGAGGGCTGATAATCAGACTCACAATTCAAATTTTTGTTGTTGTGATGAAACAAGTATTTAGAATCTTTCCAACCAATGGATGATTTGTCAATAATAGCAACAATCTAAAATTATTCATCTAAAGGAGTACCTTCAGTGATGATCTTGTGAGTCATCTTTTGAAGTTCGTGACTTTGAGCTTTGACGGACCTTTCATCTATCATCTGATAATTGAGGTAGAGATTAACATCATATTTCTTTTCTCCAACTTCTTCGGTGTCATACTTCTTTTTTAGAACTTTCCAAATATGTTTTGTGGTCTCGCTATTAGTGTAATAATCATACAGATCATTAGTGAGTTCATTCATAATGTATTTTTTCAAAGATATGCAGTCTTTTTACAATGGACGATTTCTTTCTTGCGTTGTGAATCATTCGCTTTAGTTTGTGCAGTAGTGGCATCCAATTCACTCGAATTAACAGTTCCATTTGAATTCACATATTTCTTTGTATGCCAGTTGTTCGGTTGATTCAAAAGGAGCAACATGAATGTCATCGTTCAGAATGCTGAACCCCTTATCTAGCTACTAGGCCTTATCTACCGAGTCTTGTGACCGGCATACAATAATACATATTGCCACTCTTATCTAGACTTAGAACTTTAGACCTCCAACTTTTTTTTAAATCACAAATTATTAGTGATCAATTCTTAATATGTAAATAAAAGGACTTAAATCTTAGGCCAAACTACTTTTGAACGACAAATTGTTAATCTTGAATTGTTAACAAAACATTTGAAACTTATTAATGATATCTCCTGGATGGTTAAATCCTATTAAACTAACCATAAAAGCAAATCATTTGTCACGATGCAATCATGTGAATTACTTTTTTCTCCAGGGTCGTTAATTAAGTATTAAAGACAACTGTTTTTAAAGATAGTGCCTGCTTACGCCACAACCTTATTCTTATTATATACTCACTCAAATTTACTTAAATATATTTAATCTTTTTATCACATAAAACACAAAGATTAATAATAATAATAATAATAAAAACACAATAATAACAACAATAGTACAATTATGTGCAAAATTATAACTCACAGCAACAAGTTTATGATATTAAAACTCAGAAATTTATATCAAACCTTGAAGCTTTTCACAGAAACTATCAACACATGAAGACTCTAAATTCTCACTCAACAAAAACTTCCTTAATTCATTCTTATTTTTTCTCACTTCTCTTCCAACCTCATTCTCATCATCCATCACAATCTTCACAGCTTCACACACACTTTCTCTTGTAAACAGTCCATCTTCATCACCTTTCTCAACTTCCACACCAACTCTCAATTTCTCACTCACCATTCTTGCATTCATTATATGATCAACACCTACACGTGGCAACAATACCAACTGACACGTGTTAACTAGCCCCTCAGTTACAGAAGCAGCTCCACAGTGTGTTATGAAACATCCAACAGAAGGATGTTCCAAAATCAGTTGCTGTTGAATCCAACTTCCATAAACAATCCCTTTTCCTTCAACTCTTTCACTGAACCCTTCAGGTAAAGCTTCTTCAATAGTCTCAAATCCATTAGGTGGCCTAAGTGCTGCAAGAAACGGAAAGCCGGTTAACTCAAGACCTAGCAACAGCTCTTGAAACTGATTTTTTTCTAATGGACCTTCACTTCCATATGCACAGAAAACCACAGAACCATGTTTGAATCCCTTAAGCCATGATACCCATTTTTCATCTAGAGAAGTTGTTGGTGGTTCTGGTAATAGAGGACCTGAAAGAAGAGATGGTTTATCATAAAAATTTCCAAGGAATTCAGCATATGGTCCATCGATTTCTCTGCAACCTTTAAAACCGATTGCATCTGCTGAACTTGTACCTATGTGCAAACGGTCGTATAGTAATACACCACTTCCAAATACTAGTTTCCTTGATGAAGATAGAAACTCAAGTTCATGTTGATGAAGCTTGATATATGAATCAGGGTAGTTTGAAGGTGGTTTTCTGAGATCATCTACTGTTAATCCTTTTCCTTGGCTTCGTCTTGGTCCATTCCAAAAGTAAGATATAGAAAAAGGACTAGCTATCCAGTATTGAAGACTTTTGATACCTAGTTTTTGAGTCAAGTTTGGGAGCCAATATTGGAAATCAAAGAAAACTATTTGTGGGTTTAGTTTCTTTAGAAGAAGTTCAATTTGATTCTGAGTTTGGTCCATGGCTGTAGCAATAAGAGGGACTAAAGAAAAGGGTACATCTGAAGATGTTTCAGCATTATGAGGAAGGCCATCAACATGAGGAACATTGAGAGGGAAAAAGGTGATGAGGTTTGGGTTAAGGTTGAGATGTTGTAATTTGGTTTGTGTATTTTTGGGAATGAAGAAAGAGATTTTGTGTCCTCTTTTGGCAAGTTTGTTAGAGAGGTGAAGATATGGAGTAAAGTGTCCCATAGCAAACCAAGGAAACATTGCTAAGTGCAAAGAGGAAGGGGAATCCATGTTTGATACTCAATGGAATGAGGTGGACAAAGCTATATATAGATATATTTTACAGAATTATTAGTTTTTGATCAAATAGTTAACAATAACTTGAAAGAATGAATGCATGAATTTTGTGTACGCAGGAGTTTAATTTTCAATATTTATACTTTAAACATATATAATGTATTCTTAATAGTTTTTTAATCTGTTTTGGGTCCTGGGCAACAGTAGCCAACTTTTTAAATATGATATTATTGGGGTGTTATTGTATTCGGTGTTGGCATATATGTTTCTAGACATCATAGCTATAAAATAATATCACTACAATACATTTAAGTAGGTTGGATTTATTTATTTTAATTCCTAGTATGGTAGCTGCATCAATACTATATTTGTCTAATAAAGATATTGAAAGTTCCTGATAAAGGAAATGAGTCTGATAAAGGAAATGAGTCTGAGTCTTTTTTCTTGAGGTATATTCCATTGTCATCAGGGTTTTAAGAAATGGTTGTGGTTGCGTAAAGGTACTCGTACATATCATTCAAATATTCGTCTGTGTCAGTCTTCTTTGATACTCGTCTGTATCTTTTTCCGATACTCGTTTGTATCCAACACTCGTCCGTGTTAATCTTTCTGCTGAAGCTTGTATGTATCTCCCCAACACTCGTTCGTGTTAAACTCCTCCTCGATACTCGTCTGTATCATTTGACACTCATCTCTGATATCCCCAGCAAAGTCTTTTCCTCTCGATACTCGTTTGTATCTCCCAACACCCGTATGTGTTAACCTTTCTGTCAATACCCGTCCGTATCATTCAACGCTCGTCCACGTTAAATCTTTCTTTTGATATTCGTCTGTATCTTCTTTCGATACTCGTATGTATTGATCAATCCCCAACAGAGCCTTTCCTTTTGATACTCGTCCGTATCATTCAACACTCGTCCGTATCTTCTTTCGTTACTCATCCTTATCCTCTTTTGATACTCGTCCGTATCTTCCAACACTCGTCAGTGTTAATTCCTCGTATGGATTATCCTTTTTGATAAATCCCCAGTAGAGTCATTTTCTTTCTTTTGATACCCGTTCGTATCTCCCAACACTCGTTTGTGTTAACCTTTTCTTTTGATACTTGTACGTATCATCCAACACTCGTCTGTGTTAATCCTCTTTTCTAACACTTGTCTATGTTAATCGTATCTTGTTACGAGTTGCTACCATATACTTCTTTACCATAACTTTTTGCCCCATACTTTGAATATGGGCACCTTTCATATCCCATATTTTTTCCTACCCTTTATCAAATCCAGGCCCGGTCATAAGGCAAGGCCAGAAAGGCTCTTGCCTAGGGCCTCTAATTTTTCTTTAATTACAAGGCCTAATATGCACAGCTATGATATCAATTACTATGTACACTATGTCATTAAAACCTCGTGTACAGTTTTTATGGTGCTTTGTGCTAATTGTAATCAAACTGTTCTAGAATGGAAAATATAAACGGAACATTCAATATATATTTTTTATAGTGTGAAAGTAGTTACATTTAAAAAAGGTATCTTTTGTTTTTATTTATATACATTTTATTTCCATCAACAATTTTACGTTAGTGGGCAGAAAAACAGTATTTAAAATAACTTTTATACAAAATAACATATTGGTAGTTAAGTTTTATTGTTCAAATATTTATCATATTTATATTAGTTTATAATTTTTATTTCATGAGAACCTATTGTGACATGTTTATTTTTGTTTTAGAGTATTATCAACATTTAAATTTAAAAGTTAGAAAATTAAAAAAAAAAAACAAAAAAGTTAGTTGAATTTAATAATTTATTTATTGAATGCAAAATATAATTTTGAGTATAAACAAGTCGACACTTAAACAACACATACTTATTTAAGAAAAAAGGAATGTTTGATTTTTATATTTGTCGATAAAGTCAAAAAATAAATTTAAAATAAATATAATAATTAATTTCAACATTTTTTAAATATTTAACTTTTAATTTCGCCTTAGACCTCAAAATGTGTTGGGCCGGCCCTGATCAAATCATATGGCTTATATATTTCATTATTTCATAATACCTTCCATGAGGTCATACAATAAATCATGCATCACTGGTCTTTACCTTGGCATTGGTATCAAGGGCCAGAGTTAGGGTTTTCTTCTGATTCAAGGTCATCAAGAAATGAGGTGTTCAAGTATCCTCATTTCTCAATTTCACTTAAAACCCAAGGGTTCATCAAGAGTTCATGGTTTCATTGCTTCAAGATTGATCACAAGCTCCCATTCAATTGGTCCAAGATTAGGGTTTTTGTCAAAGTCAACCAATGGTTGACTTTTTGAGCAAAACTTGATTTCATTGATCATAATATGAGTCAAGGCATCTATGAGTACATCATTTAACTTCCCAAAGGTTTTCAAGAGGTTCCAAATGGTTGAAGGAGATAAATTAGGTCAACAGGCAAAAAGTCAACTATGGCACAGGGTCAAGGTTTGACTTTTGGTGTTTTTAGTCAACAATGAACATTTCAAGTTATTATACATGATAATATGATGTTTGATCAAGTTACATAAAGAGAAATCAAGAAGATCATGAAAGTTGCAAAATTAGGGTTTTCAAAATATTTCTAAGTACAAGTTTTGCATGGTCATTTAAGTGACATTCCATGATCATATCTCTCTGCTCAAGAGTCCAAAATTTGCAATTAAGGGCTGAAATTGAAGATAATGTATGATACTACAAGTTTGTGCAAGGTTTAAAGTCAAAAGAAGTCCGTAAGTGGTTTAAAAGTCATGGCAAAGTGAGAGGTCCAAGTTGCTAAAATGGGCCAAACACTAAGAAATTTTTCCCAGTGTTAGGCAGTTAGAGTTCATAATTTTCCTATAGAGATAACTTTGTACCAAAGCATGATCTCAAACAGTTTCTAACATCAATGTTGTAGTGTGTGGGAATACCTTTAATTTTATATAAAGTTTGGGGAAATTGGTTCATTGAGGGGAAAGTTATGGTGTATTGAAGTTGGCATGTTGAAACTGGCTATGTCCAAATACATGTACAAGCTATGCCCAACTAGTTTTCATACCAAGTTTTAGACCTTCATTTCAACTTATTTGCCAAAGTGCCCAACATCATTTCTCTTTATTTTCACCCCCTTCTACAAATCTCATTCACATTACAACATCAAAATCCCATTCCTTCAATCTCAAGAACACTTTTGAACTTGCTTGAAAATCATGAAACCATTGATTACAACTTTGCACTTGAAAAACCAATTTGCACAAAACTTGTTCTAGATCCTTCTTGCACGTGCCAGCTCACTCCATACACTCTAACAAACTTGTTTAAACCTCTCCTAACCTCACTCCATGCCAAATGCCTTGAATCCTAAGCTAGCTCCAAACCAAAACTCCAAGTATAATTTTGGATCTAACAAACTCCAAACATCTGGTATGGATCCAAACCAACTCCAAACTTCCCTTGCAAGTTTCTGAGCGCATATATAAACACCATTCCCTCCAAAATATCAAGTTCACAAATTTTTTACCAAATTTTCACTCAAGCCTCTTCCTTTAAATTTCCATATATATAACTTTGAGCTTCACCCATGGAAGCAATTTTCGAATTCATCAATTCAGCAAGGTTTTCTTTGATCTAAGGCTTCAATCTCCATCCATAAATCATGTTCAAGCTACCGAATACACCAGTTCACTTCTGGAACACTTGATTCAAGCAAATTGAACTTCACTTCTTTATCATCAAAGTTAACTTGGATTGAACAATTCAACATGATTTGAAGAAAATTAAGCCTTGATTCTTCATCATCAGACCTTTCTAAAGCTATTTGGATCTTCATCTTTGATTAAAACACCTTGAGAAGACGCATGAGACGTACTCCGATTGGTAAGTTTACATCAATTTTGAACTATATGATTTCAGCATCATTTCATGTAAAACTCGATTTTATCTTGTGCGAAATTGTTCCTTGATGAATAGCCTAAGGTTTTGTGGATTGATTGTTAGCATATGTCATTTAATTTTGAATCCAAAAATTAGGGTTCTTAGGTGTTTTAGTTCGATTTGAGAGATTGGTGATGAGTATGAAGATGATGGGGGGCACACATGCTTTTTTTCTTCTAGATTTTGAATTCAAGAAATTGCGTTGTCACGCTTCCATTGGTCCAACTTATTTTTTCTTTTATTTTCCATTTATTATTTGTTTAAAAATTAGAAAATCTGAATAATAAGATATTGGGTTTGGAATGCGCTAGATTACTCTTCACAATTCCATTTTTTATTCTCACCCCCGGCCCATTAGAGTTTCTATTCTCCTTTTTTTTTTCTTTTAATAGTTTTGTTAATTTTGTTTTAATATTTTTAAATACCATAAAAAATGATAAAAAAATACTTTTTAATCATCAATAATACTTTAGAATATCATTTTAATATTTTTTATTTTATTTTTATATTTTATACTTTTATTTTTAATTGTTTTAGCTTTTAATAATTAAAAAAATATTAGTTCTTTATTTTAACTTTAGAAATAGTTTTTGTTAATATTTTCTTGATAGTTAAAAATACAAAAGGTCGTTACATAGTTCTGTTAATATTTTTAGGGCTTTTGATTTTATTTTTTGATATATTTTCCCTTATTCAATATGACCAAAATACCGTTTGTGCTTGTGTTGACTTCTTGTTGACTCTTGGATTGATCTTGATGATTTCCTTTATGATTACTTGTTTATTTGATTATCTTGATCCATATTTGATTGTGTGAAGAGGAAAATCATGCGCCCGACATAAGAATTCTTCATTACAAGAAGCCAACACATGTCTTTCCTACTCATTGTCTCATAACTGAAGATGTGTCTAATGAAAAGCCGTGGTATTATGACATCAAAAGGTACATTGAGAAGCAAAAGTATCCCGAGGGTGCTACAATTTGTAATAAGAAACAATTTGAAGGTTAGCATCCAAGTTCTTCTTGTCATGAGACGTCCTGTACAAAAGAAACTATGATTCGGTTCTACTCAGATGCGTGGATAGACACGAAGCAAAATCGATCATACGAGAAATCCACAAGGGTTCTTTTGGGACTCATGCTAATGGGCATTCCATGGTCAAGAAAATCTTGCGAGCAGGGTATTATTGGTTGAAAATGGAAAGTGATTGTTATGCATATGCAAAGCGGTGTCACAAATGCCAAGTGTATGCAAACATAATCCATGTTCCTCTAACTCCTTTGAATGTTTTGACTTCACCATGGCCCTTTGCAAAATGGGGCATTAATATGATTGGACGAATTAAGCTAAGCGCTTCAAATGGACATATGTTCATTCTTGTTGCTATCGACTACTTCACCAAATGGGTTGAAGCCGCTTCTTACTAGAACATAACAAAGCAAGTCATTACTCGCTTTATCAAAAAATAATTCATATGCCGTTATGGGGTTCCAAGTAAAACCATTACTGATAATGGTTCCAATATCAACAATAAAATAATGAAAGATTTGCATGAAGAGTTCAAGATTGAACATCATAACTCATCAACCTATTGACCGAAGATGGATGACGCTGTTAAAGCAACTAACAAGAACATAAAGAAGATCATCTAGAAAATCGTGAGAAAATACAAGAATTGGAATGAAATGTTGCCTTTTGTCCTGCATGGTTATAGAACCTTCGTTCGTACATCAACTAGGGCAACCCCTTTCTCTCTTGTCTATGGTATGGATGATGTATTTCTCGTCAAGGTGGAAATTCCTTCTTTAAGAGTCTTGATGGATACCAAGCTTGATGAGACAAAATGGATTCAGACAAGACTTGACCAACTCAATCTAATTTAGGAGAAACGCTTAGCATCTATTTTTCATGGTCAGCTATATCGAGAATTCCACTTAGGTGACCTGGTCGTAAGGAAGATCCTGCTAATTCACTCCTACCCAAGGGGAAAATGGACTCCCAACTACGAAGGGTCATACATCGTGAAGAAATCTTTCTCAGGAGGTGTTATAATCCATTCCTGACAGATTTGGATGACGAAGACATTCCACTTCCAGTCAATTCAGACACTGTCAAAAAATACTATGTATAAAAAGACCCGCTAAGTTGAAAACTCGAAAGAGCAACTTAGGCAATAAAGGGCATCCTGGTGGACATAAAAAAATAATAAAAAGAGTCCAGGAAAAAGTTAGGGATAAAAAAATAAAATAATAACCCGCTAAGTCGCAAACCTGAAAGAGCGGCTTAGGCAAAAATGGGTATCCCACTGGATTGAAAAGCTAAAAGGGTGTCCCAGGCAAAATTAGGGATCAAAAGCGAGAGGCTGCAGTTTGAAAAATCTTCACAAAATAACAGTGTATATCACATGGAAGTGGATAGATCAATTCAATCGCTACTTTTCCAAAGCAAAGCATTGAGACGATCAAAGGATATGAGAATTATAGCAATATCAATTTTTATGGAAATTCGAGCATTTCTCATTGCCATTTTACCTATTTTATTTTTCTTATTTGTGCAACTACCTCATTTAGGAGTTGCTTCCTTGTACAAAGGCCTATTCAGAGGCACACTTTCATCAATAAAATGATCCTTTGCTAAAATCTTTCTTTGTTGATTTTCCATTTTTCGTATGCGGAACGTGATTTAATTCGTTATTAAACATTATATTGAAAATGTTGGGGAATAATAATCATAAGCTAAAAATGAAACAGGACTTTACATTGACATGAAAACATCCCAAAGGAATGCCATTGCATCCAAATATTTTTGTGTGTGCAGGTAGCAAGTCATGATACATGATAATATGAGGGATTGATCTTGATGATTCCTTTTATGATTACTTGTTTGTGTGATTATCTTGATCTATATTTGATTGATTGCTTGTTCATATGCTCCTTTAGGATTTATTAATTTATCTCCCGATTAATTTGAATTAATTAGACCTTAGGATCTCAATCCAAGCATGATAACAATTAGAGTTAGTTCCCTTGATCTCAACCTTAGGTCCATGGTGCATGATAACATTAGGGTAGATCTTTCCACTTATTCTTTTATTTTACATAACATCTTTGTTTCACATAAAAGATTAAAATCTATCTTTCTCAACTAAACTTCAAAAAACTTAACAAAAATGAAAACACTTTCATAACTAAAGAAGAACTACTCATGTACCTCTTGCTTAAGAGGACCACTTGAGTATTCTTCTAACAAAACACCAACAAAATCTTTGCCTCGTTGGCATCCTTTCTCTTCAGGGCTAGTTATTTCCTTTCTACCACATCGAAGGTCGTGCCTAATGCTAGAGTGCAAACGTTAACGTCGCCCATTAAAAAACACAAACAAACAAAAAGAAATTGTTAGGAAGAACTATGTAACTTTGATTTCTCTGCATGTTAGAGATATATAAGCACATGATTCGAATAATCTTGGTGAGTTCACTTATTTATAACCCTTTTCTTTTCTCTTAATAAGACATTGCATGCATTTCTCTTAGCAAGTAAGCATTAGATATAACACACCATTTGATTAGAAACAACAAGAGTGGATCCCATAGAGTACTCCGGACGCGAGGGATGCTAATATCTCCCCCGCGTAATCGACTTCCGTACCCTTCTCTTGGTTGTGATACATCATTTCCATGTCTGAGGTTTGCTGGATATTTCCTTTCCCTTATTGGGATAAATAAAGTTTAGTAGCGACTCTGTTGTTTTTTCGCGATAGCGACATCGACATGAGGATATCTCTTATATCTTATGTGGGGATTTACTTGAGTTTGGTTTTCATTTATTTGTTTCTTGTAATTTAGCTTCTAATGCCTAGTATATTATTTTTTTTAAGTGGTTAAGGGTGCAGTCGACTTTTCCTAAGGATCCTAGAATTTTTTTTTGTGAGTATTTTCTATTCTTACGAGTTAAGGGTAAGTTAAGGTGAGGTTTTTTCTATGATTTGACTTGCAGTGGTGTGGACCGGTCCAACAATCAGATCAAACAGGTGACTTTTCAGATTTCCGGTTTGACCGGTTCAGCCCGGTGTGCTATCTCATTTCATGTCATTGATAAATCCACCAATATTTCAAGTATCCCTCCTAAATCAGTTTAAACTATCTATAGGATCATTACAGAGAACATTGTTGAGAAGATTTGGTACAAATCATAAATATAGAAAAGATTTTATACAAATCTTATTATTGTTGAGAACATTTTTTTTCTTAATGTTGCCATATCACATTGTGAGTTTTCTATGCCATTTTACTTCTCTGTGGCCTAAACAGCTACCCGTAATCAATGAGAATGCACTTTTGTTAGCGAGACCTAGAACAATTTGCAAAAACCCTGCATCAATTCTTGAACAAAATCTTATTTCATGGTGGTAGAAAAAGAAATCAATAAAGCCAAATCAAAAGAAATAATGTAAATTGTTAAGTCCTTTACTCTACACAATTTGATGCAGTGTTCTTATTTATAATCAAACTGAATTACAATTCATTTTCATTGTAACTGAAAAA